>NW_027173295.1:0-600000 GCF_018151085.1 Drosophila tropicalis
TATGAGAATAATCAAGGACTTTTTTGGGACCAAAAGACATACCGATTATTATAAAATATTTTCTATAAGAACTCTATAAAATTCTATAAGGACATCTCGATAGGTCTTTCAAAAAATATTGCTCGAATTTTGAAATTTTTTAAGGAACTGACGCGGTTTGGTAGATGCATCTATTAAGTCTTTAAGTCCTTCTTGAATTTAGACCAGAGACAGCAAGGCAATTGATTTTGTTGTTTTTTGGTACTATTACTTTTCATTTATTTAAATTTTTAAGTCTTTTGCTTTTTTCATATATGTACATATCGTTCTTGTTTTTCCATGCACTTCGCTTGTTGTTATACTCTTATTATTTTAGGTTTTGGCTAATTTTGGCTCTATAAATATGAATAATTATGGGTAACTGCTGTTAAATTAATATTCAATTCACACATGTACATATTTGTATTTATACACACACACACACATGTGGTATACACGAACGTTTTATCTTCTTTCCTACGTTCTTTTTGTTGTTTTCTTTTCTTTTCGTTCTGGTTTTTAGTAACACGAACAAACACTTATTATTTTTGGATTTTCAAAAAACAAAAAAATTCGTTGCACATTTCTGACCAAAATTAATATACCCTTTACGAAAGGGAATGCCCCTCTGGTCTCCCGTTAGAACAATCGCTGTATCGGTTGCCAAATTATTTACAATTTACTTGTGTTTAGGTGCGAATGTAAGAAGTGAAAGAAAAAATAATGGGTCGTAAACTTGAAAGTGTCGCAAGAAATTTGTTTAAATTTTCTGTGGATGGCAAGAGTTCGAAGTGTAAAAAACTCTTTCAGGGCAATTAGGCAATCCAACTTAAAACGACATTTGCGAGTCTCTCAATGAAGAAGCTGCAGTATCTGAAAACAAATGCAGATTTTCAATGTCAATGAGTGAAAGCGAGGTCAAAAATGTGTGCGTAGAATTGGTCACAGCTGAGCGAGTTCCATTTTCCCTTTTGGATTCTAAGCCTTTCAAGACTTTGACAAAACAAATTTTTTCTTAACATGACACCAATATCGTCGAAGAACGTTTTGGGATTCATGAGTGAAAAATATGATGTTTTGAAGGCAGAAATGACCAAATTGATGTCTGGCCGAATGGTGTCGCTTAAAATTGATTCTGCAACTAGGCAAAACCGCGGAGTACTTGGCATAAATGCCCAGTTTTCCATAACTCAAAAACTGACATTAAAACTATTGCTATTATGGAGATGAGCGAGAGGCACACTGCAGCCAATTTGAGTATGGCAATTGAATGTGTGTTACATGATTTTAATATCAATAAGGATCAATTGTACACAGTTACATCCGATAATGGTCGCAATATGACAAAGGAAGATGATGATTTTGATGCTGATGATCTAATGCTACAGGTCAAAATAAGCGATATCACGGCAATCAAATGTGTCGCTCACACTCTGCAGTTGGCGGTTAACGACTTCCTCAAGCAACTTGCCTGCAAAAAAACAATTGACAGGGCTCGTAAGTTGGCAAAGTCTTTAAGAACGACAGCATTCAGGTATGTAATCATAGGTTAACCATTTGTCCACTTGGAGAAAATAACAAAATATTATATTTGTTTTTCGTAGACAAAGTACTGAATACTGACTACAGCAATGTCCTAGCAGAATGCTTAGAAAGACGAGAAAGTGCTTTGATAGAATTATAATCTCAGCCATCTTTTTGGATCCGAGAATACGGAGAGTTCTGTTTGCAGAATCCAATACGAATATGTATGCTCGAACAGATTCTTTAACATGCAAGGTATTTTGCAATTATAATCAGAAATTTTCGAAATATTTAAGTACATTTTATATTTCGTTTCAGGGTAACGCTAACTTGAACGTCAATGCATCGAATTCCCAAATATCGACTTGATCGAGCTGTGCTAGTGGTCCTGTCGAGCCACCAAGCGAAAGCACTTGTTCTCTCCTGAACGAATATTTGAACTCGTTTGTTGTTGATAATGCGGAGACAGAAGAAGTCGACGATGGAATTACGAAAGCAATGGCAGAGATAGATGCTTATAATCCCAAGCCTGTGGATCTCAATATGGACGTAATGGGATACTGGAAAAAAAAAAAATATGTCTATCCAAATCTGTACAAGCTGGCGGAAGTTGTACTGCAACCCAAGTCAGCGTTGAAAGAGCCTTTTCGGCATTGAAACTAATTTTAAGCGACCTTAGATGCAATTTGTCAACCGATTCGGTACAAAAACGCTTTTTGTAAAATTAAATACCGAATAAATGTCTAGTTTACTAGCCAACTCATTGTAAGTTAATTCCTTTCTTTTCATCCAGCCGAGGATTATTATCAAACGATTGGAATTAGAATTGGAAATTTTAACATTTTTTTCAGATTGGATGTGTATTTTTGCAAAAAAATTTTAATAAATGAAATTGAGTAAGTAATGATTTTTATTTTTGAGAAATATATTTCTAACTAATTAGCACAATTTTAGCTTAAGGCCTAGTAGCTATAGCTAGATTTAAGAATTGTCCGTAATTTGCAATCACGGTTTCAATTCAGAATATAAATAAATAAATTTTTGAGAAAAAAATAAAAATCATTAAATGATTTGTATTATTTTTTTTTTTATATAAATCACAAATTAGTTTTTTTTATTTTTTTTCTCAAAATTAAGTTATGGGTTGAGGGAAAAAATAAAAATCCAAAATTAAAGTTATTCTTGAGTTTTATTTTAAAAATCAACAATAAGAATTAAGATTGAGGGTTTTTGTAACAATTATAACATGGATTTCTTCGAAAAATTTTTGGGAAATAATAATTATTTTCGGTCCCTGCTTAATTAACATGAATTTGGTATCACGCAAAACGGAACGAGAACAACCTAGAATGAAAAATATCAAAGAAGCTAACATCGGCTATGCCGAAGTTTATATACCCTTGCAGTCCTTGACAATAATAATTTTACATGTTCAAAATTTGTTTTCTGCAACTCAATTCATCAATATACAAACAAAACAATTTTACTCTCTATTTTACAATTTGTTCTTCTTCTTCCCTCATTCCCAAAGCAAAGCAACGCACGCAAACACATACACTTTATGTAGCGTTGCGTCTGTGTGTGTATGCATGTACTCTGTTGATGACGAAAGACGTAGTAGACAGCAAGCAGCGCTGCTGGCAGAGCTGGGAGCAGAGCAGCGATTATTATATTGACTGTAACTTGTGTTATATTTATCCGATCCGAATCAAATTGGGATCTGGGGTTTTATATCTAATATTATCACATATGTAAGCTTCATAGCGATACTCCACTTTTTTTGAAAATGTTTGTTCTGGAGCTATATGATATAGTAGTCCGATCCTGATAATTCTCATACTTGATCTTCGCTAGATAATAAAAAGCACAGAAAAAAATTTCAGCCCGATATCTCTTAAGGTGGCTGAGTAAAACGCATACGCACGGACGGACAGACGGACATGGCTATATCGACTCAGCTTCTCATGCTGATCAAGAATATATATACTTTATCGGGTCGGAAACGTCTCCTTCTGTGCTTTACAAACATCTGACCAATTTTATAATACCATCTGCAAGGGTATAAAAAGAATTGTTATTTTATTTTAATGCATGGCATCATTTTATGTGTGAAAACAATTGTATTTAGTTGCTAGACGTCTGCAAGCGGTTGTAGAAAATCGCGGTGAACGAACAAATGGATACTTCTGTATGCAACTTATGAGATCAATATACTCTGTGGCAAGTCCTCAGCTGTTACTATCAATGGCTGTTTCTGGTTTTGCTCATCTCTTGCCAGTATTATATCAACAACTAGCAAAAATAGATTTGCTGCAGATACCATTTATAAAAATGACCACTGCTGCAAGAGGTAGGGAGCAGGGGGGAACTAATTCACCATGTCTGGCCTCTTTCTGATAACATCCTATGTTAAATATTGGATATGAATCCATTGCTACTATAGCATAAAACATGACGGTAGAATGGATTGATTCTTCCAAGCAAAGGATGGAAAGTCATGCTAGAAGACTACAGAGGACCACTACAAACCCTAGTACTAAAGAAGATTCCCCAACATAGGGAGCAAGAGGAAACTAATTCACCATGTCTGGCCTCCTTCTGCTAACATCCTATGTTGAATGTTGGATATGAATCCATTGCTACTATAGCATAAAACATGACGGTAGAATGGATTGATTCTTCCAAGCAAAGGATGGAAAGTCATGCTAGAAGACTACAGAGGACCACTACAAACCCTAGTACTAAAGAAGATTCCCCAACATAGGGAGCAAGGGGAAACTAATTCACCATGTCTGGCCTCCTTCTGCTAACATCCTATGTTGAATGTTGGATATGAATCCATTGCTACTATAGCATAAAACATGACGGTAGAATGGATTGATTCTTCCAAGCAAAGGATGGAAAGTCATGCTAGAAGACTACAGAGGACCACTACAAACCCTAGTACTAAAGAAGATTCCCCAACATAGGGAGCAAGGGCAAACTAATTCACCATGTCTGGCCTCCTTCTGCTAACATCCTATGTTGAATGTTGGATATGAATCCATTGCTACTATAGCATAAAACATGACGGTAGAATGGATTGATTCTTCCAAGCAAAGGATGGAAAGTCATGCTGGAAGACTACAGAGGACCACTACAAACCCTAGTACTAAAGAAGATTCCCCAACATAGGGAGCAAGGGGAAACTAATTCACCATGTCTGGCCTCCTTCTGCTAACATCCTATGTTGAATGTTGGATATGAATCCATTGCTACTATAGCATAAAACATGACGGTAGAATGGATTGATTCTTCCAAGCAAAGGATGGGAAGTCATGCTAGAGGATTATAGAAGAGCACTGCCAGAAGAAGTAGTAGTACTGAAAAAGATACTACAACCTAAGAAAACGGCACAAACCGGGTTAAAAAAATTTTTGGAGAATTTGTGGGCTTATCTCAAGAAACTTGTGAAGAAGAGACATCCTAATATCAAAACTACCTTTAAACTTGTATCTTAAGGTAATGACAAAATGTGCCCGTGGAATATGTCCAACACCTCACCCAGTTGACAAACAAACGACTGAAAGCATTTACAGACGCCGATTGTATGTACGCATTATCATATTATTTCAAAATATCCGGAAGAAAGGAATAATAAAATTGTGTGTCATAGCCACCGAAAATTTTCACAGAAAGGTGCTTTTATTGCGAAAAACGAATCTCAGCTGGCGAGATTTTTATTTTTCTTTGCTCACAATCAGATGAGGCTAAAATAAGTCCCCGTCAGACATTTTGCGCACACATTTGGTGACCAGTGTTCAAGAAGCTTCTTTTAGTTTTTATCAAGAAAATGATCCCAAGCAAAAAAGGTGAGGTCCTGGCTGCTCTATGATTGTAAAACTGTATTGGATACTCCCGTTCCAACGAACAGCCTTTAATCCTACTGGGAATTTGTGGCCTTGTCAAAAAACTTGTGAAGAAGAGACATCCTAATATCAAAACGACCTTTAAACTTGTATTTTAAGGTAATGCCAAAATGTGCCCCCCGTCTCTACTCTATAAATAATAAAGACTAAATGCAAGACAGAAAGAAATTAAAAGTTTAGAAAAGAAGAAAGCTCCTGGATTAGAAAGCGTAAACTACTCGACATACACACATACCTATGTATATAGTTGGTCGTGACCCAAAAAGCATATATCCAAAACACTGAAAAACCGACTGTCCATTAAAGTAAAGACATAAATAATACAAATCCGTTGAACCATGTTCTCTAGGTAAAGGGTCAACAAATTGCTTCTTTTTTTTTTATTAAAAAATTATTGTCAAACTAGTGACATCGTTTTAATTTATGTTTTTTGCCATTGCATTAGCTGTACAGATTTTCGACTTTTAATTGTTTAGGAAGAAGCATTTGCAGCAGCAAAACGTTTCAAAGTTCTCGCAGTTTAATGTGAACATAAAACGTGAAACAGAATGAAAAATATGCCAAGTCGAAGGCACCCAAATTTACCCACAATTCACATCGCCCTCATCGAACATTTGCAAATGCCAGAGACCTGTTGTTTTTCACTCAATTTTTGAGCAAAGCCCGAGAGCATGCGATTGCTTTGTTCGTACAAAAATTTAGTTCGCGCTCAACCGACCATGGCAAAAGAGCTAGTAAACCCGAAGGCAAAGGCAGCCGAGGAGAATAGCCGAGCCCATACCCGAACAGTTTGCATTTGAACGACGATTCGAAAGCCTTTTACGCATGTAAAGATCTGCGTATTTAAAGTGCCGTCGATTCTACGCGTCACTTTAAACATTTTCTTTCCACTTTAAGTGACGTTTAATAAGTATTTTTGGGTAACAGGCAGACGGTTTCAGAAACAAAATTTATTCTGAAGTAGAGAATTTTAACAAAATGTATATTTGTTTACCATTGTGGAACCTTAGTTTATGGGGATATGTTAATAATGCATTAATAAATTATTTTGCGAGATTTACGAAGTGCTTTTATTTTTAACTTTAAAATTTATTTAGAACTAATATATGCACATATGTATGTATGTATGTATGTATGTATGTATGCATTAAAATAATTCATTAACAAGAAAACTGATATGACGAAATAACACTAGGTGGTCTCGTCGGAAGCCAAAGCTAATCAACACTCAGGAACTACTATGTTCCTTTCACTCGCACTTATTGGAAGCATACGTAATGTGTGTGGCTCTTGCCAACGGGCCCACATTTTGAGGAGTTCTACAGCCGTTCGGCTCACACACATACTTATGCGCCGGGCCACGGTCGTAAAGCGCTTAACAGAAACCCAAAAAAACAAACAGAGACAGCTGCTCAGAGATAGAGAGAGAGATAGAACGAGAGAGAGATTGATTGAAAACGGTTAAGAGTTATATTTCAGCTCTTGATTTAGGCTTACAGCTATGAATTTTGGCTTCCACATTCCGTTTAAGTCGGAATAGGGCTGAATTCCCAATGAGTTGCATACGGAATTATTACCGTATAATAATTCTTTCTAATATTTTTTTAATCATGGATGGGCATTTCTAACCCAGATTATATTTGTAGAGGTATGGTTTTAATAAATTTTCAGCTTCTCTGGTGCCCATAACACGTCATTTCCAACACTGTCGCGAAATCGAACAGCTCTTTTTAAGTCGGAAACAGCTATGTACATTTAGCTATAGTCCTGATAACACAAAAACTAGGCAATAAATAACCAAGGCCAATATTTGAATATGTGAAAATATTATTGCCAAGGACTGCAAGGGTATATATGTAACAGGGGTAGGCACGCATACAATCAAAAATTAGGTTTTGCACATCGAATTCAAATTGTCAATCAAGAGAAAACAAATTTTTTCATTTGTCAACAAACATTTTTTTAAGTGTAGTTTTGACATGTGGACGAATTTTTTTTTTTTTAACATCATTTTTTTCTGACAAGCACGAGTCGAATTGTTTCCGAAGTGCCATTGCCGAACCTACACGAGCATTTACAGTGTATGTGAGACGAGAGCGCTGAGGCAGAGCTAGGCCCTAGTCCGGGGAACGGGCCGTGCCGACCACTGGTACAGTTTGGCAAGAAAGTGTTTACACAAGTAAAAATTTCTTCATTTTTCTACTTCAAGATTAAATAAAACAATAAATAGTAAGTTTTTTCAACATTTTTTGATAAGGTTAGGTAAAGTAAACAATTATCTTCTAAATCAACAAAAAAAAAACATAATAATAATGTTTACAATAAAAAAAAACAAGCAAAAACTAGAGAAGGCACAAAAATCCACTGCCAAGAAAGTGTTTACACATCTCTGTTTTCGGTTTCTATTTTGTAGTTAATTCGTATTTTTACCGTTATAATTGAGTTTCTAAAGCGTAGAATCATGAGAGAGACAAATTTCTGCGTAATTTTGTCGTCAGATGGTAAGAAGAAGCATAAGTGCGTCAGTTTTAGACACAATCAAAATGCCAGGCAAACGCATATCTTTTGATATGGCACAATTGATTTTTTATAATCACACTAACGGTAAAACCGTCTCTGAACTAGCTAAAATGTTCTGCATTACACGGAAGACGGTGTACAATATTTTAAATCGCGCAAAAACAGAGGGAAGGCTAGATGCAAAGCCTACAACTGGGCGGCCCCGTATCATAACACCTAGGGCAGAGCGCATTATGGTTCGAAAGATCAGAGAGAACCCATTTATTTCGACCAGATCCCTTGCTAGTGAGTTGGAGGAAGAGTGTGGCATTATTGTTTCACGTGAAACCGTTCGTCAGGCCATCAAACAACAGGGGTTTTCATCACGTGTTGCCCGCAAAAAAACCTTTGTTGTCAGCAGAGAATGTAGAAAAACGGCTAAGTTTCGCCAGGATCTTTGTAGCAGAACCCGAATCCTATTGGGATGATGTCATCTTTTGCGATGAAACAAAAATAATGCTTTACTACAATGATGGACCCAGCAGAGTATGGCGAAAACCCCTTAAAGCCCTAGAAAAGCAGAACATAATACCCACCGTAAAATTTGGCAAATTATCGGTGATGGTTTGGGGGTGCATCTCCAGCAAAGGAGTTGGCCAATTATGTTTTATTGAAAACACGATGGACGCCCATCAATACTTGGACATTTTACGTGAACATTTGGTAGGCAGTGCTAGCCAATTTGGTTTTTATCTTGATGGCAAACCGAACTTTAAGTTCTACCAAGATAATGACCCTAAGCATAAGGCGAACAGTGTGCGGTGCTGGTTGCTTTACAACTGCAAAAAAGTTTTGGATACCCCTGCCCAGAGCCCAGACTTGAACCCAATTGAAAATCTGTGGTCATATCTCAAGAAACGTACCGCCAAGCGTCAGCCAAAGAACAGAAATGACCTTAAATCGGTAATCATGGAGGAGTGGTCCAAAATACCCATTGAATATGTTCAAAATTTGATTAAATCAATGAATAGACGTCTGAATGCAGTTGTAAAAGCCAATGGAGGCCACACAAAATATTAATTGTATAAATATGTTAAGTAAATTGAAAGAATTTAATGTGTGTAAACACTTTCTTGGCAGTGGATTTTTGTGCCTTCTCTAGTTTTTGCTTGTTTTTTTTTATTGTAAACATTATTATTATGTTTTTTTTTGTTAATTTAGAAGATAATTGTTTACTTTACCTAACCTTATCAAAAAATATTGAAAAAACTTACTATTTATTGTTTTATTTAATCTTGAAGTAGAAAAATGAAGAAATTTTTACTTGTGTAAACACTTTCTTGCCAAACTGTATATAAACTTCGGCATAGTCGAAGTTAGCTTCTTTGATATTTTACAATAAAAGGTGCAAAGGGTATAAAGAATACAAACGTTGTATTCAATTATCGGTGGAAAAACCACCGAACGACAGCATTATCGATGGTTTCCAAGCTCTAGTGCACGTTATTAGTCCCCAATATGCAGGAATACGTTTTTTTGAGTTCGTGCTTCACATATTCTATAAACTACATTTACAAAACAGGCAAGTAAGGGACAAGAAAGAACAATGCATGATGGTATCAACCCATAATAAAAGATACAAAAATTATTTGAAGTGAATTGGGGTTACACATGGATGAGCCAAAGACAAAAGAAAGCATAATGTTGGCAACATAGCAACAGATCTTTTCAAAAAACACGGCTACTTTCATGAGTATTGGGATTGGATTACGAGGATATTTGAGGTCAGGTTTCATATTATTTTGACAACTTAATTTATTTAAGTATATATTTGCTAAAAGAAACTTGAAGCGCTGCAAAAAAACTTTGTACACCAATTTCGTGGAATTTATGAGCTAAGCTGAATTCGCGTCCAAAAAAATCATTCGGCGTCGTTGTATAATTGAAAACCATGACTAAGTAATTCACCACTTTATAAATGGATTAAAAAAAACGAATTGGCTCGCAAATCGTGATCGAGCAATCCAAAGCACTGTAACTTAAGCCAAAAATAAAGCGCAAAAAGTTTTAGCTCTATAACGGTGCGCCAAATTTTGAAGTTCTTTCAACAGGTGATCCGACAGTTTCCTATTTTTATTTGGCTAGTGTAGAATAACTTACGAGAGGATAAAAAATCGAGGACAATTGAATCCACGCCAAAAATAGACTTTTATATAGCAAAAACTGACTGGCTGACAAATCGTGATCGAGCAATCTAAAGCCCTGCAACTTAAGACAAAAATGTTACCAGAGCAGACCACATGAAGAGGTGAAACCGATTTCAGTAGAACCTAGGTGGATAGTTGCATAACTTAAAAGCAGCGCCCACGCCTGTGGAAAATTTAAAGCTTTTTAAAATGTTAGCAAGCCATTATGCTTTATTTTTGAAAGTCCCACTATAGTACAATAAAACGACATATATATAGATACAAGAAATCCTGCATCACTCGGCTTCAGCAGTGGTCGGTACGACCCATTCCACAGACAATGAATGAATGAAATGAAATAAATATTTTACTTATTTCATGCTCCGGACTAGGGCCTAGCTCTGCTGCAGCGCTGCCTTCTCACATGCGTTGTGAATGCTCGTGGCAAGACTATGACGAAATAACATAAGGTGGTCCCGTCGGCAAGAGACATTCACTTCACGTATGCTTGCAATAAGTGCGAGTGAAAGAAATAGTATTCCGAGTGTCTATTGAGGGTGAGCGAGACGGTGATGTGAGAGAGCAAACGTGCACTGAAGTCAAGTGTATACTTCGGTACATGTCTCTTGCCGACGGGACCACCTTATGTTATTTCATCATGGGCAAGACAGTGTACTTCAGAAACACTTCGGCTCGTGCCTGTGAGAAAAAAAAATAAGTCAAAATATCAAAAAAACTTAAAAAATGTTCATTAATGGAAATTTAAATGCGTTATTTCCTATGAAATTCTTTCAAAGCATTTTAGTTATTTTTTAAACATTTTAAAATGATTTTTTTCGCTTCACTGGTTTTTAAGTGTAAAGCCAGAAAGAGTTTCGCACCGCGTCATGCTCATTTGCGACTGAATTTGTGCCGACCGCATTTGTGCCGACCGCTGCCCTGTGCGTCCAAAGAAATGAGTGGACTCGAATGGAATGGAACTGTGTGAGTGCGCGTTTACAGTTAAGAGAATGCGTGTGAGTATGAGTGCGAATTGCGTCTCACAACACACAGCATCCAATGAGAGTTAGAATGAATGATGCGTAAAACGGAGTGAAAAGTTTGGCGAACCGAAGGCATCCGAATCAACTCGAGTGGAGCACACACATTTTGCGCATTCATTTCGTTTGTATAGGTGACTAATAATGGAAATAAAAATAGGCGAAATAATAACGAATTCAAATTTGATTGGTTTTTGTCTTTTTTTTTCTTTTCTTTTCTACAAAAAAAAAAAAAGGAAAGAGAGATAAACTACTTTGTCACTCGAATCCATTCCAACTCACTCAACTCATTTGAACTCATTGTCCATTCGAATGAGGTTTAAATTTATGACGCTTTTTTTATTGGCTTTAGTTCTGATTTTCCCGGCTCCTAAGTAACACCATGAAAATATTTTGCTCCGTATTTGCCACTGGTCTATTTAAACAAAGAAACCCCCCAATTTTGTGATGGGCAAATATTTAAAACTTACAAAACTAATTGTAAGATTAACAGCAAACCACAAATTTTTAGTTTTTAAAATTCAAATTAGAGGCAACAGAATTTTGGATGGGCCTTTTGGTTGTTTGGACGAGGCCTTTATTTCAAATTTGTTTGGGGTTGGCAACGACAATGCAGGCGTCATGATACATACATAGGTGCCAAAAGGAATATGTCGACTAACTTAAAAAATGTTTGCTACTCAGTTCAATTGGCAGCAAATTGCATGTCCCCCAAAAATGCTTTTAAAACGCCACTTAAATGTTTAAAGTGACGCGTAGAACCCACGACACTTAAAATACGCAGATCTTTACATGCGTAAAAGGCTTTCGAATCGTCGTTCAAATGCAAACTGTTCGGGTATGGGCTCGGCTATTCTCCTCGGCTGCCTTTGCCTTCGGGTTTACTAGCTCTTTTGCCAGTGCCAGTGTTTCACTCGTTTTGCCATGGTCGGTTGAACGCGAACTAAATTTTTGTACGAATCGCAATCGCATGCTCTCGGGCTTTGCTCAAAAATTGAGTGAAAAACAACAGGTCTCTGGCATTTGCAAATGTTCGATGAGGGCGATGTGAATTGTGGGTAAATTTGGGTGCCTTCGACTTGGCATATTTTTCATTCTGTTTCACGTTTTATGTTCACATTAAACTGCGAGAACTTTGAAACGTTTTGCTGCTGCAAACGCATCTTCCTAAACAATTAAAAGTCGATAATCTGTACAGCTAATGCAATGGCAAAAAACATAAATTAAAACGATGTGTGTATGTCGAGTAGTTTACGCTTTCCGTCTAATCCAGGAGCTTTCTTCTTTTCTAAACTTTTAATTTCTTTCTGTCTTGCATTTAGTCTTTATTATTTGTAGAGTAGAGACGGGGGCTGCTTCTCTACACCATGGAGACCAGACTTGTGTTGTTCTTTCGTAAGGAAAGGAAAGATAAGCTGATAACATGTCGGTAGACACGTCAAATTTGCTTGTTGTAGGTCACTTGTGGACCTAGTTCCAAAAATTTGTTTGTCAACTGGGTGAGGTGTTGGACATATTCCAAGGGCACATTTTGTCATTACCTTAAAATACAAGTTTAAAGGTCGTTTTGATATTAGGATGTCTCTTCTTCACAAGTTTTTTGACAAGGCCACAAATTCCCAGTAGGATTAAAGGCTGTTCGTTGGAACGGGAGTATCCAATACAGTTTTACAATCATAGAGCAGCCAGGACCTCACCTTTTTTGCTTGGGATCATTTTCTTGATAAAAACTAAAAGAAGCTTCTTGAACACTGGTCACCAAATGTGTGCGCAAAATGTGTGACGGGGACTTATGTTAGCCTCATCTGATTGTGAGCAAAGAAAAATAAAAATCTCGCCAGCTGAGATTCGTTTTTCGCAATAAAAGCACCTTTCTGTGAAAATTTTCGGTGGCTATGACACACAATTTTATTATTCCTTTCTTCCGGATATTTTGAAATAATATGATAATGCGTACATACAATCGGCGTCTGTAAATGCTTTCAGTCGTTTGTTTGTCAACTGGGTGAGGTGTTGGACATATTCCACGGGCACATTTTGTCATTACCTTAAGATACAAGTTTAAAGGTCGTTTTGATATTAGGATGTCTCTTCTTCACAAGTTTTTTGACAAGGCCACAAATTCCCAGTAGGATTAAAGGCTGTTCGTTGGAACGGGAGTATCCAATACAGTTTTACAATCATAGAGCAGCCAGGACCTCACCTTTTTTGCTTGGGATCATTTTCTTGATAAAAACTAAAAGAAGCTTCTTGAACACTGGTCACCAAATGTGTGCGCAAAATGTCTGACGGGGACTTATTTTAGCCTCATCTGATTGTGAGCAAAGAAAAATAAAAATCTCGCCAGCTGAGATTCGTTTTTCGCAATAAAAGCACCTTTCTGTGAAAATTTTCGGTGGCTATGACACACAATTTTATTATTCCTTTCTTCCGGATATTTTGAAATAATATGATAATGCGTACATACAATCGGCGTCTGTAAATGCTTTCAGTCGTTTGTTTGTCAACTGGGTGAGGTGTTGGACATATTCCACGGGCACATTTTGTCATTACCTTAAGATACAAGTTTAAAGGTCGTTTTGATATTAGGATGTCTCTTCTTCACAAGTTTTTTGACAAGGCCACAAATTCCCAGTAGGATTAAAGGCTGTTCGTTGGAACGGGAGTATCCAATACAGTTTTACAATCATAGAGCCGCCAGGACCTCACCTTTTTTGCTTGGGATCATTTTCTTGATAAAAACTAAAAGAAGCTTCTTGATCACTGGTCACCAAATGTGTGCGCAAAATGTCTGACGGGGACTTATTTTAGACTCATCTGATTGTGAGCAAAGAAAAATAAAAATCTCGCCAGCTGAGATTCGTTTTTCGCAATAAAAGCACCTTTCTGTGAAAATTTTCGGTGGCTATGACACACAATTTTATTATTCCTTTCTTCCGGATATTTTAAACTAATCTAAAAATGCTTACATCATTTCATCTATAACCTTTTATAACACTAAGATAAAAATCGTCGTTCAAATGCAAACTGTTCGGGTATGGGCTCGGCTATTCTCCTCGGCTGCCTTTGCCTTCGGGTTTACTAGCTCTTTTGCCATGGTCGGTTGAGCGCGAACTAAATTTTTGTACGAACAAAGCAATCGCATGCTCTCGGGCTTTGCTCAAAAATTGAGTGAAAAACAACAGGTCTCTGGCATTTGCAAATGTTCGATGAGGGCGATGTGAATTGTGGGTAAATTTGGGTGCCTTCGACTTGGCATATTTTTCATTCTGTTTCACGTTTTGTGTTCACATTAAACTGCGAGAACTTTGAAACGTTTTGCTGCTGCAAATGCTTCTTCCTAAACAATTAAAAGTCGAAAATCTGTACAGCTAATGCAATGGCAAAAAACAGAACACCATCGGCGTCTGTAAATGCTTCTAGTCGTTTGTTTGTCACAAGTTTCTTGAGATAAGCCCACAAATCCTCCAAGTATTTTTAACACGGTTTGTGCCGTTTTCTTAGGTTGTAGTATCTTTTTCAGTACTACTACTTCTTCTGGCAGTGATCTTCTATAATCCTTTAGCATGACTTTCAATCGTTTGCTTGGAAGAATCAATCCATTCTACCTTCATGTTCTATGCTATAGTAGCAATGGATTCATATCCAATATTCAACATAGGATGTTAGCAGGAGGCCAGACATGGTGAATTAGTTTCCCCTTGGTCCCTATGTTGGGGAATCCTCTTTAGTACTAGGGTTCGTAGTGGTCCTCTGTAGTCTTCTAGCATGACTTTCCATCCTTTGCTTGGAAGAATCAATCCATTCTACCGTCATGTTTTATGCTATAGTAGCAATGGATTCATATCCAATATTTAACATAGGATGTTAGCAGAAAGAGGCCAGACATGGTGAATTAGTTCTGCTCCCTACCTCTTGCAGGAGTGGTTATTGTTATGAATGGTATCTGGAGCTTATCTATTTCTGTTAGTTGTTGATATAATACTGGCAAGGGCTGAGGAAAACCAGAAACAGCCATTGAAAGTAACAGTTGAGGACTTGTCACAGAGTTTATTGATCTCATAAACTGCATACATAAGGAATTATTACTGCATCTTCTACGGAATTTTAGATGAACGGTGTTCATATGTCGGTCCTCCGCGATTTTCTGTGACCGCTTGAAGAAGTCTAATCATTAATGCTAATTAAGGATTAAATGGTGTCCTTTTGAATCTTTCGTTCCAAAATTGCCGTGAAGCATAATGCAACATCCATTTCTAGACAAAATACGACGTATTTATTTCAATGCTCTTATACTGGAAGCGTTTCAAATATCCTGGAATTTACCAAAGAAACTAACTTCGGTCATACCCAAGTTTGTATACCCTTGCAGCCTTTGGCCATAATGTTTTTACTTATACTACATTTAAGCTTTCGCTCTGTCCCTTTTTATTTCGCTATACCAAAAATTTATTTTTCTCCTCATCGCCTTTGAAAAGCATTATGCGTCAGTGACTGGGACACATACACATTTTGTCTATGCAGCGTTGCGTCTGTATGTGTGTGTGTTTTAGGCAATGACGTAGTGGACTGCAGGCATCGCTGAAATAAAATCGCAGAGCCGATTTATATTGCCTGTAACTTGTGTTCTATACATCCGAACTTTTTGAAATGTTGGAATATGATGTTTAACATTGAAAAGTAGCTCGCAAGCAAATTTTATAAATAGACTCCAATTCCGTCACCTATTTTTCGTAAATCACTAAATGATATAGAAGTCCGATTCGGACGATTTTCATACTTCATCTCACTCAGGCAATAAATAGCTAATACAATTTTTGCTGCATTGATAAAAAACCTACATAGTTCACAAGTAGTCAAATATTGTCATGTTTTTACCTCATGTTTTGCACATCCGAATGCTCTTGCCAATTCCCTTACGCGCACTAACAATAGAGTTCGAGTTAAAAGAAACCACAGACCAACCCAATAATACATAATTAGGGCCGCCTGCAGTATCTCCAGGATTTAGCTTAAGTACTGGACTAAGAAAAATGTCTCAAACTTGTTGTTAGGCTTAAATTTAAGAGTAGATTGAACAAATACATATATAAAGATATACGAATATGCATAGCTACTCAAAAAGGATGTATATATCTGTAGTAGAATTGATCTTATGTATTGAATAGAATTAGTTTTGCCTATAGTCAACTTGTGATTATGTTGAAATTTAGTTAATTAGTTTCAGTTGTGGTTAATATGATAATTGTTATGGATGATGACAAATAATATATGTATATCTAAACTTACATACTTGTACCTATGTACATATGTATGTATTTTAAAAATTTGTGTGGGTAAATTTATATATGTATATGTATGTATGTAAGTATGTACATTTATCCATAGCGCTATTATGTCATACAGTTTGCATAAATAATGATTTTAGTGTCGTATATGTACATATGTATGCGCATACATCTATGTATATATGTAAATACATACATATATGTATGAGGTGGCAGCCACATAAATATACAAACACACATGAAAACTTTGAATCAATATATCCCCCACAACAAACACGAACACACACACATACACACGCACGCACATATACTGCATATAGTGCCTGGAATCAAGCACGTAAAACGGAAACCGTACGACAATCGCACATTTCCCAATAATTATATTTCAATGCATCAGAATTTCAGGCATGACAGTTGTCTGGTTTCCGTATAACAACAGTAGCAACAGACAACAACAATATGAACAACAGCATCATCATCGTCAGCAGCATCATCATCGCAGCAACAACAATAGCACACACACACACAGCAGTTACAACAATTGATACACTTATGGAAGGAGGGTAAGTGCAAAGAGGAAGGAGTTTGGTGAGGAACTGGCAGAAAATGGGCCTCCATAACAAAAAGCCTTTTGGTCAACTCATTTCCACATCCAATCCACAAACGGTATGTTGCCTCTATCCCTACATACATACATACATACATACATACATATGTATATGTACATATGTCTCACTCTCACGCCATCTCTCTCTTGCTTGCTGAACTGTCATTATCTGTTTAACATTTCCACATTTAACGATGCCAACGTTGATATGGCCACATTTGGTCTGAATAGCATGACCTCCTGCCGATAAAGATGTGGCCTATTTAAAGGAGGCCTATCACGTTGGTTGGGATATCTCAAAAAATACTAACACCTCAAATTGAAGAACCAAATTTATTCTCTAAGTAAACATTTTTAGGGAAGTTACATTCATTCTAAGTGGCACAAAAATGTATATAAATGTGAATTGTTAAACTGGATTTCCAAGGAATGTTGATATCATTATGAATTATTAAGTTCTTTAGTTCCCTGATGTAGAAGAAGAAGTCATAACTTTCGTTTTGGTAGTAGGGTGTCTACAGACGCGGCTAACATCAATAGTTGACATAAATACTACATAGCAATGACGTTCACGAAAAACTCCCCCACAGGCTGTTTTTGTTCCCATTGAGCAGTCACGTGCACATTAAACACCTTCTCTATAGTCTGTCACACCCGTTCTCGATATACTCCGAAGAGTTCGGGTAACTAAAGTTTCTAATCCAGGTCAAGTGCTGGTGGAACAGCGTTAGAATTTTTAACCCGTTCTGATTCCATTATACTGATCTTTATGTTTTGTCGAGAGTTACACGTTTCGTGTTTATTAAGTTGTTAGCAATAGAAAATTGAAATGGATGGTGTGATACGGGTCAAAAATCATTCCCATACGAGCCCAATTGGGTCTTAGAGATCTGGGTGTTCACACAGACGGTCGGATGGACGTACATACATAGGTACATGTTCATATCGACTTGGCAATTGATCTTAATCTTCGTACTTTGAGGGATCAGGAAAGGCTCCTTCTCATGTTCCACCCTTTGGGTTCTTGTTATAATAAGCCATATTATGAAATAAAATTAATCATATGTATGTCTGATATTTGGCATTAACGTCTTTACTAACAGATCTTTAGATACTTTAATTTAAATGCAATTGAAATCGATATTCGTTTTTAAATCTCATCGTTAACCCCTCTTGTATCTGGTGGATTCCACATTAAGCAACTATGAGAGCAATCGTCATCGCATTGCCGTTGGGTCAATAAGTTTATTACTTACCTCAATGCACTTGCCCCATCAATATAAATATACATACTGCATATATGTAAAATACATATGTATGTATGCAGCTTGTGGCCGAAGGCAGAAGAAACTGAATCCTTGAGCAGGAAGTGTTCTCCCATATAGTGTATATGTATGTACATATGTATGTGTTTGTGTGGGTATCGTGCCCACTTGTTGTATAATTCATGAAATGCACATCATTGCCTCAATAATGATTACCGTTACATACATACATTCACTTATGTATATGTACACACACGCACCCATATGAATAAGCATGGATATACAACATTTTGCCTGTCATGGCTGGAATTCCTCGTCCCCCCTATGTATTCGAGTGTATTTACATATGTACATGTTTGCATGATTGTTTATATCGGTGTACTTATGTATGTACTCGGTGGTACTTGGGATCTGTGAGCACATCATCATATGATAAAACACAAACTAATACATATTAAGTACGAGTGAACGGATTCATCTGTGATTTGGGGGAAACTACACAGTTTGCTTCAATCAGATAAGAACTTGTATCATTTTGTGCTTAGATATGGCTAGGGAAGCCAGTGTATAGCTTATACATACATACTTATAAGGGCATCCTTTTGTTGGCCTCAGAAACACCTTTAACAAATCTCAAGCAGGTGACTCAAAACCAAAACCAAAGTTGATAGTTTAGTTAAAAGTAATTTTAGTACCATGCATCCAGAGAGGGTATAATAGTATATTAAAAATCTATGACAATTCCATAAATATACATGTCATCCAGATCTAAAACCCGATAAAAGTTGCACCTTCCCTTTTCCATTCACGTAATTCGAGGGAAACTTATCCTTGAATACTTCAGTTATTACTGAATCAAAAAAAAAGCTATTAAAAAAGAAAACGGAACAATTTGAAATTGATAAAGATGGAAGATTGAATCATGGATATAACGACATGTTCAGTTCTATTTAAATTATTTTTACTTTTTTTCTTTTCTTTTTGGGTGATTTTCAGGTGATTTTCTCTTAATAACATTTTGGCCCCGCCCGCTGCAACTTTTACCGACAATTTCACACTCAATTGTTGTGCAATTGAATAAAAATATGAAATATATTGCATTTCTTATCTTGTCATTTACACAATATGCATGCATAAATCATATGAAATAAATGAAAACAAATACATATAACGTATACGCACTGAATGCTATGGCCCTCACACAGAATGAAAAGGGAAACAAATTGATATTTGATATTTGTTCGAATAAAAAGCAAAAATTTAATTGAGTTATTTAGGGCTTAAAATTTGCCACAAGGCTGCCCAAAGTGCAAATGTTTGCAATTGACTGAATGTTGTTGTTGTTGTTGTTATTATTATTGTTGGATTCTCCTTAACATTCTCTCTCCTTGTTGTTGTAACATTTCAAGCAGTCCCACACACGCACACAAAAGGCAACACAAACACACACACACATACGCACTTAAAGCGTCATTATTAGCACAGCAAGGGGGCTAAGTGATGTGTGTGGTGGTTGGTGGCGAAGAGGGCAAGGGGTCGACCATTATGACCACTTGCTGTGTTTTGGCCCGCCCCACATGGACCCGAAGCTCCTTGTTGACACACTTCTGCCAACAGTTGATCTTGTGGCCAACCGCAGGCATGCGGATTTAATCCATAAAGGATACGCATACACACATACATATATACACATACACATGCACACACACCCACGCGCACATTGAAACAGACACAGACACAGACACGCACATGCTCATGAAATTTTAAGCACGTCCGTTTCTGGCCTAACGAGCAAATGTCCGAAAATGTTTGAGCCTGAAAGTAGGCAACACAAAAAATCTTGTGAAAAATATTTCACACAAATAAAAGGGAGATGGAAAATGAAAGAGAGCAACTGAAAGTGGAAGTGAAGAGGAAAGAAGAAGGAAGAAGGGTGGTTGTAAGAATTTTTGTTTACAAATCTCACCTAATAACAATTGAGAAAATTGTTGTATGTGTGTGGGTGTGTGTGGGTGTGCGGATGTGGTTCGTCTGAAGGGATTTCTCTTGCCTTTGTTTTTGTTCCTTCTGTTCACAATATGAAATGCAGTCGAATCAAAAACAATATATATACATATATACATTTGTCGAAAAAAAAGAGAGAAATTGCTTAAATAAATAAATTAAAATCAATAAAAACCACAATTCTCGGATCGCTTCGGCCAGGTTCGTGTCCATTGGCTGTTGGCCATTTTAACATGCGCCATTATTACAATTAAAATTAATTTAATAATAAATTCCAAAATAATTACATTTCAACTTGTTTAAATAAACGTTTCACAGCCTTCGTAACTACATACATAATTGCACTTACGCATTTACATACACACATACATACATACATACATACATATGCATGTATTGCATGTACATATATAACTATCGGCATTTGTGTGTCCGTTTGTTTGTTTGACCAATTGGCAATCTGCTGCAACTCTGGGCAAACGCATAAAAAGCCAACAATTTAAATGAGTTTTATACTCTATAAATCCATGAATCGTTACGAATGTTTCTTAATAAAAAATACTTGTTTGTATCCTCCAATCGAAAAATTGTTACATTGAATCAAACATCAAGAAATATCATGTAGAATAATGGAGTCTTAGAGGAGAAGGTCATGATCATTACAGTTTATTTTTGAGACATATCAAAGTAACTGATATTTTCAATATTTAGACAGGATAACTATCCTGACTTCACTTAAACTTACCATAGTGACTTCATGTGCAGTATTTAACAGTAATAAGACAAGAAAACAATATATAAGACCAAAATATAAGACCAAATACTCAATCAAATTTTCAAATCTAATCCGAGGAAAAAACTTCCATGTTTTTTGGACACTTACTTCGAATACTTAGTCTGCTAGTTAAGGGCGGGTTAAACAAGGATCAAGAGTGTCAGTAATGTCAATAATTTGTTTTTATGCCAATATTTAATAGTGACAGGATTACATGAATCTATTTTAAAAATCTCTATAAAGTTGTATTAATATTTTTACCAATTAATGTCTCTTGCTTAAGCTAGTTAATCCATTGAAAGTATTAAAGTTGAATGTTAATTAACAAGGCAAAGTTCCCTTATCAGCAGACTTCGCTGGTGAAGCAAAAAAAAGTATCCTTAGATTAGATTTTCTTCTTTGAAATGACATTAAATACTCTCAGAAGATTCTCTTCCACAATTTTCCCATTCGTAATAGTGGAGATACCCAAAATGCGACTTAATAAATATCATTTCTTTTTTCCACTTACACAAGTGTGCATACATATACATATATCAGTGTATGTATGTAGACGTGTGTATATCCACATTACAATTTAACTTATTTCACGTAAATAAAGAGAGCACATTTATACACACACACACACACTTTTATGTATGTGATCAGTTTTTTCTGCGTTTCGCTTTTTCCTTTCTTCCAATCCTTTTGTTTCTGTGTGTGTGTGTGTGCGTGTGTGTGGTTTTTTTTCTTTTTTTTTTTTTTTTGTTAATTTGTATAAAAAATCACTTTTTGCCTGGCACAAAAAAAAAGAAAGGAGTGAAGGGAATCCATTTAAAAATTACGCTGTTTTTATAAGGTAACAATGCATACAACAATTTACACACGTGGCACGATTGCAAATTTGCATAACATTTTACCCAGCCCGGCCCAGCCCAGCCGCAGCCCCAGCCCCTTACCAGTTCAGCTGCTCTCTCCCATTCACTTCTCGTCCTTCTGGCGATGCTGCCACTGCCGCTGCCTCTGCTGGGTTAAGGGTTTGCCGAAGCGTATAAATTCCACATAATAAGTCCCTGTGTCGGCTGTCATTTTGGTGTGGTTTCGGTGTGGATGTTGATGATGATGATGCTCCTGCTGCTGATGCGGATGCTAGTGGGTTGTTGTTGTTGTTGTTGCTGTTGTTGCTGCGTTTCGTTGCGTTTGACAAGGATATCATGCTCTGGTTTGGTTACGGGTTGTACCATGATGTTCGTGGCAATATGATGATATACATATACATACGTACACACACACATACATACCTACATATACATATCTATAGACATATTTATTTTGTTTTTTTTTTCTGGCTGTGGTTTTCAAAATATTACAAAATGGTAAATGTATTTTGTACTTTTGCCTGTATTTGTTGTTGTTGTTGTTATTGTTATTTTCATGTTTGTTTTATATTTTGTGCAATTTTGTCGCCTGGGGACTGTGACATCTGCTGCTTGGTTTATTGTTAAATTACATACATACATACCATAAATTAAAATAACAAACTTGGTTGAGTACAATGCAATTAAGAGCCATTGCAAAGGCATTAGTAAAAAATTGAGTAAGACACCAAAGACTTTTAGGGTTCATTCAAGGTTAACATAAAGTGGCTAAATTAAAAGATTCCCTATTAAAAGTAAGCTTCATTTGTTGATCGACCATAATAATGAAGGACGACTGGAGAATTGGACTCCAACTGGATAACTTTATTGTAAAAGGATAAAACAAAAATGGCATATGAAACCTAGAATCGCTTGTTCTTTCCACCTGACCCAAAGGCAAAAAGAAGAATGTCAATAAAAAACTAACTGAATATATTCGTATAATTGTAGTTTAAGCAATTCCAAAACGTAATTGATCTAGCTATTAATAATATTAGAAGTTTCGATTGAAAGTTTATGCTTTTAATCATTGATTCTCTCTTTTGTATTTCAATTACTTGCCTTTTATCCTTTTAAATTGTCTTTCAACCTTAGTTGAAACTTTTCCAATTTGTATTTCACTTATCAGCCTCAGAACTTAAAGCAGACAATAACAGACACCGCAACAAGAACTAACTGCAATAACCAACAACACAGCCAAACACCCACACCCAAGCACACCGCCCCCCCCACACACACACACACACACATGTAAACACTTACACGGATATGTACCGAGTCCTGAGAAGGAGTCTGAGCAAGTTTTCTCGTTCTTCTTTGATTTCGGTTTTATTTTACGTATTTTTATTATTTTCTGTTTTTTTTTTTTGTTGTTTCTTTTTGTTCTTCCTTCGTATTCTGCTGTTTTACTGCTTTCTTTTGATATTGCTACTGTTGTTTTTGTTGTTGTTGCTGCTGTTGCTGCTGTTGTTGCTGTTGTTTTGTGTTGCCAGCGAAATTGCGTTGAATGTTACCTGCCATTTGGCAGGATACACACGGAGAACCGAACATTAAGTAAATGCCCTGTCCTAGAACTCTGTATATAGACAGAGATTGGGACTGCGAAATGGTGTGGGAATGGGGGGGTAGGGGGGTAAGGTAAATGCTATGTACAAAGGATGCTTATATATATGCATATGCAGGACTTCTGATTCATCCTCCTTTTCCTGCTTCATCTCCAACTCTGGCATTCTATGTGGCAAACAGACAACAGAGACGACTGAAAGGTGCCTCTCGACTCACTCTGGCTCTTCTTTGCCTCGGCGTTTATTTGTTGCCCCATTTTGGTGTTGCTGTTGTTTTCCTTCTCCAGTTTTTCTTTCTTTGGTTGGAGGGCTCAGTTTTGGTTTGTTGTCTTTGTAAGTGTGTGTGTATTTATATTTGCCTGATGCATCCTCCGACACACACACACACACACACAAATATCCCATAAGTAGTAGCAGTCACCACAACAGCAGCAACTTTTCCATTAAGTCCTTTACATTGACGCTCAGTGGTATAGAAATCCTGAGCAACTTTCGTGTCACGAAACAAAATAAAATATTACAAAAGTTTAACAATAATTTACCGACCCATAAGAGATGTTACTTGACCCATCAAAACAGATTTTATAAGCCAATATTTAGACATTGTATAAATGCATTCGATAGTGATTATATTGGAGAGGATTGAGAGTTGCAGCATGATCATTACACATGATCACAAAGAAACTAATCGAGATGAGTCACGTTTTACAATTAAAGATAGTAAACATTTCGGGAAATTCCTTCCATTTGTAAGATGAAGGATGGACAGACGAACGGATATGGCTAGATCGACTCGGCTATTGGTGCTATGAGGTCAAAAACCCATGTGAAAATATATGACACTGTTGTCACGGTGCCATCTTTAGTCCTTTAATGTCTTTGCATCCTTTTCTAGTATCCTTTTCTGCTATGCACCATGATTGTCATTGTCTAGACTTGCGGTTATTGGGTGGCATAATGTGAATCCCCTTAACCTGATACCCCGTTAGACCTTTTGCTGCCCCCACGACGTATACTTAATATTTGTATGTAGTAAACTTAAATTAATGATACGCCTCGTTGTGCAAATAGAAAACACTATGCAAAAAGCAAAAACATTTGACAAAATAAAACAAATTTTAATCAAACTTTGCCGTGGAATTGTTGCTCATCGCCACTCATCGCATCGATACACTTGACTGTTTTTTTTGTTGACATATAATTGTAACTAAATATATTAAATTGCTTCGAAATAAAGCAGTAGAAGCACAATGATGGGGCCAGGGTAGGCCAGAGAAGAAGGGGGCTGCAAGTGCAGGTCGAAACCAGAAAAAGGTTATGCAAATGACAAACTTTTCTCGTTGGCAATGCCAGAACGCACAAACCCAGCGAGGTGGAGTGAAAAAGAGATAGATAGATGGAAAATCAGCATGAGGAATAAAGACCAAAAACTCGACAAAGAGAGAAAGACCGAGAAGAAGACAGGAAGGGAAAGGCACACACACACATACACACACACAAACACACACACACTCTGTGGGGCAGAGGCCAGGTAAAGCAGTTGGGGATGCACAACGTTTGTGTAAATAACATAAAATTCGTATTTATACACACAGCATACGAGCAAACAAGGGGTGGCAAGTGGAGTGCAAGCGGGGTGTGTGAATGGGGGGGCTTGGAGAAGGCATTGTGGCAGGTGGAGCATCATGCAATTTCTGTTTGCATTTTACATTCGACTGCGTGTCGGTGTCAGGATAACTACGTGTCTACCTCGCTCTTTTCCACTTTGCCATCCATACCACCCTCACCTCTCTCCATCGCTCTCTGTCTCTCTCTCTCTCTCTCTATCTAACTCTTTTCCAGGGTGTATGTGTGTGTGTGTCTGCATTGTAAGCGCATCCTGCGTGTATGTGAGCCTGATATGTAGAAATGCTTTTATCGGCAGCAAACGCAAAACAAGTAAAGGCAAATGCTAAAGTAAATACAATTTCATTTTCAACTCGAGAATACCCTGGAAACTTATACTCTTTAATTTTTTGGTTGTTTATTTCCATCCCAAGCAATTTTCAAATATATTTCATAAGAAATCTGAGTATAATTGTCAAATGAAAATGATTGAAATAGTTTTCTTATTCATTTTCTATCAGTCATTTGCTTGGTGACTTTAAAAAGATTCATTTATACATTTTCAGATATTGAAATATGAATAAAATCAATTCAGAAACTCGAAAGTACTATAATACAATTGTTCTATTGGCAATTCCCTTCTGATGAAGCAAAAGAAAGTTCCATGGGGGATAATGAAAATGATTATGGATCAACAAATATATAATTTTTAGATGAAAATATAATAAAAGAAACCATTTAGACTTAAGAAATAGTTTGTTGGATTCTACAGCTTTTAAGTCATGGGTGTTTAGGCTTGAAAGTATACTTGCCCCACATACCCGTAAATTTGTTGTGGTATACCCTGTAGGTTGTGTATATTCAAACATTGAGATAGCATTTACTGCCATGAAATTTGCAGCTTATTGCCTTTATTTTCACCGAATCGAAACCAAAAACCCGAAAACCTCACACTTGAACGTGTAGGTGGGGAAAGTAAAGAGGGGGGTGGATGACCGTCTGTTGTTATTGCTTGTGGTCTACTGAGCTACAAATTAATTGCATTTAAAAAGAGTTTTTAAGCATCGATTTGTATGCGTTGATTTATGCATAATTAATGTCAGCAAGAAGAGAAGTGAAGAGAAGAGAAGAGAAGAGAAGAGCGAGGCAGGAAGGCAACGATGGGCGATTGTGTTGTATAAACAATAATTAACACGCTGTGAATACATCAGCACCACCAGCACCTACAGCAGATGAGAGACCTTTTAATTATCAATCAGTCAAGTGATCAATCAAAACTAGTTTATTATCGATCGATATCACTGACATTCTCCGGTGTGCGATCAAATGACACTTATTAACTACTACAAACTATATAATATACTACTTTATGGTATTACGAAATCTATCACGATCAATGAAAGAAAATTAACTGCACAATGTGCACAGTGCATCGTGTTGGTGGGCTAAATGGTTTTAGCTGTCCTTCAATTAGTTTCAACATGGACTTTGTCGCCTGAGCACAGACCAAAGACCAAACGCCAAACCAGTTTTGACTCATTTTTTTTCTCTTCACTTTGGTTTCATTTTTTATCATTGGTTGTTTCATTTAACAAAATGAAAGGATAGAGAGCGGAGAAATTCTTCGACTCATTGACATTTCTTACAAAAATTATGCTCTCAATGATCAATATTAATTAATATAATTAATAAAACATTTTGCAGTCAACAACAAGACAGAAATATTAATTAACTCGAACTCGAACTCGAACTTGCTTCCCGTCATCGTCGTCGTTGTCGTTGTCGTTGTCGTTACTGTCGCCGCCTAGGTAGTCGCCTTTGTGGCAGTCGTTTGTGTGTTATACAATAATTAAGTTTTCAGCACCTGCGTGCCACCGACTTGGTGAGGTGAGCTGAGCCGAGCCGAGCCGGTGAGCTGCTTGGCTTGGCTTGCTCCAGCTGCTGCAGCTGTCTGCCAGCACCACACGTCACAACAAACCACTTCCCCACTTTGCCGTGTTACACAGGAGAGGTTCAGTGCAGTTTGTGCAATTTACTTTTGTGTCCAAGAACAGCATTCTCAAAAAAAGTTTGTTACTTAGTTTCTTATTCAAACAAGTTTTATTTGTTTAGATTTTCAAATTTCTAGATAACAAAACAATTGCTAACATGATTTTCGGAATTGGTCGATCAGGTGTTCTGAGAAGTCTTTGGGTTATCCTCGCAGGGAGTTAGATAATGTTTCGTTCGAGTCTATACTTTGTTCTATTGTTCTATCTATAGTTTTTATAAACAATTTGGTCAAATCGCTTATCAGCCAGCAATTAAGTATACGCCCAGTGTGTCAGGTGAACTAACAGTACTCGGGATAGGTAGATCTGGAATGTTATCAAACATTATCTGAAACTAATTATTGGAAATCCTTCTCGACTCTTGTTTGATTCGAAAAGTTGAAGATCTTAACTTTAAGTTTAATGAATGAAAAGGTGGTAAGTTAGAAGAAGTCTACCAAGACATAAAGACATTAACTCTAATATTAGTATATAGATTCAATTAGATTCCATGTTTCATATTAGCACTGGCCACAATTTCAATTAAATACTCGTATGTAAGTTGCATTTAAGGAGCCCCCCAGCTTGAGAGCTACGAATCTGCCCCTGAGTGAAGAGAAAAAAAAAAAAGAAAACCGTGACGCAAAACGAAAATACTGTCGCCTGATCGGTAAGGAGCTTTTGGTATTTTGGTGTTGGTCAGTTGCCGTATGTTTTTTTTTTTTCGTTGCGTTTTACAAGCGTGGCCAGGTTTCAAATTTCAGTTGTAGTGCCGGCTACCCAGCTCCCCTGCCCCACACCATTATCGTTTCGCAATCCCCTTTCTCCTCGTTTTCATTTTCTGGCCAATTCCTTTTGGTAGTGCGTGTTGTAAGTGTATTGCACATGCTCATTAACCTGGCCACAAATTGTAATTACCACAAGGCATTACAACATAATTTCCACTCGCTTCACCTCCTTCTAAGCCCCCTTTAATTCATCAATTTCGGGTGTGAATTTAAGAGAGTGTAAAGACAGAGAGAGAGAGAGAGAGAGGGAGAATGGTGAAAAAGATCCAAAATGCCGAAAGAAAGTTCCGAGCTTACCAATTTACCAATTGCCAATTGACTAAGTGGCCCAAGAAAATGAAGGGCAGCATCCACTCCATTGCCAGAGTAATAACATAATAAGACAAAATATTATTGGCATTGGAATTCAATTAGCAGAAAATTCATGTGAAAGGCCAAGATAATGATCAAGTTGGTGATAATGATGATGCACTCAAATTCATCATCATCAGCTTCCAGTTTGGGGTCAGCGGAGAGAGAAAGAAAATCAGAGAGAGAGAGAGAGAAAAGTAAAATAGACCAGTTATTTTTCTCTTCTTTTGTAGACAAATTGCCTCCTTTTTTTTGTTGTCTTATGTTAGACTTTTTCTTCTTAGAGGCTTTTTTTTTTCCTCTGCGGCTTACCTTGTGGGCAGCTCGAGCATCTCAGGTGTCGGCGTCTGTGTATTTTGTCAGCAATATTTGCGTTTCGACTTTTTTCCGGCTCACTGGAGAAGTTGCTTGGCCACTTCTCTTTGTCTAAGACAGTGTGTAGACACTTTGGTAGTTTAAGCCATCAAATTTTTACTCTGACATTGTTCTTGTAAGGTTATAAATTAGTCACCTCCTTCTGAAAAGCTATCTTTGACCTCTTACTTGGTCACTGACATTCAGATCTTTGGTAAAAACTTGTCAATCCTTCTCTATACATACAATTGCTGAGGAAACACAATGTTAATATCCTGATGAAGCTTTGCTTTATTGATTTTGGTATGTGTATTTGGAAGAGTGTCGCTTTTAACTAACTGTACATAGATACTCCTGCTTCTACATACTTTAAGCCCGGCTCAAACTCGTTTCAATTAAAATTCTTTTAACCACAAGGCAAACGCGCACAGAGAGAAAACTTGCAACAAAAGTGGCCAGAACCAAATCAGACAGAGGCAGCAGCAGCAACAAAAGACAAATTAAAGTGGATTATGAAAGAAGAGGTACATGCATACATACATACGTACCTTGGAATATATAGAATCATTATGTACATACGTACATAAGTGGCACTGCAACTGGCCTCGGCTTTGTCTCTCTTGTCGGTTGATTTTATTTCTTCTTTATTTTGTTTTTTTGTTTCGAATGTGCGTGTGTGTAGTAGAAATTGGTGCAAAAGACAAAAGGAAAAGCACATGAAATAATAACAGACGACGGATGACCGGACAACGGGACGACAGACGGCTATGACGATGACGATGACGACGGGCCAATGACTAAATGACTGACTAAGTGCCAAGAAGAATGAAATGGAATGGAACTCAAGCAGATATCCAACAGATCCAACAGAGACTAAATGCGAAATCGAAAACGAGCGAAAAATCGAGAGGTAAAAATTCTCATATGCACACATACATATGTATGTATGTATATACACCGGTGTGTTATCCATCTCCTCCACTCTCTGTTAACCCATTCCCATTCCTACTCCCGACGCCGACGCCATCGCCGTCCTTCGTCCTTCATCCATTGCCGATGCCGATGCCGCTGCCGTCGTCGCTCATTATAAATTTTTTTAATCGGCCAGAAAACATCAAAGATCCGTCTGCCAGAGCATCGAAGATCCTTGCCAGTCGCAGTCCCAGTCCCAGTCGCAGTCGCAGTCTTGGTCTCAGTCCCAGTTTAAATATTTAAAACAAAGTCGTCTGTCTCATGTCTCCTTATGCTGTCCGAAGACTTCAGCATTCCAGGCGCTCGCTTTGCTCGCCTCCACCTTCGATCGACTGTTGTTGTTGTTGTTGGTGTTGCTGTGCATCCTCCATGGTAAATTTTTCTGTTGATTTGTATTTTTTTTCTTGTGCTGTTGTCTTTTTTTTTTTTTTTTTGGTTCTGTTTTACCTGTCTGCTTCTGCGTTTCGAACTGTGGCAACTGTTCGTATTTCACCTGGCCATCGGTCATTAAATGCCCTCCAAAATGCATCCAACACAAAGAATTGCAAAAAAAAAAAAAACAAAAGAAAATAAATAAAAAATATATATATATATATACTTATATATGTAGATGTACATACATATCCGTATACCCTCAACCACAAATACCTACAATATGGTCAAACGGAGGACAAGTTGAAACAAAGCCTGACAAACATATTTTTATTCACTTTTTTATTTAATACCATGCACCCATTGAACGAAATGGTATGTTGAAGTCTCCAAAATGTGTGTAACAGGCAGAAGGACACTTTTCCGATTCCATCCAGTTCCAGCCATCCGCTTGAACACCTTGATCTTGGATGCTATGAGAGTTAGAGTCACATTATTGAAATTCGTTTCATTTTTCGCTGGGTGGTCCATAAGCGCTTGTAAGAGTGAGCGAGACAGCCTTGAAAAGAGATTTGTAATACTTACATTTAGTTAGTTACTTAATGATGACAAACCATTTTGCAAATTAGACATTTTGTGATAAGTAAAATAGGAGCAAAACGGAAACAGGAAATAGAAGAGCGGCTTAAGAGTTCCCTAGATGACTAGACTAATGTGGTTCTTCGATTTTTGTAAGTTTCTTACAATAGATGAATAAATTGTAAAGCTTAAAAAACAATTTAACCAATTTAGCTAATTAATGGATGTATTATTTGGCTGCTTTACCCTTCATCCTTTACCGATTAGGTGAAAAGTTATATGGAAGTCTCTAAGATGTCCTTTATAATTATGTAGTGTATAAGCAGATTAAATTTTCTCTAATAAGTTTAACTCTTACAACAAATAATAATCGGTTTAAGAAGTTCAATATAATTACTCTACGTCAAAGGACAAACAGAACAGAGTTTAAGATGGGCTTGTTGTGGGGTTTGGGGATATTGGCACAAAGGTCACTTTCAATAAGGAAGGAAAGGTTGAACTTCTGGTTTGGGTGAATCGCTAATGCACTTTCCTTTATTCCTTAGAGAGAGATAGAGAAAAAGAGAGAAATTTATTTGTGAAATGGACTCTTAATTCGCTTAGTTCAATAAGTGTTGACAGGGGCATGATAATTTCCACTTTTCGCCGGTCACAAAAATGAGCAACTCATCATCAATCAGCACATATGTCACACACACACACACACACAATGAATATCGTCGTCATTGCCTTTGTATCTTGTATGTTGCATCTTGTATTGTGGCAATATTTATATTCTACTGTGAGACTGTAACATCAACAACAACAACAACAACAACTACAACAACAAGTGGTAACAGGAAACAGCTGCTTAAAAATTCTTGGAAATTCGCAAATGCATAAATGCGAACAACAACAACAACAACAAGAAGCAACAACGAAAAGCAGTAAATATAATTTGATAAATTTAAATGAGACAAACAAAAGGCAAGAACAACAACAACAACAACAGAAATCAGCATCCGCATCATTAGAGGCTTCTACTTCAATTTCTATTGCCGGGGTCAATAGTACCCAAAGAATTCAATGGCTTCTATATGTTTTTTTTCTTTTGCATTTTATGCCCAAGAGCTAAGGCTAAGGCCAAAGCAAAGTAGTTAAGGAAGATGACTCCTCTACTCCGCGGACAGCGGAGAGAAAAACCCTGGGCCACAAAAACATAAGGAAGCGCATTTTTAAATGCCAAAACAAATGGAAAAATTAAAGCCAACGAACGATGGAAGAAGAACGGGCCAGAAGAGATGGGATGGGAGCCGACTAAGACATCGTCGACGATGTCGACGATGTCGACGAAACCTGCCCAAAGACTTGGCCGGCCGTGTGTAAAAATGCATCTAAGCTGCTTTGCTTTGCTTTGCTTTGCTCTTTTCGTTGCCAACTGGTTTGTGTCCACTCTCCAGCACACTCAGCACACACTCTAGCCACCCTCCATGCCCCACCCGCTCCCAACTATTGCCATCTATGGCAACAGCAGCCGCAACACTTTTATTATATGCCTTCATCTAATAAGCTAAGCCTAGACCAAGCTGCAGTTGCTTCTGCTTTTTGCCTCTGTCTATTGAGCTATCCGTGTCCAATTGCAGATACAGATACATACACATGATGATGATGATCATCATCATCATCATCATCCACATCATCATTTAGCTTTAGTTTTTAACGCCAAATAAAATAAATCAAATTCCTTAGAGGTCGTTGACGGAAGTCACAAAAGCCCCTACATTGGGCGCCAAAAACGAAAACTAGCCTCAACTTTGCTAAGTGTTGATCGATGTCGATGTCCTAGGCATTATAATAAACTTTGAGGAATTTCAAGAAAAAAAAAAATAAGAAATAAAAACTAAACATAAAAAAATAGAGGTTCGGGATAACTTTAGTTGTGCCAAATGTTGTATACCCTTGAAAGATTTTCTGTTACTCTTTCCTTACCCAAAGAAAACCGATTGTTCACAAGGTCTGATTCAAGATATAGATAGATAGAGTTAATCGAGAGGGGCGAACCTTTAAGGTCAGAGAGAGTCGTCTCCTCTGATCAAGACTATATAAACTTTACTAAAACTATTATACCCTTTTTGCAAGAGTATTAAGAAATGAGAAATAAAATGCAAACAGCTACCACAGACCAAAAGAAACACTCGGATTCGGATTCGGATTCGCATCACTAAGTTCAACTCCAACTACAACTGCAAGTCTAAGACCCAACGACCACAGCAGCATGTTAAAGGCAGAGATTAAATTCAAATAAATAGACATGGTCGCCTGGAAATGAAAACATTCACAGAACACATGAGAGGGACAATAACAACAATGCAACAACAACAACAACAACAACAAGAACAACAACCACAGTCAGAGTCACAACAAACGATAAGAAGAAGGATCCATTTTTTTCTCCTGTCTCTTGTGCTGCAAAATGAGAGTGAAAAGTTAGTCGACTTTAAACATATCTTACAATTAGTTCGGACACTTAAAATGTTTTCTAGAAAATGAAATCTTTCGATTATTAGAAAAGCAAACCTTCTTAGACTACTTCGATAAGTCATTATCACAAATGATTCCCAAATCAAAGAACTAGTAAATGATCATTTGGGAGGTGATTCAGAAGAACCAATACCCTTCAGTTGTTTAGAGTAGCAAAAGATGCTGAACGAATCTCTTCCTTAGTGTCCAGTGATTGCCATGGATTGTAGGGACGGTGAAGAAGCAGTGGAGCGAAAAAAGTGTTTTGTATGTTTGTGTGTGCATGTGGAGTGGGATGGGTGGGAGAGGGGGAGAAGAGAAGAAACAGATCGCGCAGTGATCGCAGGGTGCAGCCAATTTGCGAATATTTTCATTTCAATTGCGCGACGGCTCCCAGGGTTGAGGCTCGGCCTGAGTTTCAGTTTGAGGCCCCCTTTTGACCGTCTCCCCACAAAATGCCACAACCAAGAGCCCAAATCGCCAGAGATCCATGTGTCTTCAGGCTTAGCGGCCATTGACACAAGAAGCGCACACGGGTCACACGTCCTCGGCCAAGGAACATGGAGAAAGAAGAAGGCTGAAAGGCAAGGCCAACGTCACTTGTGGCTCATGATCTATGCAAACTTTGCTTTGCTTTGGTTTGGCTTGGACGATTGCCTGCCGACTGCTGTTGACTGGGCTGGCTCACCTGTGTTCGTATGCTTAAGCGGGAGAGAGAGGGAGAGAGTGAGAAAGATGAAGCAAAGGCTATCATTAGTCGGAGTTGGCTGGAGGCTAAGCCAACAAAACCCCTTCCCGTCGCCGCTGCTGCTGCTGCTGGTGCTCCTCTTTTTATGAGCAAAACTTTCTTAAATTCTTTTTATTTATTTTTTTGTTTTTGTGTGCATACATATACATATATTTATATATGTATATATGGTCAGTTCTTTGTCAAACGACACAGGGTTGTATCCAAAATTCCCGCGGACGGATTCCAGTAATCTTGGCATAAGGAAATTCTCTAGACAGACCTCTTCTCCAACGAACTTCGAATTTCAGATGTCCAATACAAAAGGAGTCTCAAAATTAAAGTACCTAACTCAAATATGACTTTGAAGTAAGATTTTTAAGTCTGACTTTGAGAGTTCGGGACACCGAATGAACTTTGTTTTAACCGAGATTACTCAAATTGGTCAAAGGAAATTCTGGATACAGCCCTGATCCGTTTGACAAAGAACAGGTCATACATATATATATGTATGTATATGTATATTTTTGCGACGTCAGCTGAAGCTGGTGCTGCCGGGGCAGACTAGTTTCTTTCGTCCGAGTATCTTAAAGTTGAAATAAAAATTATTTACGATCGTTTTGTCAGCAGCAGCAGCAGGCCAAGAAGAGTACTGGACGGCAGCAGCAGGTCCCAGATCTCAGTTACCCTCAGCACATCTCTTACCCCCTTTCCCCTTCACTGCACACACACACACACACACACACTTGTTCTGTGCCTGTTCTCAACTTTGTTGTATTTCACGCTCATCAAAAAACACACACAGTGCGGAGCGACAACTGTTGCATCTTTTACCTCTTCACAGGTAAGCTTCAGTCAGGTTGCCCTAACTTTGCGTGTTGTTGCCGCCTGCCGCGGCTTAATCGTCGATGAACAGTTATCGGACTGGTTTTATTGGTTAGCCAGCATTTTGGCTTTGGCTACGGCTTCGGTTTCGACTCAAATGAAGAACATTTGAGTCGAGGCCGTGGCGGCTATTTATATTGGAATTAGTGCGCTTCTGGTAACCGATAAGCGGTTCGCGTTCTTAATAAGCTTGTTCACTGCACAAAATTTAGATAACCTTTAAGTGTCAAAAAATGATTACTGTCAATAATGAACTCATGAAACGTAGTAACGACATAATGAGACACAATGTCTTCAATCCCTTCTATAAAATCCTTTTTAACTGAGGGAGAGTTGTAAATCAAAATTATTGACAGATAAATGTCATTATTTTCAGATAATCTGAAAGATTCTCCAACCCCTTCCCTGATTCTTCGTATTGCACTAGTCCATTTAGTGGGCCGATCCGGATGATAGCACAATAATAACTTCCAAATTGACGGGGGAAGAAGCATACGCATGGCTTTGGCTATATCGATCCAGATTCTCATTCTGATCAAGAAAATATATAAACATTAAGGGGGTCGGAAAAGTCTCCTTCTCTGGATTACAAACATCTGACCAATTTCATCTTTGTTAACGAATAAAGACTCTTTCGGCTTATTGGCTTATTGGCCTCGGAATGTGTGACACGAGCTTTTTGAAGTTAATAATTATTTGGTAGTTGGATAAAGAAGTATTTGCCGTTTGGTTTAGGGAATTCCCGGCGGATTGACTGATAGCAAAGGACAACAAACTTCAGGCAAAGGACTTCATATCCCTTTTTATTGTATCGGTTCTCGGTTTCTCCATTGACTCTAGTTTCTGGCAGACTCAATTCACAAATGATCTTAACACAGCTTTTAACTCAACATAATCTAATACGCCCAAAATAAGTACTAACAGTGACTTTTTAATATAATAACAACAATTTGCTATGTACATAAATTAATATTTATAGAGGTTATCGTTTTACATATATATAGTTATATTAATCAGACAGCAACTTAGCGTATCATTGTAAGATATTGCCTTCTCTTCAGCCTGTGGATGGTCCTTTGGCTCGCAAGGGGTCAAGCCGTTGTCCCTGCTGCTATTTGATCTTCAACCGTTTCCTCGGATAGACCATTGGCATCCTGTCATCTGCCGCAGAACTTTGTTTTGAAAAGTTTGTTACTCTTTTCTATAAGAATCTGCAGCCATAGCCCAGATTTGAACTCCGGAGCTATATCAGCCAGTTTATCTTCGACCGTTTGAGAGACTTGAATGTGATCTTTAAGAGACCTAGGACTAGTCCTAGGTATTTTGCCTTTGCTTCTGATTGTAGAGTATACATGTACATATATTGTGTTGGCATTTCAAAAAAGACCCTACAAAAAGGATGGAATAGTTTCAATACATTATTATTTATATTAGAGTCAGATAGTCACCGAAGTGTGCCATTTGACTCATCTGGATGTAAGAATTACCATTTGTTTTGTAAATATAAAAAATTAATTTTCGATCAAGTCCTTTGACTACAAGTATTAATCATGGTGTACTTTGATATTTCAAAACTTTTACGAATCTTCATAAACTACTCAATGTTGAAGATCTTATGCTCTATTATTTATCAGCATAATATCTTTCATCTCAATGCTTAAGAAGCATTTTGAAAGTTAATGCAAACCTTTTTTGGACTCCGATCGTTCGCAGTGAATAAGGAAGCACTTGATTATGACTTATCATTGTAAGGACCAATTGAATATCTTTTAATATCTCATGTAGCTGGTATCAGCCTTTTTATGAATCTAAAATCTAATCCCTTTTGCATTTCCACTTGTCGTCCCTGATATTTAAGGATATGCTTAAGTATGCAGGGATTTCATCAAAGTTTCAGAAATGTTAAAATTGTTTGGTTCTTTTAAATCCTTTTTTTTTGTGTTTTATGATTTAAATCAGCAGCATTTGTCTATTTTACATTTATATTCTTGTAATGGCATAAAAAATGTATCCAATTGTTGGAAAAACTTATTAAATATTAAATTATTCAAAACACAAAAAAAATATAAGTAGATATTCAACACTATTTTAGGCAGGTCTTCAACCCTTTATAAGTCACCGAATATATAGCTTTAAAGGCGATTTATTAGGATAATATAGTTTCACCTTGTGACTAAAATATAGAAAAATCTTCTACAATACAAATACAGTTTCTCAATAAGATGATTTGTGGAGCTCTTTAGTTTGGTTTGTGTTTTTTAATTTCGATCCAGTTGTTATTTTGTATATTTTTTTTAGTATTTTGGACTGAGGACAAACGCACATAGCGTTTCCCGCAATGGCCTTGGGACTGCGTGGGGTGGGAAGACCTGGAATGTGGTACTTATTTGTGTGGGTTAGACGCAACTCCCACCTAAGCAAAGTTCGAGGTTTTCTTCGTATACGCACACAGACATCCAACGTGCAGAGAGAGACGAAAAGGGAAAAGGGCGGCAGGTTTTTCTGTATTTATGGGTCGAGGCTGCTCGTAGACGGTTAAAACAGTCGAAGGTTAAGCTAGGCGAAAGGTAGGCAGATGGGCGTTTGGTCGGGTGGTCTCTCGTTTAGATGGGCGAGGTCTCGGTCTCCTGGTTAACTGGTGAAGGTTAACAACAAGCTTTTGCTGTGTCTGTGCCTCTGTGTGTGCTTGACTTTTTTTTTTTTTTTTTTCCTATCCTTGTGTGGGCCGTGCCTGTGGCTTGTGTCTTGGCTGAAGGTTAATAAATATGCATGGCAAGAAGAAGAAGTGGAAGTGGTTAAAGCGAAAAGAAGGCAGAGAACAAGAATTTTTAATAAGTATTGCCTACATCTCGGCGCTTGCTTTGTTTGGTTTACTCGGTTTTGCTTGCATTGCTCTTGGCCACATGATGTCACACGCTCACAACATTGTGACGTAATGATTTTTGCATGACGTCAAAGCCGAGTTCATCCCACAGCCCGCCTTTTTGAGATCGCCCACATCCAGGTCTATAAATAGAGTCAAGTCTCTCTCTTAAAACAGGCAACCGGAACGCCGCCCAAAAGATTTGAGGTTATCAAATGAAATTGACATTTTGCCATCCCACCAACCACCAAGCACCAACAATATTCATTTCATTGGACAAATGTCAATAGAAATACATATATCAAACATACTTACATCGGTCATATCGAAGTTTATATACCCTTTCAGTTCGTGATTATAAGCTCGTATGACTAATTTTAATTTGGATTTAGGTTTATTAGATAAATGTACTTTGATATAGGTACTATTTTATGTGTGGAAAAAACTTAAACCAGCCCATACACTAAGGAAAACCAATCCCCTGTCAAGAGCTAACTTCTATATCGACTCCACTGTTGATGCTGATTAAGGATATACACCTGTGCCTCGGTTTATATGGTAAGTCTGACGCCAGCCTTTCAAGACTTTTGTGGAACTCAAGATACAGCTTCTAAGACTTTAGTTTTCCCTTTTTTAGGAAAAGAAGCATAATAAAATGACCATCTGTTTGTCATTTGCTCCTTTACAATAGTTTCATAGTATTTTTTTTTTCATAGTAGTCCCTAATAAACAAATTTAATTGCAAAAGCAGCATTTGGCCCATTGCTTTCAATGTCAATCTCAGTTATTTTCAAAACATCTTCTATCACTTTCTTGTTTTGATTAAGATAACTACATTATCAAACAACTAAGATGGAAGGGCAAGTAAATCAATTTTTGATTTCAAAGATCGTATATAGTCGAATCCATGTTAATCGTATTAAGTACAGGGTAAAGTCAGGTACAAGTGCCCGTATTTGTATAAATAATGCTATAATTCGCTCTGCTAGGCACTGCACTGTGGGGAATCCACAACAAGAACTGGACATGCCCCAATAAGTATGCTAAATAAATAGTTTATGTATGTAACCATTGCAAAATCCAATATTTTTTTTAATTTCACGGTTACGCTTTATTAAAAAGAAACTCTAATACCATCATCGCCACTATAAAGTAAAGTAGTTAAAGTTTTGGACTGAAATTTTTTATAACTCTCCTCATAGGAAGATTTCCTCGTGGGTTGCTTAGACTTACACAAATTTAAAGACACGCACATAAAATTATATATATGTATGTATAATGAACCCAAACTAAAAACAATGCACTTTGATGTTTCATTTATAAATCGGCATCGAAATATTTGGATTTCATTAACTTAAAGAATTAACTTGAGTGCTCAGAAAAGGGCTGTATTTGCCACAGTGCGGTGCAATCGTAGGTTATAAAAAGTATGCATGACGCGGGTGGTTTGTGCAGTTTCTTTTGTAATTTGTTAAGTTTAGTTTCTTATTTATTAGTTTTGCTTAGTAGCAAAATGAGCTCTTGGGGCCCAGTCTAACATCAGCGATCGGACTAGATCTATGCCCAAGGTTTTCCCTTAATATACTCTGAAATGCAGATCAGGAAACTTTTCGTTAACACTATTGTCTATAGGCGGCTGTTAATGCTGGTCAAGGATATATGTATATAATTTATGTGGTCGAAAAAGCTTCCTTCTGCCTGTTACTAATCGCTATTAGACATACGATCGTATGAAATTAGATGACAAGTTTCTAGCACATTCTTTGACAGAAATTCGAGTTTTTCGTTGAAATGTTTTACCTTTTTGACGCCTGTATATAAGGAGAGAGTACAAGACAAACTTGCAAGGGTGTAAAAACTTCGCATATTTGGTCTTAGATTTTCTTAATCGAAGACGTTGTATGGTGCAATAGAGAAAGTCAATGTGGTGCAGTCAACCCTCGTGCTTATACGACTTGTTTACACCAACGGCGCAACGCAACCTGTCGCCAATTTTTTATTTTTTTGTGGCAAGAGGGGTGGGGAGTTATGAAAAGCTTTCTTCTTCTTGCAACTCGAACCGACTCCAAGTATACTCCAATTCCCAAGAGCAATAAAAGCCACACGTATTTTACCTCTTTGACTCCCTTTTGCGCCGCTTGTTGCCAGTTTCAAAGGGACGGGGGTGTTGCTTGTTCGGAGAGTTGTCAGTCAGGGCGAGGGTCTCTTAGTTGCCTTTTATACTTTGAGCCAACTCCCGCCCACACTTAGGTTGGCTCCGTCTCATGGCGCACAAGACCACGTTTTACAATGGTTTTGCCGAGTGGAGCCCATGTCTAATGGTTGTTGGGTGACGGGAGGGAAGGAGAAGGCAGATGGAGAGAGTCGTTCCTCCTTCAATCTGCTGTATTCTCGTTCCGTTTTTTGTTTTCTTTTTTGCTTGGAAACGCGACACAAATTGCCAACGGTTTTGCATCCTTTGCCATATTTCACTATTCTGTCTTTTTTACTCTTTACCAGTTTTACCATTGCGACTGCCTCTATCTTTTGCCTTTTTCGTTTCTCTCTGTCCCACTTTCTCTGTCTCTCTCTCTCTCTCGCTATGTGTGTGTGTTTGTGTGTGTGTGTGTGTAGGTATGAGATGAAACATAATTACATATTGTGCGCTGTCACTTTTGGCGCTGCTATCGCCTGGAACAATGACAAACCACCCAACACAATTTCATTTTTCGACCCTTCTCCCTCTCTTACACGTCCTTGTTCATTTATTGTTACACACACACACCCATACATATACGCAACCCACTCTTACAAAGATATAAAAAGGGGGGAAATCTCTCTCTCTCTCTCTCTCTCTCTCTCTCCATCCCTCTGGTCTTTTGCTCTCTCACTCTACTTCTTTTGTTGTTATTTATGTAATTATTAACATTTACGCTGTTATGCTGCATTATTTTTATGTTTACTGTTGTTGTTGCTGCTGCTGTCTGCCCCCTCCTCCTCCACCACCTCCTTCCCCATCCCCTTTCTGTTCACCTTCTCCCACGCACTCTATGCCTCTGCCCTTGTTGTTGTCACTCTGCTGACATCGTCCTTGCCTTGATTGTTGTTGCTATTATTGTCATCGCTGCTGTCTCATTTCTGTTGCTGTTTTCATTTAAATAATAATTTCATTGCAAACGCCTTCATCGCCGCTCAATTGGCATGGGGTAGGATGGGGGCTTTCCGGGGTTTAGGCGGAGCTTGAACTCTCTATTACTAATAAAGGGGTAGACAGGTGGTACGAAAATGTAGTCAGATGGTATGATAAGGCTATAAGCTAGAAGCAGCTAACCGCATATTTAAATGAGTAAAGTTAGTTTACTCATTTCTATATACTTGCTGGAGATAGAGAACGAGAAATCTTATCGTCTTATTTTTGAACAGTCGGTAACTAGCTCAAGCCTAAGTAATTACATAAAAGACCAGGTCTCAACTGATAAAACTGAATTCAGGTTCCTCCATTAGTCACAAAACTCTACAATTCTAGATGAGTAAGCAGTTAATCTGTTGGCCATCCGCCAAAACATTTTTCATCCAGATTTTACAACTAGATTACACATTTATTCAATATCCAATTTAGTGTTTATAATTTTCGGAAAACTAACTAAATATCTGCACTTAATTAAGGCGCATATTTGTCGCCCATCTCGCTCACTTTTTCAAGGAGTTTCAACCACCACCTTCTAGCTTTTGTATCTAAGTATTCTTAAGGACACCGGGACAAGGCCAGATCGACTCGGCTGGTCAAGGATATATATACTTTATATGGTCGTTAGAGCTTCCTTCTGTATGTTACATACATTTTGCTTATTGCTATTCATCTCGTCTTAGTCAATGTAAATAAGAAGCCTTTCGCAATCCCTGCCGATCAGATATCACGATGCAAATTCTTATATCGAATATATCGGGATGTTTGTTTCTGGTGCAATATCTGGCTAGCGTCTAGCAATCAGTCCTATTCTCAATACACCCGCACGGACCATCGATTTTAATATCGTAGAAAAACCTCACCATGATTCACCCCTCACCTTTCGCCACAACGAAGATGACACTAAATTTGACTAATGCATCTAAATGATTTTTATACATAAATTATAGAAAGGTTGCCAATTTTAGATGCTTATTCCATACACTCTTTCAAAGGGCTCTTCCGGGCTTCGTGTGAAGTGTGAAAATCCCCTAGAGGATTTTCAAAATTCAATTATGAAATTTCTTGCCTGGGTTTCCAAATGCAAATGAAATGTGGCCAATTTTACTAAAAGAACCAAATATAACAATTAGATCCTGAAAACACTGCAAAAATAAGTATCCTATAATGGTTATAATAGTACAATATTGCTGATCCCCTGAGTACTTTTATAGTTCTATCTTTAAGGGAACGTTTGCCTTCGATCTTTGAGGAAAAACCTGTACAAAAATTGTTGTATGAAACCAACTAATGAGCAGTTTAATTCGTGGGAGACGAAATAAGGTGAAATCATTGAGTATGGACATGCCATATTTTTTTTGTCGACTATCACAGTTTAATTTTAAGGAATTCTTTTTGTTTTTTCCACTTTCTATGGGAAACACAAACTCACTTACATTCTTAATATGTATACAAAGACACAACGATACACACACACACACACACATACAATTATCTTCATCGTCATACTCATTCCCATTCTCACTCCGGTCTCTGTCCTGGCATGCAAAATCTGCTCAACTAATGAATTCAAGCGTATTAATTATTACGCATACGCCACATTGTGCGAAGGACGTCGAGCAAACAAGCAGCAAAGGCAGCAGCAGCATCATGCTCTTCCCGCCCCCAACCAACAAATTTTACCCTTCACCTCACTTAACCTCACCTCACCTTACTTCATCCACCATCTCACCACACCACACCACGCCACACCACACCTAATTTCATCCCACCCCCAAACAACCCATCCACTCACCATCTCTGCCATCAAGAGGCGTAAATTGTGTCAGGCGAATGCTGTTGCTGGTGAAGCTTCCTGCGCTTGCCGTTTAGAGGCTGCCAAAAAAGAAAAACCAACAACCAACATTTATACAATTTTGCACGGAAACATACATACATGCATACGCACACACATATGTACATAGACACTCCACCAACACACCCACGCTCCTGCTCATTCAAACACCCACACACATGTACATGCATGTGGCGCAGCGCATAAAAGTTTAAGCAGAGCAGCCAAAAGTTTGTCCCAAAACATTGTCCCAAAAAAAGAAGAACAAAAAAGTCTATGAAAATTAAAGCAAAGCAGAGAAAAAGATACAGAAAAAGAGAAATTGTGAGATTAAAATTACAAAACGCAATACACAAGCTGATACTCGGAGTTTCAAGATAGACAATACCGGATTCATTTAATAATCCATATATACGACGTTTTCGAGTTCAAGAAAACTCCAAAGGCGTTGTTTAACGCATTTACTTTTCTTCCATTAAGGATAAAAACCCACACATTCCATCAAGAGATTTTGATTGTACTAAGTGAATTGAATGAATCGTCATCAGAATTCGGTTGAAAAAGGGTATAAAAAAAAATGGCTGACTTTAAAATTGAATCAAATTTTTAAATTTTCATTGAAATATGTGATTTAAGATCATTATTTAATTCGAGAATTGCATCCTATTGATCTGATTATTCTAACTATACGTTGAAAGGACACTCTCCATGAGAAACTTTATCATAGACATATACTGTCATTTGTTTAGGCCAGAAAAAGACTTTTCGCAGGGGTTTCTTCTTTACTTCCAAACAGCGGTTTAAACGGTGGATTGTCCTTGAAGACAAAGAATGTCCTGGATAACCGAAAGGCTTAAAAATAAAGTTTCCAAACACAAGAAAGCCAGAGTTAACTTCGACCGCGCCGAAGTTTGTATACCCTTGCAAGTATATTGTTACTCTTAGCTTAGCTATAGCCGTAAAAGTGGAAAACAAAGAATTCTAATGTTTGCGAAAAACAATCTTAGCAATGATATAGTCACCAGATCTTGAACAAATTTGGCACAATCGTTTATAGGTGTAATAAACACACCAATTAGAAAAGTCACTATTCGTGACTTTGCCGTTTGTTTAGAAGCTATATGATATAGTGGTCAAATCCGGCTAAATCAGAAGTATGATGAGTTAGCGTTGATCCAGACGAATAAGTATACTTTATGGGGTCGGAGATGCTTCCTTCTATGCGTTCCACACTTCTGATTAAAACGAATATACCCTTTTAGGAAGGGTATACGAGTCGATAAAAACATAAGTTCAACTGAAAAGAAATGTAGGCCTTGTGTTTCTTCTGTCATTTTCATTTTCAATACCCCAAATCCGTTTCGGATTCATTTCAGTAACAAATAACAGCTCAAAGTCAACACATCTAAAATGTTTGGTAAAATAGAGTAAAAAACAAAATTAAATAAAAAAAACACCCAAAACCCAAAGACCAATCATGTAAGTAAGAACAATAGAAAGGATTTAATTTAGTTTTCTCAAGTTTTCTCTTCTAGGACAATGCTCGAACTCAAACTAAATTGTAAACGTCTGCTCTAATCACAAAACCATCCATATCTCGACCTGTTCGTTAATGCAAATATCTGTGACGTCCTCATCAAACATGGGCAGTATTTTTTTACGGCTGACTACCGCCCAATTCTTTCGCAATATCGGGATTGGCGTTCTAGGAGCATCAAAATACGTTGCAGGCTATACTCGACCTTCGGCCACCTAACTCTAGCCGCGGTTAAACGTAGGAACTGATTAAGAGTTATGGCCTCATATTGTCTCGTGGAGCAAATGTGGATCTCTGCCCATTCCATGGTGTTATTAGCGGCAAAGTAATCTTCCTGCTGGAAGATTGTCTTTCGCACATTTTGAAGACGAAACTACCAACACAAACGGCCTGTTCTCTGGTAATATGACCACGGGGTGCGGTCTGGCTGCAGCATCTTATCCAGAATGCCTCCACCATAGGTCCATCAGACGAGGTGCTCTGCAAGCGCTCCTCAATGGATCTGAGGACCTGTCTGATCCAGAAGACAGCTATATACCAGAAGACTGGCTACCATCAGATGACCGCAACTCCTTGCTTGAGCAGGGAACGCAACAACCTTGTTCAACATGATGTCGGAACCCGAAGAGATCCTAGAAAATCGGCAAACGTCAACCATGGTTCCAGCAACATCATCATCAACGGGTGCATTGAATCTACGAATATGCTCTCCAGCTGGTGTTTTATCAGGATTAATGACGATAGCGTAACTATCGCCTTGTAATTGGTGAATATGTGATTTGAATGTTTTCAAAAGAGCATCTAGCTCGCTCACAACGTGCATTCAGACGATTGGCAAGTGCGCTTCCGGAATCTTCGCCGCCCATAAAGTAGATTTGTGGTTCGTTTGGAATTGGCAGCAGTGAGCCTATTTTATGATAAACTTGGCTTCTGATTTTGAATGTAAAATTGAATTGTTGACCATTTGCATTAGTATTTCGGACTATTTCTGTTGCTCCGAACGATGTCATTTGAAAGCATGAATTGAATCTTCGAATTGACTTCAGGAACACGTTAGAATCTGGATCCGTGCTGATTAGTAAGCCGTTCAATGGTTCAGGTGTTTCAATTTCAGGTAGTTGCACTTTTCCTCATGCACAACACATCCCAGCTGGCTCATTTTTGAATTTCAGAGCATGACAATGCTTACATTCCTTGTCCATAGCACCAATTACCACTTTTGAATAAGCATAATATTTAATATCGGGCTCATACTAGAATGATAGACGCAGGAATGAATCAGATCCTGTCCTTGTGAGTCATTTGTTCTTCGTCTATTGACTGTGAAACGGCGTGATGTCGTTGTTCTGATCTTCTGACTTCATTGCGTTCAGCTCGTGTATCTTCTGGCTCTTCTTGATGCAATTGCGCTATTCTGACACGTGCATCAGTGTTTTGTTGCTGGATTTGTTCTTCTGTTTACTTGTTCTGCGGGTCAAATCAGAGGAAAAAGAGTTGATCGTAGAATGGTGGAATATAGATGTTGGCCGATTCTTATAGATAACCGCATAAGCACAAAAAATTTCATCAATATCGGTCAAGCCGTTTCGGAGGAGTATGGCAACGAAAACTGTGCCACGAGAATTTTATAGATATGTATATTAGAAATATAGTTCAGAATACATATTCCTCGGTCAAATAACGCGCTAAACAACACAACAGACTGGCAACACCATAATTCATAAAAAAAAAGCGTTTGCCAACACTGAAATCTAACTTCAGTACATTTTTCCGCGTTTGAACACTGTTAAGTAAATATTTACTTCAAAATCAATTAAGAGGTCGGCTTTGAATGTTTCCTGAAAAGTTACTCGTATTATCTTGGCTATAGAAGTAATAGATTTGGTGTCTGGATGTTCAGTGTTTCACTTCCAACATTCAAATCGTTTCCCGTTGATTTCTACGTACTAGTTATCGATAGAAATGTCAGTGTTGCACAGTACTGAATACTCCTATTACACAGCACTGTTTTCATTTTCATCAAGTAGGCATCGAGAAATTTCTATCGAAAACTGTATAAATACGGGGACGACTCACAGGTTTTCTCATTCAGTTACTTCCTTCTGCTTGGACAACAACTGAATCAGTTTTTCCTTATTCTTTAAAAGGTTTAAAATAAGCTTTTTTAAAATGAACTTTTCCTTATTTAAAAACTTCTCGCATAACATTTTACTTATTTTTAAAAAACTCAATTTGAATAGCATAATTTTCCTTATTCATAAATTATAATTACAATGTCGCCTTTCTTAAAGCGATTGTGTTTTATTTTCCTTACTCCACCTGTTCATTTTGACAAATGTCTGTGATGTTCTCTTCAGACATTGGCGTTCTTATTTGTCCTTCGGCCACCTAACTCTATCAGCTGTCAAACTCCTTGCTGGTGTCTCGTGGAACAAATGTGGATCTCTGCCCATTCCATGGTGTTATTAACTATTTCTCAATTTCCTAAAAGGGAAATTCCAACAGTTACTACCTTTGAATAACATCATTTTCCTTATTCATCGCCTTTTTTAAAGCGATTGTGTTTTATTTTCCTTAATCTAAAATATCCCGCCCACCTGCAACTGCAATAGGAACTAACTAGCTATAATGGAAGTGTCTTCAATGAACGAAATGTGAAGAGTGGTTGATTTGGCCATTTCGCAGCCTTAAAACATATTCACTTGTAATGTGAATATGACTTTGAATTTCTAGTGAGATCGTCGTCAGCGTTGTCTCATCGCCTTACAGGGTGGCTCTTCGTTACATCGTGGCTACCTTGCCTCTTCTAATATAAAATAGTTCGTTCGAGATGGCCCGGCCATTCGGCGTTGAATCACACAATGTTCCTACTACATTATTATATTTGTGATGTTACATATGAACAAATTCAAAACATTATGAAATGCGAAACTGAAATTGCACATTTCACTCCACCTGTTCATTTTGACAAATGTCTGTGATGTTCTCTTCAGACATTGGCGTTCTAGGAGCATCAAAATACGTTGCAGGCTATACTCGACCTTCGGCCACCTAACTCTAGCCGCGGTTAAACGTAGGAACTGATTAAGAGTTATGGCCTCATATTGTCTCGTGGAACAAATGTGGATCTCTGCCCATTCCATGGTCTCTTTAGCGGCTGCGACGAATCGTACTCGGTCACTCGGTAAGCAAGCAACTCTTCTAAGGTCCTGAAAGTTGCCAAAGAGATCTTCCTGCTGGAAGATTGTCTTTCGCACATTTTGAAGACGAAACTACCAACACAAACGGCCTGTTCTCTGGTAATATGACCACGGGGCGCGGTCTGGCTGCAGCATCTTACCCAGAATGCCTCCACTAAAGGTTCATCAGACAAGGTGCTCTGCAAGCGCTCCTCACTGGATTCGAGGACCTGTCTGAACCTTAATCCAAAAAATGTTTCTAATTGATCCAGAGGAGAGCTCAATACCAGAAGACTGGCTGCCGTGAGATGACCGTAACTTCTTGCTTGAGCAGGGAATCTAATGCAATGGAAAAGAAGTTAGTGCAATTCGTCTTGGAAAAACCTGGTCCAACATGATGTCGGAACACGAAAAGATCCTGTTTCAACCTTAATTCTATTTCAAAAACTAAATACAGTGAAAAGTAAAAAGTATAAAATTGGGTTTAGAGGAAAAGGGACGATTTGCATTAGTTAGGGATAATCTATTTTATGCCTCTATAGGTTTTTTTTTCTACCTTAGCATGACAAAACAAGAGAAGAAAATCAGGACTGTGCTGTGTTGACTATGCATGACGTCCTTCTGCTTGAATTTTTTTAAATAATAGTCCAAACTTAACAAAAATTGGTTCCTTTTAGGGTACTTTCCCCTAAAACCAATCAACTTGAATTGAATTTTTTGGAATACCCTTTGAAAGTGTGTGGATATATATAATCGGGATTCTGTAAGTGGGCAATCATCTGTCAAATGTTGAAATCTTGGGGAATATTTCGATATTTTTTAACATAAGGTTTTCTTTTTTCGTGTTAATCGATTTGAAAAATTTTCTGGTTTAACTTTATTTTGTCTGTCTTGAGGTAACATAAGTTTTCAACTGCAGGGATGAGAAGGAGCAGCTTGTTGGGTTGCCAGCTTTTGGTGACATGCAAGCGATTCCATATACATGTAAGCACTTGATGGTGTGTGTGTGTGTCTGTAAAGTTGTTGTTGTTGTTGTCATTTTGCCTGCCGCACACACGGCACAATGGGGCCACGGAGTTGACTTGTTGTTCTTGTTGGTGTGGTTATTGCTGTTGTTGGGGCCCTTGTTTCCACTTGCTCCTACGTTATCATTCAGCGTGCAAGCTGTTTGCTCATTGTCTATTTATGCAAACATACATACACACATAAGCTGAGAGTGTAATACAGACAAAGATGGAGAGAGAGAGAGAGAGAAAAAGGAGAAAGATGTGAAGATAGAGATAGAGAGATATACACATACATACAAATGTACATATACATACGTTTGTTTGTATGTATGTATGGGCACACATTGTCTGTGAGTTGAAATTTCCCTTCAGTGTTGGGTGCAAAAGGATAAGAGAGATGGCCAGGATGGTGGTGGGCGGTGAAATGCACGTGTGCCATACACAGAACAGTTACAATTTGTACAACGATATGTAAGTATGTATGTACATACATACATCCGTATGTATATATATATATATGTGCATTGTGTATGTATGTTTATTTACATATATGAAAATACATACAGTATGTACATACATACATACATACATGTAAAAATGTGTTTATTGCTTTTTTGCCAAATGTTTATCCTGCTGTTCCTTCTCATTTTTGGTATGTAAGGCAGACATCATCTTAACATCATCATCATCCTTATCGTAATTTCTCAGTGACGACACTTAATATTAATTTTAAATATCATAGAAATTTTATTGATTCCAAACACTTCATATTTGGCTCTGTTTGGCAAAAAGAATTTGATGCGTTTTTCGGATGGGCCACAAAATCAAAAAAGAGAAATACACGCAGACATACATATGTACGAACATACATAATAAACATACATATACACCATGCTCAAAGAATCCCCAATCCCATAACATGCCATCCCATTCCATTCCCCTACGTTCCACCACCTACAACTCCCTGAATGTTTTGTCCTGTTTGTGTCCTACTTTGTTACTCGTTCCATTTCGGGCACATTTTCGTTTTACTTGTTTCGAATTTATGTTCGCCTGGCATTCTGTAAGCAAAAATTTTTAACTTTTCTCTCTGCCAAACACCATCAACAGTTATACTGAAGTGTTTGTGTGTGCGAGTTGATTCCATTTTTATAGCATATGTAAATCAGAGGTCGGAACTCATATCATCCGGAGGACGAACACGTTCGGTACCTCTTATTCCTGCGAGACGGACAGTTGCCGAAATCCTCCCAAAAACAAATCAAATAGGAACAATTTTCAAATCTAGCCTGTGTCTAGCTTAGAGTAGTGCATTATACAATACATCATTCTCATCGAGTAGTCAATAAAACCATTTGATAAACTTCTGATGGATGAAATACATACATATGTACCATGCAACAAGTGAACCAACTATTCGAAATTCACAAGACCGTGTTCCCAGTTGTCGACTAATTGAAGACGACCACTTTTTACTAGACTCTCCGCCTAGTTGATCATTCCCTTTCGACTGTTGTGTAAGCAGAAAACTTTGCCAAAGACTCAGCATAAACAGCTAAGTCGATCTAGCCAGGTCCGTTCATATGAGCACCAAGATCTCAAGTTATAGCCAACAAATTTGGCTCATTTGGCACATTTATTTAAGAATGTCCACTCCACTAGCTAGCTTATAAGATTTACTCCCTTTCGCCAAATATTTATCGCTGATTCCCACATTTATTGATCTATTCTAAACGGAACTAGGAGTGAAAGTTTATGAGCACTGCTAAGATTTATCTTTACAGCTCTTCCATAAGCAAAATCCGAGGCAAAACTATCTTGTCAAGCTATAGTGCTGTGGATGCTCTAAACACCAATATAAAAGGAGTGCATTTACTTTATTGAGGCTTTGATAGAATGAGCGAACCAATTGACAAGTCCACTTAGGGGAATATCTATCATTGTGGCGACATTTTCGTACCTAGAAGCAAACGAAGCCAGACTCACCATTATCCTAAGAGATAGCCTGCATAATCCGATAACACTATGAACTGCAACCAGTCCAGGTGCGTCCTCTGCTAAGATGTCCACCAACTAGACCTAACAAAAGCAAATAGCAGTCTTTTTGGATTCAAAGTCATCAACAGAAATGCTGCCATAGCAGTTAGTATACCTCATATCAGTATACTCCATGTACATTTTGTACTTCCTTTTTCCCATGGTTTGTGGTCTTTGGATCTCTGATTAGACTTGTAGTACTTGACACATGTGCATTCGGCTTAAGATTGTTATTAAGAGACCATATTATTTAGTTTCCATAGGAAGCTTTATACATATATTATACGAAATTCGCCTATTATAGATCGATTCTCTGTCCGTCGTTCATTGTGCCTAAAAACGTCTTAACTGTCTGGAAGGAATTAGCTAAATAAACTCATGCTGATCAAAAATATATATTTGGAAATGCTTCTTTGCTTTTTGCACGGTTGTATACCCTTCGCACCATTGGACTAACTTTGTGAAACCTTCTTGCCAATTTTGACTTTTAAGCCCAATAATACGAGACATAATTAAAGCTTTTTGCATGGTTTTTGTGAAGAATTTGTTTCTTAGAATGAATTAATCATATGACATATTGTCCTAGTTACCCGTTCAAAAAATGTTGATCGAAAAATCTTTTAAACTTGTCTCAAATGCTAAGCATAAAAAATAAAACTAAAATATTGGCTTTTTGCCATACTCTTTTCGTGTACATACATACATATGAGTGTGTATGGCAATTTTTTGTTTTATATCCCAAAGGAAAATTCATATTATATACATGACAGGTGCGCGCTATACCATCAACTTTTGCCACCATCTACAACTACACCTACACCTACAGCTACAGCTACACCTATACCTCGCCCCCACATCCGAAGCCACTGGCGTACCTTTTCGATGGCACTACTCCCCGCGCAATGGAACTGCCACCACTTAGCAATTTAAGTGGGCGGCATTTTACTTTCTTGTTTCCTCGTCTTCTTCAGTTTTCTCGCTAAGACATTTTGGCCAAATCTGCTTCAACAACAGCGGTGACGGTGACAGCGAAAGAAAGAGAGGAGAAAAAGAGAGCAAAAGCAAAAAATGCTATGAAAAAGCAAACACGCACACATATATACATATACATATATACTTTATATATATATGTATATATACATATATAGACAGCAGCAGTAAGAAGAGCCAAAGCCGCAAGGAAGAAGCTGAAAGGAGCCGGCAAGGACGTTGTGTTATAAATTTTATGAGCTTGCCAGCAGCAGCCAATGTTTGCCTTAGTATATGTGTGTGTGTGTGTGTGTGTGTGTGTGTGTGTGTGTGTGTGGGTGTTTGTGTGGGTGAGGCTCATAAAAATAAGTTGCACTCGTGCCATGCTTTCATGGCTTAGCTTGCCAACTCTTCCCCTCGTTTCTCTGGCCTCCTTATGCTCCCTAAATAAGAAAAAAAGCAAAAAAAGGAAACTTTGGTTGGGTGTTGGCATTTAACTGTGTGCCTGTGTGTGTGTGTGTGCGTGTGTTTGTATGTCTCTTGGCAGTCAGTCAGTCAGCCATTGTTGCTACTCAAACCCCATTCACCTCACCTTCTCCGTTTCAGACCTCTGTCCTCCTCTTTACTCTGCTTGGCTTGGTCTTGACAGGCAAGCGGAAACAAAACCAGAAGGATAACGTTATAATGCCCCAGTGGTACAATACACACATACAAGAACAACTACAACAGCAACAACAAAAGGAACAAGAAAAAAAAAACCCATTTCTCTATCGTTGTCGTCCCCCTTGCTCCACTCAATCCATCTCACTCCATCTCTCACTCTTTTTCTGCCAGCTCAATTCTCGCTACGTTTGCTTGTGTGTGCTGAGCTCCTCGACAGCTTTTGGCTTTGCCTTCCCAGGGCAGCCACGTTCCCCTCCCCGCCCGCTTACAACCCTGCTCATCCACTCACTCTCTTTCTCTTTTACTTTTCTGCTGCTTTCTCGGCTCTGGCTCTGTTTGCTTTCGTTCGCTTTTTACTTCGCTCCTGTTGTTGTTGTAAATGAGATCCGCTTTTTCGCTGTGTGTGTGTGCGAGTGTGTGCATTTATGTGGTAAAGGGATATGAAAGGTATTTGGACTATAGGCAAAGTAATGGAATATAAGAATTAAAATGAAAATGGATCTTTGATAACCAACTTAGTCCAAAACTACGATCCTCTTATATGATCAAGTGTATAGATCCTTTTACGACTGTCCATCCGTCCGTCCGTCTGTTTGAACACATAGATCTCAGAGAGTATAAGAACTAGAGACACTTGATTTGCTGTATATGTAGACTAGTGTAATAGGTCTTTGGTCTTTGGAGTACTCCAACCCAATTCACGTAAAAGCTGTCGAAGGACAATTTAATTACTTATCGTTTATAGAAGTAAACAAATTTTATCTGTGGGGTCAATATTATATATATTCTGCGGTTCTTTTTATGAGTTCTTGTTGTCAATAGGTAAAGCTTGCATTTATTTTTTGACCTCTTGGTTGGACAGAACAATCATCATCGTCGTCATATTACCCACTTTTGTGATATTCTCTCATCTAGAGCTTGTTCGAAATGAAAATGACAAAATTGTTGTAACAATAGCAACTACAACACACAAAAGGCGAAGGGGTTGGACGACAAACGCAAAGCGCGAACCTTGTGCTCGGCCACACAAATCTGTGATAGTAACTCAAATTTCTTTTTGCAGCTCAGTAAATTAGATGCTCCTGGTCCGACGCAAAAATCGTAAGCCGACATTGTTGTGTACTTGACAGAATTCAAAAGCTTCTCGGCGAATTGCTGCTTGAATTTCCACTCCCTGCGAGCATCCTCCAGGTCTTGGTATACTTCCTCGAGCTCCATCTCCGTTGCCTGCAATAAGACACCGCTGACTTCGACTGGGGGCGATGCCTTCCATTGTTCAGCCAATAGTTGCATTGGGGTCAGTTGATAGTACTTGGAAAAATCAAATGCATTTAAGTCTATTGGATCGATTTCATGTGTTTCCGGGGGCTGTAGGTCAACGAAATCGTTTGCTCCGGTTATGGGGCTTTGATCGAATCCAAGCTTATGGCAGTAACGTTCAATGACGTCAAAGCGAGTCTTCTCCTTGATTATTATGAAAAAGTCGTTCATGAAATTGTAAAATATGTTATAGCTCAATTTATATGCAGCCGGGGAATTCACATATTTGCTTGGATCAGACAAGAGTTTTTGTTTTACACGTTTCAAAATGTCCATTTCATCAATCTGATAAGCATATTCGTATAGCGAAACTACCTCATCGGGATCCAAGTCATAGGTCAGCCGTTTATATAAGTTCTCTAAGCAGCTTTTCTCCATGTAAGTTACCAGAAATCTCTTGCTTAAGTAAATTAAAGCTCTCAATATGGCCAAGGGATAGCCGTCCAACGGATCTGCTTCCTGAGGGTATATGCATTGGATGAACGCCATGAAATCGGTGGCCAAAACATCGTCAAGGACAATATTTTCGGAGGCAGTCGCCTCCCGATAGGGACCCTGGAACATGCGCTCAAACACCGGTGACACAGTCATTAATACAAACTTATGGCATCTAAATATGACCCTTTCTCCCATTTCCCCGAACACCACAAAGCTGCAGTCCGACATGTGTCCAGTGTTCAGTAAATAGTCCATACGCCCGCGACGGCTAAGATCTTGCCAATACAAGTTGTGGTGTTCCATCAAATCGCGCATCGAAGTATTAGAAATAACAAGACAAAAATACAAACTTTCAGATACTTTTTTTTGTCGGAACTAAATTTTTGATAATTTTGTTTCAGAGACTGTTACAACTGCGAAGACTACTGAAGACTGGAATTGTTGGAGTAAACACAGATGAAGGATGAATGAAATGAAAGTGTTCAATTACATTATTTTCAAAGGTTTCTATATTTTTCGTTATTCTCTCGTTTTCAGTAAGCAACGGAGCCTCATTCGGGTTTTGACTTAAAACTCAAAAATGACTGAGCAAGTGCGTGAGTCATCGAAATTGGAAAAGGACCTAAATATATATATGGATCTTGCTCTTATGGCAAGAGCATTTGCAAGTCGGATTCCAGCTTGGTCGTTATTGTTGCTGAATTGATGAAACTTTTTTCCGACTACTTATTTTATGATTTTTCATGCTTTCCTTTTGCATATTTTCAGGGGGGAGGGTGTAGGGTGTAGATTTTTTTGTTGTTGTTGTTGTTGCTTTGCTGCTGCTGCCTCTGTCTGACGTCTCTGTCAGCCTGTTTGTGTGTGGGCGTGTTTGTTATTTTTTTTTCCGTGTCTTTTTCCCTCTTTGTTTTGTGCTTTTCTTTGTTTGCCAGAGTTCTTTTTTTTCAGCTTTTTCCGGATTTCGTTTTTTCTTCAACTTTTTTTGCCTTCTTTTTCTTATGTGTGTTTGTGTGTGTGTGTGTGTGTGTGTTGTTGTATAATTTTGTTGCTTCATTCATTGTTGGTTAAATGTTGGCTAACTGAGAGAATGAAAGAAAATATGTGTGGGTGGGAGAGAGCGAGAGCCAGAGAGAGAGAGAGGGATAGAGAATGGAATTGCAATTCTCTTCATTGGGAGCTGCCCATAAAAGTATGCTATGAAAAAATGAAGAAGGAATGGAGCAACAACTCAAGCACATATTGTAAAGTAAACTTGCCACGCCCATTCGCACTCCTAAAGCCCTCCAATCCCCACTCCACAACCTCTATTGCCTTGCATTTTGATGGTGAAAATGATTTTTTGTGTTGATGAAAGAAGCGAGGACAAGAGCAAGGCAAAAGGAGATGAGGCAACTGAACGCAATGTGCGCGAAAATGAAATAAACTTTCCATGGATGGACGGGACGAGGCGGGTTGGCGGTGTGGGGATTTGTTGGGCGGGAAACAGGGCAGAACGGAACAAAATGTCCTGCCACCGACAACGGAGGCCAAGTTGAACAGGCGAGGAGCGTGTATAGCAAGTGGCAATTTCACGCGCCAGGCTTGCCACAGTGAATAATAGTAGAGAGGGGCGATAAAGGAACGAGGATAGACGTCGTATGGAGGTAGAAATCCATTTCGTATTCAGTGCTCGTAAAGTGGAAAACAGAGAAAACGCAGAAGCGGAAGCATCAGCAGGGGAAGGCGGTAGAAGGCATAAAAGGAGAAAAGAGGAGAGTGAGTGGCAGTGGTGGTGGTAGGAGCCGCAGGATTTGTAGGTGAAACTGATGTTTTATGCTTGTGGGTTTCGCAAAATCCTTCGCCACCTGAAAAACGCATAAAATCCCCGACCATCTCGCTCTTTCTCTCTCTCTCTCTCTCTCTCTTCCGCCCACTCATCCGAGGTGCCCTCAAACCCGTCTCCTTTCACCCCGCAATCATTCCGCTTTCAAAAAAAAAAAAATAGAAAAACTCTTTTGGCAGAGGCAAAAGGCAAACTAGAAAATAGCAAAAACGTTCAAAATTGCCAGCAGTAAAAATTTGCGTTCGTTTGCCCCATAAATGAAAAATGAAACTTGTCTCATACCCGACCCCCGACCCCAACCCACCTCTGTGTCTATCTCCTTTAGTTAAAACAGAGAAGCGTTGGGCAGGTAGTGAGGGCGGTGTGGGGGTGCATGGCTCGTAAAAAACACGCACCATATAAAAGAGAAAGACATGAAAAAGAGATTCCCCCCAAGGAGCTTCCATTCTTTTTTTTTTCCGGTTCAGTGTGATCTCTATAAACCCAACTAATGTCTGAGGAATACTTAAAATTGTATTTTATGCTTACACAGAGAGAGAAAAGATACGAAGTGGTCAACTTTCAGGCTTGTTCTTGTTTCCGATTCCAAATGAATCGCCTTTGATGTCAAATTAAATGAAGAAAACAATGTAATTAGATGTGTGTTTATTTATTCAATAGAATTTGGAATACACTGCCTAAGATGCCGACTTATTAATATTAACTATTCGAAGAATTAAAACTGGCTTTTAGCGGGCTTGAGGTCAATAAATAGGCAGCACAAAAAGTCAGCAGGTTGTCTGTGTAGCTATAAGAACCACCAAGTTCTATCATCAGCAGACTTCGCTGAAGAATCCACATTGTAATGGCCATACCATATCTTCAACGCTAAAAGTAGTTGGGAATTCAAACTACATCAAGCGAAAAAGAACGGCAAAGCTTGCTACGGCAAGCCAAGTTTTGATTAACTTCAAAAAGGTCGCACAGTCTAACCAGTTGGCTTACCCATTAATGCGTGTAACAGGCAGGTGGAAGCCTTTTCGATCCAACAAAGTATATATGCATATTCCAGATCAGCATCACCAAAAAGTCAATGTCCACCCACAACTAGAGTTATCAAAGTTCGTTAAGACTCATGTAGAATGCTTTCTGATCGTGGGTTATACTCATGATAATTTGATAAAACCTAAATAAAATCGGACTTGGAACAAACCTGGTTGGTTTAATGAAAGAAATGATGTTCCATTGCACTTGTTACATTTCATTTAAATTGATTATTTTGGTTTGGTTATATTCCATTTAAGTATAGTCGTGCTCTCGGAATTCATACATTTTTAAGGACTTTCAAGTTAGTTAACTGAGCCCGCTGTAAGCTCTTTTTTTTCGTTATATGTGAAATTCGCATACCAACTTATTCTTTTCATGCATTTTAAATAGTAAAAAGTAAAAGAGGAACACTGAAACAGAGTGTGAGCAAGAGAGAGAGAAAGAAATATACATATAGTGAAACATATTTACCCACACGACGCATACGTAATTTGCACAATATTGCGTATACGTTGCATTCTGTTGGCAAGCGAGCAATTTTTTGTTAAACCCTGTTATGCAACCAGCACAGCAGAGCAGAGCAGAGCAGAGTTAGTGGCAAGCAGGGTGACGGGGGAGTGGGTGTAAAGGAATGTGTTGTATGTGTGTTAGCAGCAGCAGGGGAGACGTGACCAGGAGGAGGTTAGAGGTGTCAAGAAGGGTTCGCTTGGCAGTGTCAACAATGTGCAAGGCGGAAAAAGCGAGCAAAATACGAAAAAAATATCGGTATGAAAACAGAGAATCGGAGTGAAAAAGAGAGAGGAGTGAGGAGCAAGAGTTTGAAAAGTGGGTGGGTGCATTGTGGGCGTGTCGAGCCAAGCAGTGAGCGAGCGGAAGTTAAGTTACAAAATTAAATTGATAATTTTTTTCCACAATTTGTTTTTGCTGTAAAGTAAAGTGAAGAAAGCACAAAAAGCTGAATCTCTACTACTACAAGAGAGAGAGAGAGAAAAAGAGAGAGGAAAAAGGAGGCAGACAAAGAGTAAGAGATACAGCGAAAAGGAGTAGGACAGAGGATAGGAAGAAGATATGGCGGGGTCATAGGAATGGCTTGGAGGTTGCCAACAATGGCGTCGTTGTCCTCGCCTGTAATGTGCACCGGAAACGCTTGAAGTACATTCACATGCCAGCAGAGCACCAGAAAGAAGAAAAAAAATAATAACGAAAAGACGAAGACGGAGACGGTGGTGGAGGTGGAGATGAAGATGGAGCCAGGCAGTGTATTTTCAGGGTGCACAAGAAAATGGTTGAAAGAAGCCAAAAGGAAGCTGCCTGCCACTGCACTTTCTCTCTGTTGGTGTATGTGTGTGTGTGTGTGTGTGTGTGCGTGAGTGAGTTGCTGGCAGGGACAACAGACGCCAATGCACTCTTCTCCAAGGAAATTGTAGCTGGAGACACACACACAATGAGGATTTTGCCTTTTGGAATGTGTTGCAGCTTTTGTCCTCGCTGTGCCATAAGATTCCTTGTGGTACTTTTGCTTTAGTGGCAAGTCAATAATTTAACATACATTTATACAGATATATATATATATATATCTATATATATACCTAAAGTTGACCAACACTGGATTTGAGAATATCTGGCCAAAGTGAAAGAAGGAAACACTTTGCAGTCGCCATGCTACATCAACGTTTGTCTGTCTGATAACTAACCGCACCATATAGCCAAAATCCTTTCCTTTTTCCGATCTCATTCGTTGGTATCGCTACTACCCACACTTACCCTGCCCACTCGCCGTTTGCAGCTGCTGTTAATATGACAAAAAGCAGGCAAAAGTTTTTCTTACTTGCTTTTTGTAAGGCGCCCCGAAAAATGCAGACAAAGTTTTCCTCCTGGGTGAGACAAGATGCGGCATGAGGTAGGATGCTCTGATGCCGAGCGAGTGTAAGGGTACGGCGAAAGGATGCTGTTTCTTGTAAAAGCGGCAGCAACAACGACAAAGCCAGACAAATTTAAAGGCAACCAAAAACGAAGAAACAAAAATAAAAAATAAACCAATAAAGGGAAAAAAAAACGAATAAAATGAAAACCAGGGGCTAACCTCGAGCATGCCGATGTTTGTATACCCTCCGCAAGTTTTTCTGTTAATCTTTAAACAAATGCAGCTTCATATAATATATTAAATTGTGGATTAGATATGATTCTTTCCATGTGTTGCACACTTCTGAACAAAATGAATATACCCTTATTGCAAGGGTATAAATATAAAAGAAGAAGCAAGACAGCTTCAGCTAGTAAAAAGTTTTGTGTGCAAAAGAAACTAAATGAAATTTTCATGTTCAAGCAAAAAGGAAGTAGAAGAGAAAGCAGCAAATAAAGATGGAGACAGACAATGAGACGAAGAAAGGAAGGCACTTATATATCTACAACTATATCTAATGTATCTTTAAGTGATCTTGATAAAGAAACTTACAGTAAAAATTCAACATTGCTTAGGTTACGTCAGTGAACCTCAAAGAGAACACGAAGGACATAGCACCGACATAGCAACGAGTCACCTTCTCATGTTTGCCAGAATAATTGTGCATAAATGTTTATCAATATTATAATTTGATTAAGTCAAATGAAAAGAACAAATGCCAAAAATTCTATTCATCAAATGTGTTGCCTACTTTCTGGCAAACTTAAGCTTATCTTGCACTGCGATAAGAAGAGAGATTTTAGAGATTTAGATAGGAAATCTATTTAAGGTATGAACCTGGTAAGAAATAAATTTCGTGCCAAGATAGAGTAGCTAGATTTGTGTATCCAAATCATGAACCCGTAGACAGGTAAGAGGACTCCATAAACTCTTGATCATGTCTGCCTGGCTGTCTGTCCGCATAAACACCTAAGCTACAACGATTAGATTTGCTCCACCAGTATAAACAGTTTTAAATTTTATTAACACTGGACCCAAAAGGCTAAGTTATCCTTATGAACGTTGGCCATTAGGTGCTAGTGGTGCTCATGAGCTTGTAAGTGAGAGTGAGCGAATGTTAATCCTCTTTTAGTATTTGAATGCATTCAATCTGGCTTCAGGACATTTGGAGATAAAAGGTGAAAGGTAAAGGTGGAGTTCCGAACTCAAATTGAAGTGGATGCAATCGAGTCCTCATGTGAGATCGATTTCCAAAAGGTATGCAACATAATTTTGCACACTTTATGTCATTGGGAGAATAGAGAGAGAGAGAGAGCTAGAGCCTAGGATAGGCGATAAAACGGAGAGGCTGACGGGTTTATACAACTTTTCACAGGATTTTACATGGCTGACTACGTACGTACCCAAGCTAGCCCTCTTGCTGTCTCCCTGTCCCTTTAACTCGACCTCCTCCACCCCACCCCACGTAGTGCCGAGCTGTAGCTGTGGCTGGAGCCCTTGCTGTCCATGGCCATTGGCCATAAGTTGGCTGTTAAATGCTACTTACGACTTACCGACTGCTTCAATATTCCTGGCATGCCCTCCTGCATTTCGCCCACTTTGTCTTTGACTTTCAGCCCAACAATCTGCTGCTGTTCTGCTGCTTACTTTTACGTCTTATACTTGGCCATTGCCTATTACTTTTGGCTCCATAAAACTTTGTCCTCTTCAAGCATTGACTTCTTTTCCTTTACTTTGGTTTCGCCTTTCTTTCTTTCTTTTTTTTTTTTTTTTTTGCCAACTTTTGCCAGACATTTTAAAAACATTCTCATTCCTATGCCTTGGCTTTGGCTATGGCTACTAGGCGTGGCACCTTGTGGCGTTTTAATTACGGAACGTACGTAAGAAAGTTTTATTCGCTGTCTGCATGGGCAAAAAAAAAAGATAAAAAAAAAGAAAAAGGAAATGCAAATTAATCGATATCGTTTAAGTTTATTAACCAAAACGACGCCCCCGCCACTATCGACATCGATTCGCGGCTTCAATTGATGGAATGGAATGGAATGCGTTTCACAAGGGGGAGAAGGCCTATCAAAAATCTTCTTCTTTGCATTTGTTTAGATATGCAAATTAATTGGTTTGGCTTTGAATTTCATTTGCTGCTGTTGCTGCTGCTGCTGCTGCTGCTGCTGACTGAAAGAAGTGAAGGGAATCGACCAATAAAACAAGCGGAACAAAAAAACCTTTCAATGCGTCTCCATAAATGTTAATTTTTTAATGATCCACGAGACGCCAAGCCAGGCCAAGTCAAGCCAAACAAAAACCGAAACCGACACAGTAAATGCCCAAAAAACCAAACCAAACTTTTGCCTAATGAGATTTTTCAACTTATGACAAGTTATGCTAATTTTGCACAAGCAGACAGCATCTGCGGGGGTGTCGCCATCTCCACTACTTCTTCAGCATCATCATCATCTCCATCTATTGTTTTCGCTTCACTTCAATTCACTTTGATTTTTCAGGTTTTTTTCTGTTTTGTTTTTTTTTTTTTTTTTTGTCTTTAAATTCCAGTTTGTTGTTTTAAAACTTGAAGATGCCGCAATCCGAAATATAGATCAGCTTAAGAGAAGCCTTGATCATTTTTAGCCATTGAATGCATTCGAAATCTAAAAAAAAAGACGAGTAACTCGCATTTTAATTGCATATTTTTGGTAAGACTTCATTAAAGACACCAAACTAAAATATAGAGAAACTGGAAAAGAGAGCCAAAGTTGAAAAGAACTAAACTCAAGTCCTCTAACATCGACAGACTCTATCGGATCCTGGAAAGTCCTGCAAAAAGTTGGGATAAAAGAACTTTATCGCTGAAATAAAACATAGTTCAATCGACAATTAGACCAGGACAACTGTTATCAAAGTCTTTGTCAAGGACATCCAGCTGAGATATCCTTTTGACTTGACGAAACAGAATAAACAAACCAAATACGTTCAAAACTACTTACAAGCGTAAGAGTAATTCAAAAATCTTAAGGTATTTGAAGCAAAATTTTGAAAAATCTTAATCAATACTTACCGAAATACTTTTATTCGGTTTAGCAGGACCTTCAGGACATCAACTTCAAGCTGCAGCGAACCCACCTCTTTGCTTTGGCAATATTATATTATGGATATCATAAGTAACGATAACATTAGCCCAAATAGACCCATTTACACACACACACACACACACACATAGACTTACAAACCCAATAGAGAAGGAATACAGAAAGAGAGAGAGAGAGAGAGAGGGAGGGAGAGTGAGAGGTGTAGACGAAGACGGCGGAAAAAGATCCCACACTCCTTTCGTTCTTATGTAGTCGACTTTTCAAAGCAGCTCACCGCGCCAGGCTCCATTAAACACCCAAAAAGAAGGTGGCAAAAGTAAAGTGGAGGAAAATGTGAGGATAGGCTTGCCTTTAGGTTGAGTTGGGTTGAGTTATATTGGGCTGGATTGGGTTGAGTTTTGGGGTTGGGTTTGGGTTTGGGTTAGGTTTCGGGTCGCCTGCAAAGCCAAAGTATAAAAGTGTCAAAACTTTCTGTTCGAGTTTGTTGTATCCTTTTGTTATTTGCTATGTACATGCATATATTTCGTATATACACCAAAGGACATCACACACACACACACACACACACACACACACATGAAGACAGACAGACAAACAAACAAGCACACAAACCGAGCAAAAACGAAAAGTAAAATAAATCTAAACCAAAAATCCGGGTTCATTTTTCTTAAACCGAATTCACAAGACTCTTGCAATGGGAAATTCATATGCCATTTCATTTTCATAGATCATAAATAATAATTTTATTTATAAATCGAACGTTATACATGATTTGCCCCTTCTGAAACTTAGCAGAGCGTTATCCTCTACCTCATGGATTCAAAGATAACAAACAGAAAGGATATATGAGAAATAGGTGTTTTGAATTACGAATTAAGGATTCTTTAAGAAGATTCCTTAAAACAGGTCATCAAGGTGGGAACTCAGAATCACTAAGTTGAACTGAAAAGTCCTTGAATCCAGACTACTTTGGAGTTAAAATTGGTTGGAAACGAAACTCTTTTGTAATAATTTGAATAAATAAAACTACTTCTCTGACTCAATTGTCGATTATGGATATACCATTATCCATTATGTATATATAGAAATTTCGTATAATCGAAAATCCTGCGTTGCAAACTTGTGGCCAAAATGAATGTTCCATTTTTTTTACGTCTTTTGTGTGTGTGTGTGTGTTGGTTTTTTTTTTTTGTTTTTGTTTTTGGCAAAAGTGTAGAAAGCAAACAGCAGCAAAAACGCCAAAACTTTTGCCCAAGTGAAGGAGAGAGAGAGAGAGGGAGATAGTGTGAGAGAAGTCCCTCTCTCTTTCACTTTGGGTATTCGTGAGAGACAGAAAGAGACTGTTAGCCTGCAAAAGTGGGAGGGTAAGGAGGGTGGCAGCAATAAAAGCTGCTTCATACTGATGATGATGATGCCTTTTCGTCCTTTAGCTTCATGCTGCTCTCAACTGCTGAGCGCCCGTTGAAAACACAAACGGAATGATAATGATGTGCGTTAAAAAATACATAAGAACCATTGAATGGGATCAAAAAGGAAGGCGGAGAAAGATAAAGAGAAGGAGAAAAAGAGAGAAAGAGAGAGAGCCAGGCGACGACAAAGATATGGAGATGGAAGACAACGATAGAAAGAGTGCAGGAGGAGGAGTGTAGGGGAGGCTTGCTAGCAAATATGGCGACCATGACAAAGTCAAACAAGTGTCGCACGCTACCTCAACCTACCCCACACCCTTCCACCCACCACCCACCAGTCCCCACACTCAAAAGCACAGTTCCAGCACTTCCGCACCTACATACACACACCCTCACACTGACACACACACGCACACAATAGGAACTCAAACCAATTTTTATTTATAGACGAGAATTGGGTGTGCGAAGGATATACACGGGAAATGCCTTAACACAATTACAATAACTTTGACATGAAAAGTGGAACAATATATGTATAAAGCAAAAGAAAAAAGAATGAAAACCAACAACAAGAGCAATGGAGAGAGCGAGAGGAAAAGAGGGAAACAACAAAAGCAACTCTCGTTGTTGACACCACAGGAGGGCGGACCGGGCGATACCCAAGCTTCGTCCATTTGTCCTCTTCCGCTTAGCAGGATGTATGCCTTCGTGCCTGTGTGTGTGTGTGTGTGTGTGTGTGCCTGAGTGTGTGAAGTGAAGCGACAGCCGTCGGCAAATGTTTCCCCATACACAACAACAAAACAGTTATTAAATAAAATTACAACAAAAAATTAAGTAAGTCGTTGTTAATTAAGTTGTCGCACCGACTAAGTTATACCATGCATTCAGTTTTAAGTTCACACAACAAACTTTATATATCAATAGTCTCTTGAACATCTTTCTGCATCTTCCAACATTTTTTAGCAATTATTTTTTATGTTTCAAGAATAATTTGTTTAAAGAAACATCAAATGCACCGAATATCGTTGAAAAATGTACAGGATCTTATCCTAAACACTTATGGAACGGTCTTTTTTATAATATACAGTAGTATCCGGTTATAAGGACCGACGACTAACCGAGGGACCTTTCATATATAAGTTTGTATTGAGATCAACCAATCACTCATCGAACGTTAGTCGCTATAACCCGATGGACATTGTAAGCGTAGTCATTATAGTCGGATTTTACTGTATTTCAACTATTCTTTATGATAATTTAATATCTACAATATCTTCTAAATAGCTTCAAATGACAATCTGACGTCAAAAGATGCCAATTTATTAAATAGTCTTCGATTGCTTGGTGAGAATTGTATTGGTAAGATAGGACAACAGGACCTTTATGATGGTCGACGCAAAACTCAACAATCTTTCAAGTCGTTTGACCCGATCGACGTCCAATTTAGATGACTTTTCCCTTATCTTTATAATCCTTATTTTTCGATATCAATCAAAATGGTTCATTGAATCGAAGCCCACAAAAAACAACACACATTTTTGAAGTGGTTTTTGGATAAATCTGAAATATTTACCCATAAAATTCAATAGATGACAAATTATAGACTAGTTAAGTGCAGAAGAACTAGACTAATCGATGTGACTACTTGCAATTTGGTTGTGATAAAAAGTTAACACCTCGACAAAACTGACTCCAGCACGAGGAGAGCATAAGGAATTGATTGTAGGGCAATCGTAACTCTAACTGGTAGTTATGGCTTATCACGCAAGGACTAGTCACACTCACACTCACACTCACACAGTGTCTTGTTTTGCCTTGTTCCTGGCATTTATTAATTTAGGTTAGTGACTTAAGTTTTAGCATTTGCCGCAATTAACTTAATTAGAAATGCATTTTCTGTGGAAAGAAATGGAAATAGAAAGCGACGATGGGAAAGAGGCACAAAAAGGCAAACGAATGAATGAATAGCTTGACATTTGAGGGTGTATGTGTGCATGTGTGTGTGTGTGTGTGTGGAGTACCATAAAACATTTGTGTCATTGCCTTTTTCAATGAACTGTATGTGAGTTGAAGGAGTGCGAGTGCGGAGAGTGGATGGCTTATGGCCTATTATGGCCAAGAAAAAACATATTTATTAAAAGCATTTGGCTCGATTAACTCGATGCGTAATAGAGAGCCTCGAGTGCTTTGAATTTGCTCCATATTTCTCAACCTCTTCCCCTTTCTACCCATCGTCATCGTCATCATCATCATCAACATCAAAATTGTAGCTGTTGTTGTTGTTATCGACGTCGGGGTCACCACTTGGCCACCACTTGGCGGGTGTAAATGGTTTTAAGGCATTCAAGCGAAGATAAAAAAAACCAAAACAAAACAAAAAAAAAATTAGAAAAATATATAGCCCAAAGTCAAAAAGTTTCAAGCCGGTTTTTATGGCTTGATCTTTTTTCGTTTCTGTCTTCTGTTTGTTTGTTATTTTTTTTTTTTTTTTTGAATTTTTGATGAATTTTTATTTCTTTTTTTTTCCAATTTTGAGTTTCTGTCTGTGTGTGTGTGTGTGTGTGTGTGTGTGTCCGTGTGAATTCAGAGTCTCGACCCACGCACTCACATGGGCATCTCGTTTCGATTTGCGTTTTTGACTTGTCAAAAGGTTTTTTGATACTGTTTGATTTTTATTATTATTATTATTTTCTTTTGTTTCGTTTAGCCTTACCACGCACAGAGATTTGTTGTTCAAAAAATTAGCAATATATCATTTTTTACGATTGTTTTGTTGGCCATTGCTTTGACAGCTATTATATAATTGTTAATTTGCCATAGGATTAAAATATCGAAATGAAATGAAATGGAAATCGAAATTTGCTTTGAAAACCAGGAAAAGTTTGAGGATCGACAGTTTAAGGGACTCCGCCCCTCCCCCGAACAATCAGCAATTCTGAGATGAATTTCATTTTAGAAATTTATTAACGAGAAAAACAAGCAAAAGAACAAGAACAAAAAAAAAGAAGGGAAAGCCAAGAAAATGAAAAGAAAAAACAAAAAGCACAGCCAACATATGGAAATGGAAAATACGAAAAGAAGGCAACGCACAGCCTCACACTGATAGACTGTAACAAACAAACATACAAATGCACACACACACATACACACACACAGAGGCAAATAGACGAGCTGAGAGCAGCAAGGCAGCATGCCCCAAGCAGCGCTGCCGGCAACAGCAGCAACAGTGCCACCACCACCACCACCAACAACAACAATCAATTGCCAATCTGTCCCACTGAAAAAACAATTGCATAGCCCCAACACACACACGCACACACACACACACACACATACAACATGTATAAGCCGTTACTTGAGTGTGTAAGCGAGCGAGCGAGAGAAAGAGGAAAACAGAAAGAGCAAGAGTAAACCAGAGAAGCTGTTCACTCTCAATTTCGGTGTGGCCGAGCTGCACACTCACAAACTCAACAGTGTGGCCGAGCTGCAGTCGCTCTCTCTTTAGCATGCCTTGCTCTCTCTCTATGCCGCTCTCACTCACTTACTCTCTCTCTCTCTCGCTCTCCCTTGTTGTCTTTTTGTCTTTCTCTCTGTCTCTCTCGCCCTCCTTTGGACAGCAGCATAACAAAAAGCCAATTTTGTTACTTAAATGTTTACGCTTGTGTTTATCTTTTGTATTCGGTTTCTTATTAGGTTCTCATCTCATTCTCATCGTTTAACAATTTGAGATATGATGAGGGAGCAGTCAGCTCTCCCAGTGTGTGTGTGTGTGATTGTATCTGTGTGAGTATGTTTGTGCCGATGTGGATGGGTACATTTGTGTGCGAGTGTGAGTGATTTTGATTTTTGTTCTGCCCGCTGTTGCTGTTGCTGCCGCTAACTGAGGCCATCGCTGTTGCTGCTGCCCAAGAGGGGACACACTTTGTGTGCTTTGTTGTTGTTGTTGCTGTTTTTGTTGTCACACCCTCGAATTCAAGGGTTAATGGGTATACTCAGTCAATTAGTGTTATTTTATGTATTTCTGTTCGATTGTTGCTCAACAAAAAGTTAATTACTTGTAGTTATAAATGAGTTGGCCCAAAGAGTTCTTCCAAAATTTGTAGGAATTGAATTCCCAGATTTTTTTTTCGTTTTTTAGTTTTATGCGGAGGTTTTTTATACTACATTAAAATACTTTGGGGTTCAAACGCTAAAAAGTATGCTATATTTATGCAGTTTTAGTGTCCCATTTTGTTTTATGAGTGGTGAATCCCTAAATTATGCAAAAAAGACAGAATTGAGAATTCCAAAGTAAGTAATCTTTGAATCCAACATAGATTATAGACAAAAATTAGAAACTTATTGAAAATAATGAATATATTTCCAGCAAATTGCATACTTTAAGGAGCTAAGTTCCCTTACTATTGATTCCTCGAATTAAAAATGTGGTATATTCACAGGTTTTTTATATGTACATATGTAATTCACACATAATTGTGATTTAAAATTCGAAAAACTGATTAAAAGAAGAAAGGATTTGAAAACTATCCGTAATAAACATTATCTAGCAAGTCCAACGATCACATTCTGATAGACTCTAAACCCATAATGAAGTAAAATAAGTAATTCCCAGTAATAATTACACATATGTACTTAAGTATTACATCAAAGGGAATAGCTTTTTTGTTGGCTTATTGCATTTTATAGGCCATTGGCAATAAATAAAATGAACTTCTCAACTGTTTCTGAGATTTTCATACAATTCACTTGGTACTGGGTATTTTTTAGGTCGACACTTGATTTAGATTTTTGGTTTTATTTGAATGTGTGATGTGGAGCGGTGGGGAAGGTGTCGTGTTGGGTGGGTGGTGTGGGGAGTGGCGGGAGAGGGATTTTGCTAATGAGTGTGATTTAGACTTCTCGAGCTGGTTTATTATTTTGCGGTGTTTACGCTCTTTTTGTTGCTGCTGCCGTCGCCGCTCTGCTCTGCTCTGTTCTGTTGTTGTTGTTGTTGTTGCTTGTGCGCGTTGGTGTGCGCTTTTGTGTTGTTGTTGCAGACATCACATTCCACTACCCGCGGGGAGGTTACTGCGGTGGCATTTTGTTATTTAGATTAAATAGTTTTGACAGCTTCCCCTCCCTACCTCCCCACCAGAGGAGGGGAAGAATGGCAATTGGTCAATCAGAATGGCATCGAAAAAAACCGAAACAAGTGGAAAATACTTATAAAGAAAAATTTACATACATTTGTTTCTGAATTTTATGTAAATTTCTTCTTTGATTTAGATGACATTTTTAGTATTTGAAATTGAGGAATTTATTGAATTACCATAAGTTATAATTTTTTATTAGCCATAAATTAAAATTCGTTTGCCATTTTTTTTTTTTGTCCAATATGTTTGTTGGTTTATATATTTTTTGTTGTTTTCTGGTTTATTTATCATATCAATTAATACCAACGAACAATTATCGCATAAAATTAAAACGCAAAAACCAATTTAAGCGACAACATTGAGCGAATCGCGTCGACTATGGCATACCCTTTCTTTCCGAACTTTGTATGTAAGGATCAAATATCAAGTGTATCCTTTCGCGGCCCACAGGATCGAAAGAAGAACAAGAAATTTATTAAAGTCAATTTGCAAAAATTGAGAACGAAACATTCGCTTCGCTTCGTTCGGTTTGGTTTGGTTTTGTTCGTTTCTGGATTTTGATATGTTAATGCGTATGTATATGGATATGTCGCATACATGCATGTGCGTGTGTGTGTGTGTGCGCTTGTTTGTTTGTTTGTACATATCTGTGTGTAAGCTCTGTGTGAAAACATGGCCCCAGCGCTTTGCGGTCGAATGCGGTGACTGCCTGGCTTTGCGTGTGACGACCAGAGAGGTGGTTGGTGGGGTCGGATGGCCAGAAGGGGAAGTGGGTGTCGACACACTCTGGCCCGAGCATATCACACAAAAGCACTCAAACTCACTCGCAGACATACACACAGATACAGGCACACATATCGTGGCCGACGTCGTCGTCGTCGTCGGCGGCGGCGGCGCCGCTGTTGCTACAGGGATTAAGCATGACAACAGCAAAGGAGAAAAAAAAAAGAAAACAACAAAAAAAAATACGTCAACACAACGATGACGATTGCACACAACAACAATATCAACAACAGAGCGCAAGGTGCTCTGCTCTGCTCTCAATTTGTTCATTTGCTTACTCTCTGACTCTCTCTCTCTCTCTCTGTCTTGCTCTGGCTCTCTGTCTCTTTTTTACTCTCTTGCTGGCCACTCTCTCGGTTCGGTTCGGGTTCGGTTATTTCATTGTGGGAGCGAGCAATTGGGGGTCACCGTTTCGTTGAGAAAGAGACGAGGTGAGACGGTCTGTTGGGGGAGGGGGCACCAACATACTGTCAGTCATTATTTAGCGTGCAATGTAAAAGCTTTTGTGTGTGTGTGTGTGTGTGTGTCAGTGTTTGTGAAACATATTGAGCAAACAAGTTCGCAGCTTCTGACGACGCTGTTACTCTCTGCTCGGATGAGTGGGTGGAAGGGTCGGGGTCGGGGTAGGGAGAAACGGGAGTCTCTGCCCATCAACGTTGGCAGTCATCGGAAGTCAATGTAACAACAAACATGTAAGTTTGTGTGCATGAATACATACATATGTACATACATATATACGCTTGTGTCTGTGTGTGTGTGTGCGCTCTCCGTGTGGAGTTATTTAAGCTCTCTTATTATTTCATTTGTCGCTTTTAGCTTTTGTCTTTCGTGTTGCTGTTGCTGTTGTTGTTGTTGTTGCTGGCTGACTGGGTGGCTACAACAAAAATGTGGTAATGTGCGAAAGGACTTTCGTCATGCTCGACGCTGCTGCTGTCCGTCGAGGTTGCTGCTGCTGCTGCTGTCGCTGCCAGTTGTTGTTGTTGTTGTTGTTGTTGTTGCTGTTGCTGCTGCTTGTTGAATTTGATTTTGCTTAAAAAGTTCGCTCCGCTCATTTTGTACGTTTTGTTTTATTTTTTATTTGAGCATTGCTTTTGGCCTGTGGACAATTTTTTTGTGTTGTTTTGTTTTGCCCGTTTACAGGGCGTATGTGTGCTTGTGTGTGTGTGTGTGTGTGTGTGTGTGCGTGGTGGCTGTGTTGGTGGGACGAATGTTTGGTTTGGCTAAAGTGATTTATGATGACAAGCTCAGGTTTTGAATAACAGGAATTATGTTAACTTTGGTAATTGTTTAAGAATGCTGATTCTCAGTTTTGTTGTGAGCACCCTGTATGAATTGGCATGAATATTAAGTGATTTAAATATCATCTAATTAGCAATAAGAATTATATATTATACTTAAATATAAAACGTTAGGCATTATATAAGGAAGTTATTATCCTTATCTATCTTTAAGTCAGTATTTAAGAGTATTTAGTCTGTATTTAGTGTCATGAATGTGAATTTTAGTGCTTTTTGAAAATTATTTAAGTTTTGTTTTCAGGTCGAACAATTTAATAAAAAAAAGGCTTAAAATATTCAAATATATAAATTTCTATAGAATAAAATCATTAAATTTTTGATACAACAACAACATATCAAACACCCTTTTTTAGGTCAAAACTCTTTCTAAGCTTTCCTACCAAAATAAACACCTTGTATTATCCGAGCGATGCTCAAATCAGGTGTGAGATGTGTGGTATGTAATTCCTCATCTCTCCCTCTCTCTCTCTCTCTCGTTTCAAAGAAAAACATACACACATTGGCAGCGCCAATTTTACACATTTTCCCGCCGCCCCCCTTCGCCCTGTGAAAAACTTTGCTACCCTCCGGAAAAAAAAGAAAAATCTGCTACCCCAACCTCGTAGTTAACCCACAAAAATCTGTTAGATACCGCAAAAGAACTTGGCGAACAAGGAGAGGGGATGCGTGGGGATGGGTGGGTGGGTTGAAAAGAAAAACTGTTAGCAAAGCTTTCACGTATTGTTAACGCATTTTATCACCAACGCGTGGCTGATTGGATTCCAAAGTGGGTGGATGGGAGGGTAGATGTTTGGCATTCAATTGGTAGCTGGGGGGGGAGGATGGTCTTGTGAGGTTGGGGTTGGTTTTAGGTTTTCCGAATTGAAACTGCTTGTGTGCGTTCCATTTGAGGTTTATACATCTTTTTTTTTACTTCTTTTTTGTGGGTCATTTGGCATGTGTTTTTTAGAAAAACTTTTTGAATGGATTTTTTATGAAATAAAAATAAATTGACGAAGAAACCGAACCAAAAGGCAAGAACTTTATCTTACGGATGTGGGAAAGTACAGCTTCAGTTGAAGAACTCCAAAAAGCGCAGCAAATGCAGTTCTCTCTCTCACACACACACACTGTTTTGCCTGTCTCTCAATCTCAACAGTTTCTCTGTCTCTCAATTGAGTCGGTCTGGGCCAACAGGTTTTTATGAACAGGTCTCTTAGGTCTTCTCTCTGACTTCCTCGGCGAGAGAGAGCGAGAGAGAGACAGAGAGATCAGTGCGCCGATATTGTTCACACATTTTGTCAAGCTTGGCGTTGGCCCAGCATGCTGCCTCTGCTACCAACGCTGCCGACTGCGCTGTCCGCCTGCTTGCTTGTTTGTTTGTTTGTTTGTTTGTTTCTGGTGTTTAAGTTGATTTTTATCATGGCACGAAATAAGCGTTTCATTGTCTTAATTTGTGAATTCTGCGTAGAATGAATTAAATGATAATCAAATTATTTCATTTGCTCATCAAGTCTAGACTGAACGACAGAATGGAACGGTACGAAACATTCATCAATCGGATCATCAATCACGATTATGGAGTGGCCATATGATGATATTTTAACATGATCAGAATACGAATACCTCGACTGGTGCGAGGGCAGTTCAAGAATTCATTGTTTTCCATTGACTTTATCGAGGATTTCTACCTGATCAAGTTGGCTTCATGCACGATCTTGAAACCGATCAACACCTCTGTCCACAGTGACAGGTTCGTTAAGGCAATAACTCAACACTAATCCGGGCACTGCTGATGGATATACATATGTGGTTTGTTTCTGGCTGGGCTAATTACTTTTTAGCCAACCCACGCATAAAGTGCTAAGAAAATGAGCCAATCAGAGTTTAAGAATGAAATCTGATTCTTGCCATTTGTCTAGGGCGTAGCCAAAACGAGAAAAAGGATTAAAACGATTCAACTGATCATGTTGAGTGAAGATTGGTCGGTTACTCGGCAACCCCCTTTTTGGGGGCGCCCGTGGTGCTTCACTATAATTTATGAGTCAATTTCAGACAATTATTGTTAAATATTATGAAGCATTCGTCGCCCTGTCAAAACAAATACAACACATTTTAAATGATTTACAACAAGGCAGCCAAAGGAATTGAAAACAATGTGACAATTGTCACAAATTTTAAGTGGATAATCTTGCAAAAAGACAAGCCAGACAAAGAGCGAAGAGGGAGAGGGAGAAGGGAGTAAACGCATAAAGTGTCTAGAGACAGAAAAAGGGCAAATCTAACAAAATTGCCAACGCAAATTAATGTCAAAATCGATTAAGGCCAGCTGAGAGAGAATCATCATGCCACCCCCATACGAGATGACGACAAAGATGATAATGGACGAGATGTGGATGTGGATGTGAATGACATTTACTTTCCCGCTCCCCTTAACAAATTCCGTACGGCTACTATGTGGAACGGCGCTGTGAAGATGATGGCGCGTGGCTGCCAATTATGGGCATAGCCAGAAGACTCATCAACGAAGCAGGAGGACGGCAATGAAGACAAAGACGAAGGCGACGGCGAAGACAGATCATCATGATCATTGTCATATGCAGGGGCAATTTGTCACTTGTTCAAACAACTTGTTTTACCCACAAAATGGATATCAGAGAACTGTTACCTATAACTAGCCGCCGTTTTGGATCTCCTCCAATGTCCTTAAGTACAAATTAATGACAAATGCCAATGATTCAATAGTTTTCTTTTGGAATTCAAAAAAGAGTTCACTTTTCTTCTCTTTTGCTTTGTTTTACATTGTTTTCTAGTTCCTGAATGCCAAAGGAAAAGGGAGATTATGCATTGAATAAACAAAATTGATTAAAGGAGTTAAAGAAGAAATTTAAACAAATGAAAGAAAGAGATTGCAAAAAGGTTAACTTGATTTGAAGATTTTAATGATCCTAGTCCGACCTTATATCTGTTTAATATTTATAATTAACTTATATATTAGTATACCGATTTATCAGTAGGCAGAGATAGATAAATCTATAGATAGATCTACTCGTTTGGAACTCGTTTAGCTACGCAAATCAAGTTTCTTTCAAGTTTTGTTCGTCTCCCTAATTGGAAAAACGAATCTTCTTCTTTTACAATATTAGAGTATTGCAATTAAATTAGACACTAAAACGAACTACTTAAACGAAGTCAGCTTAATTAACTGGCGCACATTGCGTATACGTAATATTTTGTTACCTTTAGTTTTCAAAAATCAAAAGTCGTTGGGGTTTTTTGTGTTTCTTTTTTTGTTTTTACCTCGTTTCGCAAGGTAAAAGGGTATATTCAAGTAGTTGAAGTAATAGGCAGGATCAAAAATATTCATAGAGGCATTTCCGGTCACTCACACAACTTCAAACGGACATGGCATGGTAATTTTTTATACCCAAGAACTTTCTTTCACTTTATTTCTATTTCAGACATATCAAACGTTAACACTTTTAGTTTTAGTTTTAGTTTAGCTTTCTTTTGTTAATATAAAGCATAAGTTCTAAATAACAGTCAGTCGATTTCTCCTGCACTACTTATCCTTCCAAAAATAAGTTAGCCTGATTCAGAACAAAACTTCATTTAACAGTTATAAAGTTGAATTTGTGACGTAAAATCTAAAAAAAGTATTATACTAACTCTGACAAAAGTCACTTACTCTAAGTGGGAAAAGAAAATATGATGTACTTTCTCCTTCTGGAGAACTGAACAAAATGTGAGTACAGTAAACGGCATGACTTCGATCGAGACTCAAATAAATCCATTCAAAATTATTGATAAAGAGTGGGTAAATGGTGAGAAGTTATAAAGAAAGGACAGACTGATCGACTCGGCTGTTTTTTGGGGTCGGAAAAACTTTCCATTTTGGCGACTTTAACTTAGCACTTCAGACATTGAGAGCAATCTTTCTTAAGGAAAGCCGAAAGTCTGTCAAAAACTGGACTAGAATTGATTTTCTTAGAACATTGTAATTTGGAAAATGTATTGATGTATATATCATCTATATATGTACATATTTGTGTATGCATATGTTCACTTTGCAGCTCGCAACGGACTTAACCAAACTTGGGCGACGTGTAAAGTGCGATTTATTGCCATGGCGAAAAAGGAGGAATGGAACGAAGTAATACAAATGAAATAAAATAAAAATATCAAAAAAGATAACATCGGTCATGTCGATAATCATATACCCTTACGGTTTTTGGCCTTTGATCAATACAAACTCTCAGAATTTTCCATGAACATATCCTTTGAGCCTTCTGCATTTAGATTTACATATTTTGAATTTCTTTAAGATTCACTTAAGTTCGATCTTAACTACAAATGGATCCAAGACCTCAAAGAACTCCCAATAAAGACTTTTATATCGATTGTTCTTATGGTATTATGTGGTATTGCAGGGGTTCAATCGGAGAACCTTTCCCGATATTTAATATTGACTCTGATTCTTACGCTATATACATTCTGAAGTCTTAGACATGTCACTATAAAGTCACCACAAAAATCTGACAAGTTCTATGATACCCTCTGCTAGGGTATACCCAAATGGGTAATGAAATGTAGAGAACGAAGCTTTAGGTGTGTTGCGGTTGAGGGGCTGCCGGACAAGTAGGCAGGGACACATATGTACGAATGCCCAACGAAACGTATAATATGTATGTACATACATACATACATACGTATGTACATATGTACATATGTACATATGTATGTACATGCATACGTCAAATAGCGAACGTCGCGTACGTTGACAGAGACGCCGGCAGCGACAGGCACAATGAAGACTATGAACACTGCTAAAAACGAAAAATTGCTTTTCGAAATTAAATCAACATTTAATTTTCTCGTAATTTGCTGGCTACAGAATCTCGCATTATTTCTATCTTTTTGTTTCTGCAGCTCATTTGCCGTACGGAAAGAAAATATATATATTTAATTTTAGATTGCCGGATACATACAGCGGATTGTATCTTAAAGATAGCCCGCCAAAGATATAGATACATCGTATTGGTTAGCCATTAAATGACGCCAGCTATAACAGCAACAACAACAGCAACAACAACAGCAACAACAACAACAACAACAACAGTAACATCAACGGCAGCAGCAAAAACAAATCGCTTTGGCAGGCAAGTGCCAAATAAAAACTTATTACTTATACGCCCCGTATGATGAGGCGCTAGGAGAGTGGAGAGAACGCAAAGGGAATCGAGAAAACACACGCATCTATACAAGTGTATATATAAATATATGCTTATATATACCTGTAAATATGTACATATGTACATATGTATGTATGTATGTATAAAATGTATCCGTAAACATATATAGACACATGAATCTATTATGAATTAGACTTTGAATGCCTGAACAGAAGAGAACAGTACAGAGCAAAGCAGAGCAGAGCTGAGCAGAGCAGAGCAGAGCAGAACCGACCGAACCGAATGGGCATAAATAAATAAATATTGTAGCTCGTTTAAATATTCAACCCTGGAGGGCAATTTTCGGTGTATGTTTTGTAGGTAAAGATTTCGGTTCGATTTGAATTTTGGTTTTTGCTATTTATTTTACTTGTTGTGGCTGTTCCGGGCGGAGCGAGAGAGAGAGAGAGAGAGAGAGATTCTCTTGTGAAGGTGAAGAGCATTTTCAAATTATTCTTTGCCATAACTCTAAATAGAACACATTTGTCATAAACCCAACCCCCCTCACCCAGTCATCCAGCAAAACGAAAGAGGGCAATATCTAAAAGAGCTCAGATAGTCGACTGAGGAGATACCTCGTAATGATGCAAAAGGATAACGTTTGACGATATTCCGAATGCGATTTCAAGCAAAGTTTGTTTGCCTTTTCTCTGGCTCTTCCTCTCTCCCTCTCTCTCTGAAATTTCAAAGGTCTTTCTACTTCATTTCAATAGAAATCTTAACTTTTCTAATAGAGCAAAGTTCCTTTGGTTCATATTGGACAATTATAGTCCATTCTATGTTCCATTGAAACATTTATTTAGTGTATACCCCGAGAGACATATGTGCAGGGTATTGAGACATGTTCAAAATATTCCCCTCTTTCTAAACATTTATTTTATTTTTGTTTTTTTTTTTTTTGAGAAACCTGTGAAAATTGTTAAACTGCCACTTTATTAATAATGCCATAATTTTTTTTGTTGTTTTTTCTTCCAAATCAAAGAAGAACACAAGAAACTGAAGAAAAACCCCAAAAAATTTTAGCCACACTCTTTCGTTTTTAGTTCTTTATTGTCTCAAGTTCTTTTGATTTGAAATATTTTGACGTGTTCTAATTTTCTAGTGCTTTTTTTTTTGTTTTTTGTCAGCTTGTTGCCTATTTTTATTATTAACTCAATTTCGGTCTGCGACATTATGAGGGGATATTAATGTGTTAAAATAACACGAAATATTAGGAAAGGAAAGTTTATCTCTTTCATCACCTCTGCTTCTTCTTCTTCTATTTTGTACTTGGTTTTTTTTTTCTATTCTCTTAGACAATATAAATGGCTTTCCCATGCTAATGAGCTGGCATTATCCGGCAGATACAATTAATAAATTTGACAAGTGCAAACACAATCCTCATTCACACACTTGCCAACCCCTCCCACCCCTCTCATGGTCAGCCAAATGAAACACTAAGAAAAGCAATAAAACTAAAAATTTAATCCAAAATACAATGGAAATTAACTAAAGGAAGTGAGTTCCAAGCCAAAAGTCAAAGACAGTTCGGAGGGCAAAGAAACAAAAGTTGGTCAAAACGTTTCACATACAATTTAAGTATATCAAAAGTTGGTTTCAGTATTTCAACTACTTATAGGTTTAGGGATTACATTTGCTTAAATACATTCCTCTAGAAAACCATATTGCACTTTATATAGAAACTAGTCAAAAGTAAGGAGTGATTTTTGTATTCTATTCACTGCCTCTTTAGATAAAATCAATTCCAAGTAAATAAAAAAGGTTTGCTAAAAACTAGATATTTATCTTACAAAGTAATTCTAAGTAGTTGATAGACATCTAAAATAACATGAATATTTGGCAATATGTATTTGGAATGTCCTTGTTCTAGTCATAGTGGACATCCAATGAAAATATTGAAATCCATCCTTTTCAAGCCCATTGAGACTAGTCTGCTAAAAAGTTAAAAAATGTCTAAAAGATTCTTGGAAGAACGATTGATATATTCATTTATATATTTTATTGTAATATTTCATTGAAATTTGAAATTTATTTGCTTGATTTGATCATTCTTCGAGGATATTCATTTATTGTGAATATGTAAATGAATTTCTGCTGTTTGGAGCAGGATATCCTCTTTTTGACAGTGACAAAATAGTCGAAATTATATTTCAAATCGTTTTTGAAACAAAACTATTCACAACCTCTGGAGTAAAAGTGCAGAATTTTGAACGATTTTCAAGATCTCAGCCAAAATCAACGAAGACAAACAAATTTACACTAGACTTGGATTAGTCTAAGCGGAGATGATTACAAGGAATTGCTTTGACTAACTTTTAACCTGGACCAAGTGGCCATACGGTAGTACACTGTTGCGAATCTTAGGCAATTTTTTGATTTGGATTACATTACTAAAGAAACAAAGTTTTGTCATTTTTTGATTTGAACGTTTCTTCTGAGGAAAAAATAATAAAGAGTTGACTCTATCTGCAGTCGAGGAAACGATCCTTAAACCATAAGAAAACAAGGAATTCAAGTCTGCCAATCAAATTTCTCGAATCAGAGGTGTCAAAATCTAAAGTGACTTATAAATTTGAAAGGGGAATGGACTCTTTGTCGGGATCTTTTTGTCGCAAACGATATGACTGAAAGAGGACAACAAAGTCTAACAACTGGGACGAGAAATTGTTGAGGAAACTTATCGAAAAATGATCTTCTGAGACAAACTCCGATAAAGTCAGTCATAATAATACAAGTCAAAGTTGAAACCATTAATTAAGCAAAGTAAGTGTTTTAGTTTTCAACTAGTTCAAGCAGACTTTAATAATTGTATTATCGTAATTGAATACTAACATTTTGCTGACAGAATGGAACTCCAAAAGCCTCTGAGGAAGAGGCTCCAATCACAATGAATGTACCCTATTTGGAAGGGTATAATAAAGTTAATAATATTCTTGTCACCCCCATTGCCGCCCTTACTTGACACTTGGCCACATTAAGCAATGGCCAAAACAAAAGCCACAAAACACACACACACACTCACACACAGAAAAAAAAAAAAAAGATATCAATTTAATTTTGCATAATGAAATTTTTTGTTGACAAATGATGATTTATATGAATAAATGCATTAACATACATAAATGTTTTGTATATTTATACACTTTTTTTTTATTTATTTTTTGTTTGTTTTCTCTCTTTTTGTAAATCATTTTGAATGTTGGTATATACAAAATGTAGATATATGTGGGAAATCCCATAAATTTCACGCTGGTTAATTAAAATTTTTGGAACATTTTATGCAACAGTGGAACAGACAGACAAACAGACAGACAGACAGACAGACAAACAGTAGCTAAAACACTTTTTGACCTTTTGACAGGCTAATTTGCATAGGTGAAGAGGCAAATGTGAATGCATTCGAAATTTGTGACTCTTGTGTTGGTGTTTGGGGCGGGGTGTGGGGGATAATATATGTGGCTATACATCAGCAATTTGCATAAATAAAAATTTAGATATATATGTATGTACATATGTATATTGTTCTGTATATGAATACAGATAAATATGTACATATATATTTTTGTTTTGTTAGGTGTTTACATTTCACTAATCGACATCTTGTCGCCATCACATTTGCATTTACACATTGTTAGCCCCTTGCTAGCCCACCTCCCCCTCACCACACCACACCTCACCTCACCTCTACCTCGGGTCCAACAAACAAGCGACGCTTCGCTTTGCTGATAATCAGAGAATTTACGCTGTCTAGTAAATTAAGTTGAACCCATTTCCCCCCGCACAGAAAGTGTTTTTTCCTCTATTTGCTATTGTGAATCGTAATGAAGGGGTTTGTTAGGCTGTGACTTGACGTAGGCCTATTGTAGTTTTATATACATATGTATTTACCACCACAGTCGATAAGGGTTAATGCAGAAAAAGTGTTTTTGGATCAATTAAACCGTCAATTTGACTTATAATCGATTCAAATCGGCATTGATAATCGATTTTGACTTTTTTGTTACTGTACAACACTGAAAGGAGAATAGACTGCGTTTAACAACACTGCTGCATATTCTTCTCTACTTACATATATTCCTCTCAAAGTAAACATTCGGTTTTTAAGCCGAATCGACATCAATTGCAATTGAATTGCTTTGGAAGATCGATCGATCTATAGGGTGAGGGCCATAGCCATAGCTGCCGATTGATGTTCAGGTTTCCATGGCTTAAATTAGTTGAAGTTTCAATTCATTCAATTTGTTTCAAAACTTGTATACAATGCATGGTATATGGCTATGCGATGGATTATTTGATTAAGGATCATTGCACTAGCCTCTCAGGTCCGTGTCAATCTTTTCGAATAACTTTATCCTTTTGGCAAGGATTGGTAATGCCTAAATTTTAAATTTTTGGTGAATGCCTGGACTAATTTGCTTACTTTTGGCACGAAGGGCTCTTAAATTTCTTAAGGATTTCCGTTTCAAATGATACCTCGGAAACGACTTGGCCTCTCTTTTTCCTCTTTTTCCAATAAATCCCACTTAGCACATGGCTAAACTTATGAGCTAATATGCTCCATTTGGTAGGGTATCCAACTCGAATTACGCAAACCAAAAACTATATTATTCCTGTCAAAAGTTCATTTCGACCACCCACATTCTCCCCCATCTCTCCCGCATCTCTTTTAGCCGCTGTCGGTTTCCTTGGAAGGGAACAGCAACAACAACTGGTTTAAGACAGTCAAGACACGCCCACCTGTGAACGCCTTTTGCTGCCGCTTGCTAGCCAAGTTGTACCGCCAAAAGTCAAAGGCCATAAAAGGTAAAGGCAACTCCACTTAATCCATTGAACCGTTGGCTTTTTAATCGGTTTTCGTTTTTTTTTGTTTTTGTTTTTGTTTTTGTTTAATCGACGCATCGGCGACGTCGGCAGCGACGTTGGCGGCAGCATTAGACCTCAAAGCCTAATACCAATTAGTGTTTGACGATAAAACTAACAACCCAAGCATAGAGACTCCTGAGAGAACGAAAGAGAAAGACGACAGAAGAAGATTTATGGCAACCAATGCCAAAACGCCCAGCAACATGTTGCCACTAATTGGAAACATGTTGCGAGCAACATTCAATGTTTAATTCGTCAATGTCAGCGGAAAGTTCTTGAATCAGGCTTGAACTTTGCTTAAATATTTTCGTATATGTATATAGATTGTTATCATCATCGTTTCTGGTTGTCTTCTCACAAAATTAAACTCTTTTTACTTGCTTTTTGGTTTTGGTTCTTCATTTACTTTGCTTCTTTGTTGTTGTTTTCGTTCTTCAGTGTTTTGTTGTTGTTGTTGCTGGTTTTTGGGTTCTGCTTCTGGGTCATCGCTCTGAAAATATTTTAATATTTTTTGCGACGTTTGTTTTTTTGTTCTTTTTTTTTTTTTTTGCTGTTTGTGTTTCACCTGAAAGTTGTCTTTGGGGTTTTATTTTATTTTTTTTTCACATAGAAGACAGACAGCACACACAACACACACACACACATACATACTGTACGAACGAACGGACAGAAGAAAAAAAAAGTACAAGTCTCTCTGGTCGTTGATCCGCTCGATGAGATGGCGAATCGGTGCTTTTAACTGATTTAAGCAGCCAAACACACACACACACAACACTTGTATAGACCACGAAGGCGTGGACTTCTATTTTTAAACAATGGCCAAAAGTCCAAAATCTAGTAAAAACTCAAAAAATCTATAACCAAATGAATATGATTTAGCTTGATTGAATCAACTTTAATCTTTAATATATTAAGGACATTTGAATGCTCTTATCATAACTAATCTTAAAAATAATTACTTACAATTATGGTTATATGAACTCGTCTCGTAAACTTGGCCATTAAGGTGGGTTTTCCCAGCCGAGAATCCATATTCAAGTGAAGAATACATACTTTTGTCTGTTAAGATATAAATATCTGCTCAAAGTTAGTCCCTGTCAGTAAAATTTATATTTAATTACCTGTTCTATCTATTTAAAGGGGTTCCATTTGCTATCTAATGTCCTGGTTAACAACTTAATACCTTTGAAAGTGTCTTGGTTGGAAAACGAGATTCCATAACTCTATATCATGTGTTAGAGAAGAAGAAAGAAAAGGATTACAAAAGGATACAGCGCATCTGGTGACAATGTTGAGTGATTTGTCACTTTTAAAGTATCAAAGCGATATTCTCTGCTTCAAACCAGGAGGATGAGCTAAGGCCATATGAGTCTCCAAATGGGTATGGATCATGTAGAGGGAGTTAAAAGTTTTTAATCAATTGACTGTAAGTGTAGACAATCGTTTACCTCTTCTATTCCAGATCTTTTGACTTGACTTAACTTTTCTTTTCACAGATTTTGAAAACAAATCTTTCAAAATGTTAAATTTGATCATTCTTGATCTGAAAAACATTTAAGTGATTGCCATATCCAACAAATTTTCCGCGGCAGTTTTTCCCAAAAAAATGTTGTAAAGCAAACGCAAAACACTCTGCAGACATTCAATTGGATGCGGAAGCATTCAACGTTCCTGAGTTCTTGGAAAAGCGATAAAGGGCAGTCGTAGTCCCAGCCCAAGCATCACCATCACCAGCAGAAGCAGCAGCAGCACCTCTAGCAAATGTGTCTGCTGCAATTTCGGTTAGCCATATAGACATAGACATCTCTACCCTTTGAGGAGCATCCCCTCCCCATACCCATGCCCATGCCCATGCCCATCCCCATGCCAATCCCCATAGCAATCTGCATCATGATTCCGAATTCCAGCCTCATTTGTTGCATGAGGCGAATCTATTCGTACAGCTGCACATATATCATGCCACGGCCGAGCGAAGCAAAATGCGTATGCCCAGTTCATTATGAGGAGGAGCATATAGAAATGTAAGAGCAAGAGCATCAGGCATGGGTATGCTGATGGCGATGATGGAAATGGTGGTGGGGACACTGGGGACGGTCGGGATGATGGGATGCATGGGGATGAGGATGAGGTTGTCTGGTGATGCGCCTTGGCAACTACTTTACACTTTGCCAGATACTTAACTTGCAGTTATTTACAAGTCATGCTTGCTGCAAATTCGCTTGAGTGTTGAGCACCCCTAAGTTGTTTTTGTTGTTGTTGTTGTTGTTGTTTGGTCCTCTCTTTCGTTCAATGAGATAAAGACGAAGAAAAATCTGTGCATTTTCCACCTATTTATATTCGCATTTATAAATAAACGATGCCAACGAGTTGCCGTTGTAATAAATATTGTGCACATTGCGACAAACAACAAACACAAAGAGAGAACACAAAACAAAAACGAAGGAAACAAGAAAAAATGAAAAAGAAAACCCAAAAGGGGGAGAGACACATGCACATATATTTATATTTAGCCAATTTTCAACGCTTGTTGACAAAACTGTCAACAAAATGCAATGCAAAGCGTAATAAAATTGTACAAGATGTTGTGAAGAACCGACAGAGATAAAGATAGCTAGATAGGCAGACAGAGACAGCTAGATAGAGAGAGAGAGAGAGAGAGAGAGAGACAGACTAAGAGAAAGGGCAGATGGAAGACTGGCAAGAAGATAGACAGCAAACAAAGTTGCCATATGAAACAGAAGCGAAGCGAGCAATTGTCACATTACGTATACGCAGTGACACACGAAAACAAGACAAGAAAATGCTTACAACACACACACACACAAACACACCCTTACACCAACGTATAGCATGTATGTAAATGTTTTGCAGAGCAAGTGTTTGTGGGGGGAAAATGGAAATGTCACATTTCACATTAGTGTTTCTGATATTGCCAACAGAATTGAAAATTTTCACTTCAGATTGAAGAAAAACCAAACCAAACCAGAAGTACGTGCAAAATATCAAGTAAACTTTAATAATCTTCTTCTCATAAGCTATTAGCAAAAGATATCAGATAGATATATAAATAAACTTTGCCCGTCATAAGTTGGTACATATGAATGTGCATCAAATTTAGTTAATGGTCAGAAGGAAAGCATATTTAATCTAGATCTTAAGTCCATTATACCCATAACATAGTTTAATCGGTCTAGAAACAGTTTTTATGAAAAATATAAAGAAAAAGCTTTTCAAAGAGATCCACTCTCTCTCTCTCTCTCTCTCTCTCTCTCTCCCTCTCCAATCCAAAATCCTTTCTTTCCTAGCATTTTCTAATACAGTTTTTACAAATTATATAAACCTATGCACTTTTTTTTTTATCAGTTTGCCATCTTTGCCCTAATTTCTAAACCGAAACGAAATGATTTATTCAAAATTATTTAGCACCAGCAAAAACAACAACAACAACAACAATCACCACCACTTGACACATGTGAGAGACCAACAAGATCAGTCACCTTGCCCAAACCAAATGGTCCCCCACGCGCCATTCACTGATGCCATCGCAACAGATTCATCTTCATCTCTTCATCATCAGTTCAAGTTGGCTAATAAATTTTTGTATTTGGTTGTTGATTTTTTTTGCTCTTGCCATAAATAAACTCTACAAATATTTGGCTGTTGGCTATGGCCGAGCAGCAGCAGCAGTGAAAACGAGCTCATAAATCTGTAAATAAATAAAATAAATTCTTGAAAAAAATCTCTTCCAAAAACGTATCAATAATAATAAAAATGCTCAACAAGTTTTTATTCGTAGAGTCAAAAAGCTGAAACAAAACAAACGAAAAAAAGAACCTCAAACACAAAAAAAAAATCTATTGGTTAAACCTAATGACGACTTTTAAATACCCTCTTTTAAGTAGGCAAGAAAGTTAGAATTGAAATGGAATACATATGAAGTACATATGATGTATAAGTGATGTACACAAGGAAGTATGATGAATCAAGTGCTAAATGCATACATGGACAGATAGTTTATTAGATTTGCAGATTTAAGGATGAAATACTAATTAAGGGAATAAGCAGAAGAATTACTTTAAGAGATACTCGTAATATATGTACTTAGTACATAGATAGTTAAGATCAACTGTAGATGGATGGCAGAAGGCATGTGAAATGTTTGAATAGGGATCTATAAAGGGATCTATTGACATGATCACACATGATTCGGCATACCCTTTGACTTCTTCTTCTTCTTTTCATGGATGTGGGGCGCAGAGGCTGCAGGGTATGGCACATTTACATTTATCAAGCGAGCAGAGAGCACGAAATCGGCAGTCGACGTCGCTAATTTGGCGTGTTAATTGCGAGCGACGAGCCGAAGCGAGGCCCGAAGCACAGCCGAAGTGTGGCGATCGCTCTCTCTCTATCTCTCCCTCTCTCTCTCTAACTGCCTCTCTCTGCGCCTTGTCACAGTGGGGGCCCATAAATTTTATGTGTTTTGTAGCAGAACGAAACGTTTAAGCCGCAAAATGACAAACAACGAATTAACAAATTAATAAATAATTTTTTTTTCTTTTTCGTCTTTTTTTTTTTTTTTTTGTTTTTTGTCTCGTTATTTTGATTATTTAAATGGTTAAGGCGTTTTGGGGCTGTCGCCGCTCACCACTATCTGTAAGATATAAAAACTGAGATACAGATACTGTATGTATCTATAACTAATGTGGCGCATAAATTTTCGGCACTTGCCAAAGTTGCCACGCCCACTTTTTGCATGCTGCATGCATATTAATTTGTTGTTGCTGCCGTTGTACTTCACTCTGTGTGTGAGTGTGTGTGTGTTTGTGTTTGTGTTTTTGTCTGTTTGAGGTAGGCGTTTTTAATTGCCCCACCTCATCCGTCAAAAAAGTAGGCGTGGCATGTTGGCGGCAACAGCAGCAACAGCGTGTCCAACATACAGAAAATGACGTCAACAAGTTGTCGACACATCAAATCAATTTGTCGCGCCCGATGGACTTAAATTAGCCAAAGCAACAACAGCAACAACAACATACCAACTCAAGTTGCCACAAGTTAATTTGCCACATCTTTTGTGGCAAACAGCTAAGAAAATGAATAAATTAAAATTCCCTAAGAAGAAAGGACATTTTACGGTTGATCTGTTTACAAATACAAAAAGGATCTTAAGCTCTATGGGCAAAAGGTAAGAGAAATCAAACAAAGGCTATTGGAACATGCAGCAGAAAGGGTAATGAAGCTGTCATCCCATTTAGATAGATAATCACTTCAAAAATGGAAAGGATCTATTTCAATTTTCAAAATCTTTAAGACTTGAGAACATGAGCATTTAGAAAAGTCCTTTTTGGCACTATACTGAACAAAGATACAGTATTTTGGACAGGTTAATCTGATACTCTATATGCTGGTGGAAAGTCCCTGATTAGAGACAATAACTACAGGATATGAATATATATTCTTAATCAGTACGACGAGAACAGTTTATATAGCCATGTCCGTTTGTCCATTAGTCTATAGGACGAAAAGAGAGAGTAAACCTCGATATTATACCTGCTTACTAATGCAAATCGTTTATTTTAACCTTTACGCATTTTAATTATATACTTTTCCAGCCACAGCAGGTAAATCGTGCATATTCTATGTTAGTCCATAGGTATAGGAGGAAAAGGAAACTTCTAAATTATACCTCCTAACTAAAGCAAATCGTCTCTTATTCCCCACCCATAGTTCTCAATTCAACTTTGTACTTTCGTACTTTTCACTTTAATTTATGAAATAGAACTAAGATATAAACAGGATCTCTTCGTATTCCTACATCATGTTGGACCAGGTAGTTCCAAGACGAATTGCAGTGGCTTCCGTTCCATTGCATTCCATTCCATTCCCTGCTCAAGCAAGGAGTTACGGTCATCTGACGGCAGCCAGTCTTCTGGTATTGAACTCTCCTCTGGAGATGTACCCATGGCATGCGGCATGGAGGTCCACAAAAAAGCCACACCGCGCCCCTGTTGAATCCGAATTCGAAGTGGAACCCAAAGAGGAAAATGGACAGCTTCCATTTCACGTGAACATCCTGCCAGAAAAGAGGCCGGTTGTGTTGGTCACCTCGTCGTCTTTGGAACTATTGTAACCTGCTGGAATGCTCGAACTCAATTGTGTGTTGTGTAAAGTGTAAATTCTATAAAAGTCTTTTCTAATCCCAAAACTAGATCGTCCAGAAACAGTATTTAAAGCGATTGCGCTCCTTGACCACATCGGCACTCTGCACATCCATCCAGATCTCGACTTGCCCGTTAACGCGAATCTCAGTGACGTCCTCATCAGACATGGGCAATCAATTTATACGGCTGACTCGCTCTATCATATGTTTGGCATCCAAGTGTCTTCAAACGTGGTGCAAGTTACACTTCACTTTCGGCCACGTAAGTCTGGGCGCGGTTAATCGTAAAGACTGAAGAAAAGGGGCCTCGGAGGCCTCTGAGAGTTGCCTGTAACTTGGTATTATAGTTTCCATTCTCTTCATCCTTATTGTTCTCACTTACCTGGATATGTGTCTTTTTTGTTGTTTTTTTATGTTTTATTATTTTTTATTTAATTTTGTTTATTTTTTGTACTATATTTTTCCGAGATTTATGATGTTTTCACATCGTTATGTTATTTGTTACTGAAATGAATCCAAAACGGATTTGGGGTATTGAAAATGAAAATGACAGAAGAAACACAAGGCCTACTTTTCGTTTCAATTAAACTTATGTTTTTATCGTTTCGTATACCCTTCCAAAAAGGGTAATTAATTTTGGTTAGAAGCGTGGAACGCATAGAAGGAAGCATCTCGAGACAAGTTCAAATAGCCATATCTGTCTGTTCGTCTGGTACTACACTTTTCTTTCAAGTTGAATAATAAACTCCTCCTATCACAAAAGGAGCCTGGAAAAGGGTTATCGTAGATAAGACTGCCGTTTAACAGTAACTCCAAAATCTGTGGCCCCTCATTTATCACTTTGGTGCTGACTAAGCCAAAAGTAAATGAAATACCAAGGAGGACATCAACTAAGAAATCTGCCCAAGATAGTCCTGCGAAAGTCTTGAAAGTAATTCAATTCCTCGACCCAAAAAAGCTGTTCTTTACATTTCATCTGATTTCATTAGTTTTGATCATCGATCCATCTATATAATTTTATATGTGAAACTTTTTAGCTGGTTTTATTTCGAATTTCGAAATCACTTTTGAGAAATTATTGTTAATTTTTATTCTTTAGCCTTTAATTTGTATGTTTAGCCGACGTTCAAGTGGTTCTTAAGACACCAGGACAAAGACTGCTACGCGCGAACCCAAGCGGATAGCTGCCCACCTCCTACCTGACCGCCCGAGGAGTGCAGCCGAATCACGTGGACAAATACACAACGGAAAAAAGAGACAAACAAATAATACTATAGCTACCTATGAACTGAATAGGAAAGGATAGATGTTTTAAGTATATTAATAGAAGACTCTGAACAGATTACAGGGAATAGAAGGTTGTAATCAAAGCAGAGGACCCTAAAAGGTTCATGCATGGCATAGTTAGAAGAACAACGACCAAGGGTTAGAGGTATAATAGGATGTCTATTCCGTCTACATGGTACCGACAGATTAACCTGAGCCAAAAACTCAGGCGAGTCAATGCCACCAATCAGAAGCATAATTCTACGGTTAGTTAAGGAAGGAAGGTTAAAGAAGTCTACTAGAGTAGGAAGGCAAATTGACATTTCGATCCCAGCTGCTTTTGAATGGATTCAAGTCTAGTCTGGTACGACTCATATTGAGGTGACCAAATGCAAGATCCATGCTCTAAAATAGGACGCTCAAGCGAAGTAAAAAGAACTTTAGTCATCGAATCCTTTTGACCATCTTTTAATGAAACCAAGAACACTCATGGCCTTTGCCTTACAATTTAACTTATGGTCCATAAATACGCCCAAATCATTCATATTATTTAGACATTCCAAAGGACTATTGTTTAGAAAATAAGTGACCAGTTGAGGAGACTTACGACTGTAGACTACTTTTTTAAGATTATGGCATTCGAATTTAGCATAAACTAACTTTAATTACTTAGAAAATTCGCAAATCTGTGGGTATTTGTGATCGTAATCTTTATTATAAATTGTTTTTTGATACATTTTGGCAAATCTAATATGCTGTAGACTCTTTACTTTACATGGTATTGAAAATATAGTTCCCGAAATTTCAATTGCCCACGTAAATTTGCCAAACAATTGAGAACTATATATAATTTAATTTATATATACATGTACTAAAGGTTCATACAGATATTTGCTATGGCAAATTGTAAAGCAGTGCAAAATCAAATGATGATGGACGGTGACGGGGACGGGGACAGGGGGTTGGGAACAGCAGCAGCACACACACACATACACATACAGACACTTGAAATGCAATAATCATATTAAAAGCCAACACACATCGAATAAAAGGCAACAAAATAGTTTTTGATTTTTAAAGTTATTATTAGCCGCAAATGTGCGCCAATACCGAAATACAAGCATACATACATATGTATATAAAAGTATACAATATAATACATACATAAATACATATGTACATACATATGTGTATATATATGGTATACCAATATACATATCTGCCTCAATTGAATGACATGTGTTTGTATATTTGTATTTGCCTTTGTATCGCTCTGTGCATAAATCATTTAAGCAGCCACAAAATAAAATCAAGTTGAAAAATATTCAATGAACTACTTTTCATTTGCCTGTTACCCCCTCACCCTCCTCCCACCATCCAACCCATTTTGTTGCTGTAGCAAAGTGGCAAAAAAATTTATATATGCACACATTTATGTACATATATATATACGATATTCTATATATTGGTAAAAGAATATTATGTTTATATCAAGCGGGGAGGGGGCGGATCGGGGGTAAGTGTATATTCCTGGGCAAAAAATCAACCGAAAATACAATACAAATATCATATGGAAACATAAACTGTGTGCTTGATTTTTGTTTTCTTTTTTTTATTGCCGCTTCTTTCTCATATATTCATGCATGTTTGTATTAATATTTGCCAGAGAAATTATAAATAATTGATGGAAAAATACAAAAGTTGGAACCACACCATCATATATAATAGAAAAACCCCATAGCGAATTTGTTTAAACATTTGCAGAGAAAAACAGACAGCCAAAAGGGTTGACCGAATAGAACAATAAAATTTTGAAAATCTTTGCAATACCTAAAAACCAGTCAGCTGTTTATTAAGCCAAATAAACTTAATGATTTGGACAAGTCTTCAAATTTGTCTTCAATCTGGAATGTCAATTTTTGGCTTACTTTTTGTGTGGTCAAATTTCGTTTAAACCAAATTGAGTATGCTTAGGTTTTAAGTTTAAAAATTGTCTAAAATGTGTGCCAACAACCGTGTTCATTTCTCTTTTCAAATAACAATAAACAATAGATATGGAAACCTTATAATAATAATAATAGACAATCCTTATAAACAATTTAATATAATGTTCAAGTTTACTCAGAGGTAAGACTCTGGGAAGGATCATCATTATAGACAAGGATTTTGAATAGTTGGAACAAGCATACCAAGGTGAGTAAACAGCCGGATCGGATCACTATAGTGTATAGATCACATGCAAACGATAAAGTCACTAACAGTGACAAGGCTAATGAATTCATATCTACGGTCAAAATCAAATCTACTAAGTTTAGTCTGTTCCAAAGTCGTTTTGAGGGCTAAAAACTAAAGTAAGGGATAACAGTATTTGATCTTAGAAGTCAACAAATCAAAGAAGCCTTAATAATATGTTCTGTTCAGTTCTCAGTCATTTCGTTTTTCCATTTTCATTTAGTAGTTCGTTATGGAAATTAAGCATTTAATTAACTAAGCAAACTTAAAAAGTGTTCTCCAACTGCACTAAAATCTTGAAAAATCATCAAATTGAGAAAAGGAGGCAAATAGAGAAAGGAGGGAGAGAGAGAGAGAGAGAGAGAGTAAGTCATACCCTACTGAGAATCATTTTCGACTATTAAATTTGTCTTCTTGTGCTCTGTTTGTTTATTTATAATGTGTAACATGATGTAGATCTCTTTCAATTGAATCCCCATATAAAAGTGAAATAAAAATTTGCAATTTTCTAGTGATCGCAATATATTAATTTGGCATTTATAATGTTTGCATTTGGCTATTTACGAAATGCAAATTTCAACAATTTCAAGCGTCAACGCACTGCAAAAGCAGCAATCAGCCTGCCCAACCTGCCGCCCCCCTCTCGATTCACCCACCCTTTGGGGGCACTCTGCAAATAAATTTGCGACTCAATTGTGCACAAGTTGCTGCTGCATGTGGGCTAGTTTCTGGCTTTTGCCTTCGTTTTATGTGCATTTAATTTACACTCATCCTGCACCCTCCCTTTGGTCCCTCCCACTGTTCGATGTCTGTTCGCTGAGGCAAAGAATTTTTCATTTGTATGTTTCGCTTTCTTAAAAATAGGTTTTTAATTGCAAGCCGTCGAAATGCAGAGAAAGATTATTCGCCAAATAATTTGGCCAGTCGAGAATCTTTTTTCTCTATATTTCTCTTGTTTTCCTCCCTTTCTTTCCCTTCCTCTCTATCTCGTTTCGTGTGTGTGTGTATTTTTCTGCTTGTTGGTTAAATAAATAAATGATTGAAACAACAAGAAAGCGTTGAAATTAAACAGGTTGGTCAAAAGTTTACATATGTATATATATAGTATATATCTTTCAAATATATCTGTTTATTTGTTGCACATAGAAACGAGAGAGAGAGAGAGCCAAGAGGTGGCCAGAAAGAGAACAGCCCAATCATAATGTTCTATTTGCTATTTTCAATTTGCCATTTATGTCTTTGCCGGGTGATTAAATGGGTTGACATATGCTTCACAACTATGCCATATGGCCAAAACGAGGGTTGGGAGGTGGGGAATCGATGAGGAATCGAGATTGCCGACCTCAGAGATTGCTGTTTACTTAGTTTATAGTCTCAAAGGAGGAATGGGACATACATAATTAACAAATATTTCAAGGACACTTAACTAAAGGAATCCAGTAAACAAGTTTTGAAATGCAAATTACAATAGAGATGGCACCGTGACAAAAATAAGTTCTTCACTTATCACTTTGAACCCTAAACAAGTATACAACAAACATACTTACACATACATATACATGAGTGTAGCATAAAAAGGACTTTCATAGGATTCTTTAAGATTCCGTTAGTTACTATGCAAACTATTCACAGATCTAAAAGATCGTAAAAGTTAACAAATTATATTGAAACAGTTCCCTTTGGCTGTGCCGAAAACTTTTGGGATATCTAAAAAATTTGATCATAATATTTTAATATGTTCCACTCATATGATCAATCGAAGGTGCGCGATTATAAATCACGATTAGTCGAACAAAAATGAATCTAATCGATGAATCGAACAAATTTTTTAAAGTCTGATTCAATTTTTAAGTTTTTTTTTATTCATCGGTGATTTGTAACTTCTGAAATCTGTTTGATGAGTTAGATGCAGCTCCTTGACTTGTCAATTCACTTCAGAAACTTCGAAGTGAGACCAGTAAAGGTCCAAGGACATCCGAATGAACTAGCATATTAACTGCCAACATTTGGACCTCCTAGAAAATGGCTAAAACTGTTGAGCCATATCACACGAAATTCAAAAAATGTTTGTTTATTATTTACAGAGTGCGCATGGTATATGAGGACATGTACATATGTTACTAAGTACATCTTTCAGAAAACACTTTTTTGGAGGACTACAACTTAACTCAACAAATGAAGAGACATGCAGTTATTGTCGCATTATGTGCAAATCACACCGATTTAGAATTAGTATCGGATCGAGAAGGTTATAAATAGCAGACAATGAAAATTTAATTGAATAAATTTATAGATATATAACCACTTTATTTTTACTATCACTTTGTCCTCAAATACCGTACGCACCCTGTATTCATATTATTTAAAGTTTTAGCTGTCAGATTCTTTTCATAATCTCTACTTAACATCTTTCTTTTGTTTTGTATCTTGTAGAATATTTTCATTAATTGGTTTTTGCAAGAAAATATTTGAAAATTCTAAATAAATAATTAAAATGCATTTGTAACTACTTAGCTCTATTTGAAGTAAGTTTTCATGTCTCTTATAAGTCTTGTAATAGAATCTTTTCGTTTCTTTGTGGCTTTATTTATCAAGTTAGCTGTATATTTGGCTAATAATGGTATGAGTAATATTTGGCAGACTTTAAATTGTTGCTTATATAGGATCCTGATTTATTACCACTCTTGGAAATTTCAGATTTTCGAATGGATTCGAGATGTGGACCCATTTCTTGGTCACATTCTCATCTCTAGTTAAATGACCAACAATGCCTCAAATGGTTTAAAGATATGAATGTCAGAGCAATTCTCAATCCACACAGTGGATCTCCCTCTCTCTCCCTCTCTCTCTGATGGTTACTCACTCCTCACATTGTTGTTGTTGTTGTAGCCGTTGCAGTTGCAGTTGTTGTCTCCTGTGTGCATTAAGTGAAAAATTGCAATTTTAACGCCCGCGTTAATTTACAGACAACAGTTGCTGTTGCCTCCCAATTCCCCTCCTCATTTTAGCCAGACTCGAGCCAAGAAGGCATTTTTGTCTCTACTTAAATAAAGTGTGGTCTCTGGCACTGACTGTGGATTTGGGCTTATGGTTTTGAGATCCTCGTCTGGGTGTGGGTCTTGGTCTCGGTCTCGCTCTGGGTCTGGGTCTGGTCCTAGGGTTCCTGCAATGCGTCTTTGTCTTTTTGTAAAAAGGGTGGGGAGTATGAGGACGATGCGTGCAGCGTTCAGTACGTGTTATGGCCCAGACCTAGCTGGACTAGGCATCCATGTGCATATGCCTACATATAAATATATGTATGTATACTGTATACTGTATGTAGCTAGTGCTGTTTGCTGCTGACCGTACTGAAGGTAAACCAGTGCTCTGTCATTGTTGTTGTTGCTGGATGCGTTGTCATTGGCATGGCTCCGCCTCCTTTAGCTTCTCGGCTGTTTTCTTACGGGATATACATATATACAAATTTGTAAGCTCTGTGTGGCAATTTATGACTTGAAATTGCAAAATTTATCATGCGCGAGAGAGAGAGAATGGGAGAGAGCAAGAGTGAAAGAAGCATTCTGTTGTGAAGCCTTAGGTGAAGATCATGGTTAAGGATCTGTGTTTGTTTCCATAATTTTTGTTGTTCGCTATCCCTTTTTTTTTTTTTTTTATTTTTTTGAGTTTCTTCTCCTCATTCTTTGCCTTGTTTAGGGTTTCGCTTCTTGTACCCATATTGAATTCCAAATTGTCAAATCCAAGTCATCGAAAATATGGTTATTTTAACATGATTGTCATTATCAAGTTGCTTGTTTGCTGGCGGAGAAGGGTGAAGGTGTTGAGGCCGCAGCATATCAATATAAGCAGGATCTAACCACGGGAGACCGTCGACCGGAAGCCCTTCGATTTCAACATATGAAAGTGTTGCTTCTTTTATCGATCGATCCTGGGGCTTGACTTCTCTTGACTGGGCAACAAATGGATCAACTGGAAATTTTCACAATTTTAGAGTTATCTTGGGAATTTCTCAATAAATTTGAGTGAAAAACTTGTATTCATTTGGTAATCAGCTTGATGCCCTTTAAATTACTTCTTAAATGGTCCAATAACCAACTTGAACTTGATAATTATTCACTTAATTATTGATTTACCTTTGCTGAAATCTCATTTGTTGCTAATTTTTTAAAATAAAACAATAATTTTCGACGAGGATCATGATAATTTATGGCATCGTATAAGATAAGTCAACACTTAATATTCTACATCCTTGCCGCAAGTTGAGTTTTGATTTTATCATTTCAAGTCTATAAAACTTATATGACATGCCATAATGCTTTTGCATCAATCTTGTTAAGTGATCAAATTACCCCCCCATTCCATGTGAGCCTCTCTCTCTCTGTGTGTATGTGTGTGTGTGTTTGTTGTTTTATAATTTTCGTATTATGATCATTTAAATGACAATTTGTGGTCAGGTTTTATATGGCAATTAAATGTTTATGTTACTTTTCACACTTTGATGAACATTTGTATGCGATTCAAAAGAGAATTATCAGAGACTGTGTGTATATGTATGCATATGGAAATGAACCGTTATAAAGCCAAAAATATAAAGGTATACATACTTAAGTATATGTATATATAGCTGATTTATAGACATCGATCGGTCGACAAAGACAACAAAATCAAAAGCAGGAAAGAACCGAACCGAGGCCAGTCATTTCATATTTATATGGTATAGTACATAAGTCCAAGTTGGTGCCAGACTCGTCCCAATCCTCGTCCTCGTCCTCGTCCCCTTCCTCTTTTTCGTTCTCGACTCTTTGCTCCGTCTGCATCTGCTGGCTCACTTGCTCTTCAGTTGCTGCTCTTTGAAGCTAATTTAAGCGAGGACAACACCTCAACTCATATTTAAAGTCAGCTAAATCAGAGCTTGGGTATGTCTGGGTTTATTTTTCTTTTTTTTGTCTTTCGGTTGTTGTTTTTTTTTTGTTTTTGCTTCTTCTTTCTTTTATATGGAAGCCCCCCAATGCAACGTTGCTATTGCCGTCGCCAACGTTGTCTGCTTTGGGTTTGTGTCTTTGTGTCTGGCCCGCAAAATAAAGGGAAAAAAGAATAAAAAAATTAAACACATAAGTAACGAAAACAAAATAAAAAAATAAAAAATAAAGAAAAGAAAAGAAGAAAAAAAGAAATATATATACTTACTTATATGTATGTATGTATGTATATATAATAAAATTATAAAAAAGGGAGCGGGGTATCAGCGGGGCGTATGAGTGATATCAGGGAGACGGCCAGCCAGTAAGCAAGCGAACAATGAGAAGAGAGCACAAAATTAAGAAACCAACAAATATTCATCCAGAAAAGTAGTCAATAAAGTGTCGACAATAAGCCCAAGCGAAGGCAAAACCAACGCAACACTCGACGACGATGACGATGACGACCACGGCCACGACCACTTGGATGTGGAGACGCAACCGTCAAAAAGCAGCAGGAGGGGCTTCAGAGACCCATAAAAAAGACGAAAGAGCGCAAAACGGGCAACGGGCAACGGGCAACGGCAACGGCCACTGGCAAGCAGCAAGAGGAGCAAAAAGAAAAAAAGGAGCAACGGCAACAACAATCAATTGAGCGATCAAGTGTCTTGAGGCGAAACAGAAGGTGGAATAAATAAAAAACAATAACCATGATAATGAAGTTAAAGTGAATTTTTGATGACGACAAGGCGTGGTCAGTCTAACCGACTGTCCGACCCGACCGACCACTAATTTTCAAGAACAACTGCTCTGCCGGACATCCGGGCAAGAGAAAACCAAAGAAATTTCGCGCAACTCTCTTGGTTGAATTTTTGAATTTCTTACTTTTCCATTTAGTTAATAAATTTTAAACAGCCTGATCGATTTTAGCCACATTCACCAAATCGAAAGGTCATCACCATGCCCATCCAATATCTATCTGATTTGGCTATATGAACTCTATGTTTATACCAAATAGAAACACTCTGACTACGCCTTTACCCCAACCTCTACAATCAATGGATTGCTCTTCCTGCCCAAAAATGATTAGGATTAGGTATATTCCTTATATCTCATAATCTTGAAAGTTAGGCATATCTGATGATTGATGATGAAATGGTATATTAGAGTCATCGAAATGCATGTGACAGACAGATGGAAGCCTTTTCGACCCCATAAATTCTTGATGATCAACGATAGCCCGATAGTTGCCAAGTCTGTCTGTCCATAGTTCAGTGGAGTGGATATTTGGTTTATAAAATAGTTATCCTAGCAGGTAAGGAAATTAGAACCGACCAATAATATTTACTTTATAATTAATGTATATGGAATTAAAGGTCTTATCGATCAATAAAGGGAAATGTTCATGTATTTTCTTTGCGGAAATGCTTTGGTAACTTAACGGTTGCCTTAGATTAGCTTGCCACCCACTCGGCGCTGTTCATGTGTCTTAAGGGTTAAGTTTCCCTCATGGTGGCATGAATTGTTATTTCCATTGCCATAGACTATATATACTTATACAAACATATAAGTTTAAGTTCATATACACAAAGTTCAGTTGGCATGTCTTCAAGGAGTGCAAAAGGAAGAGAGGTGTGTGTGAGTGTTGCGGGCGGTGATGCAAGTGGGGCTAAATGGAGCTTGGCTAGCGACATGTTTCATAGCGCGAGGTCATAGAATTTTCCAGTAGGTCTTCTATGTCCTGTCACAAGAAATACAACTTGAAGCAAAGGAAAACGAAGGGCCACAATAAGGGGCAAAAGGAAAGAAAACAAGTGCAAGAACTAAAGGCACGATAAATATACCTATACACATTATATGTACATGTGAATATATATAGATGTGTGTGTGTGTGTGTGTGTTGGATGTTTGCATTGGTAAGCTTGAAGTTTGATATTTCCTTTTATTGAAAATGCACTTTGGTGCCATGTAAACTTTGCAATCAAAGTCAACTGGGTAAAACTGGCGACGCCAACAAGAACGAGACACCCAAATGGAGGCTGGTTACTGGTTGGCTGCTGGCTGCTGGCTGGTGTCTGGTGGACAAGAGGACGACGACGAAATCGGTGCTAGAGCGGAGAGAAATGGGGAGGTTATGCCTTGTCTAACGATATAATGGCAACGACGATGGGCAGACATTAGAACCAAAACCCAAACTCAGACCCAAAACTCAAACCCAACCGAACCGAACTCAACTGAACTGAACTGAGCTGAACTGTCGGACTTTGCCAGTCCTTCTAGCCCTGGTCCCCTCCAGCTTCCCCACATGCAGCTCCTTAGTCTGACTTTGGCATTACACACACACACACACTCACACACACACACACATTTACAGAAGGCATAAATAGAGCTTGGTCTATCCCCTACACGTCCTTTACCTCCCTATAGCCGTTACACAACTTGGCTTCCTATTTTTAGTTTGCATTCCACAAACGAAGTCGCCCAGTTGCCCGTTTCCACCACTCCACCACACCTCCCTCCACCCGATTTTCTGACCTTCTCTTCTGCCTACCTGGTTTTCTCTCCTGGATTCTCTGCTGGCGGAATTTTCAGCAGTTTTGTAACTCGTTTTTCGTTTTATGATTTCTGCTGCGGGCCAGAAACTGCACTGTACAGCTCCATCTCCATGTGTCCATTGACCAGCCAAAAAAAAAAAAAAAGAAAAAAAAAAAAACAAACAACAACAAACACAGAAGGAAAAAAACACATACACAACAACCATAAGCAGCAACAACATTACACTGCCCTGTCCGCAAAAAGGGTTTGGTCTTTAGATCCTGTGCATGTGCCTCATGCAGATTTTTAACTTTGCCTATGTGTGTGTGTGTGAGTGTGGTAGCGCATTTTGGCTTAGTGATGTGGTGATATCATCACGCTTATCCCTAAAATGTTTTGAATGGAGCACAATTTTGAAATTGAGCAAAAAGTCGGAATAAACACGGATAAGCACTGACTGAAGGACTCTGCAAATAGCTAATAAGCTATATATAATCATTCACGCAGGATCACAGGAACTGCAAGTTTCTGCTTTAGTATCGGAAAACAACTATATAAATTGGCATTATCGACTTTTGATGGCTTATTAATTATCTCTATCTCGGCCTGAAATCAACTATTTTTAGTTCATATTCTTTAGCCATCCGATCTGATTGTGGGTCTAAATTGAGTCATGGAATGCAGAATGTGCATGTCCGTGTTGCCCATCTCCATCTTCAATGTCGAATTGCATTTCCATCGCTATGATGAGCCAGCCTATGGCTTGTCTGCACCGGCTCTCGACATCCGTTCAACTCACTTTCAGTGCTCCCCAGCTCTCAATACCCAGTCCCCAGCCCTTTGTGCCCTGTCAGTCCTGTTACCCTGGTGTGCCTTCATTCTGCTCACACACTTGTCAACATTGCCTCGATCAATGTTTGAGATTTGTTTTCTGTGGCCATGACTTGCAATGCCTCGATTAAGTTTGTTGTTGATATTGGTGTCGGTGGAGCAGTAGAATCAGAAGCAAAAGCAAAGAGGAAGTTGCAGGGTGTACATACATACATACATATATTGGGATGGGAAGGGGGGCTGGCTGTGTATGCCGTTTGAACGAAAGTCAAACTCACTCAACTGACGTTTCTCCCTTTTGCTTAGCGGGTGTTGGCTCCTTCCTCTATTCCCTTTGTTGCCCATTGCACGTTTGCCATTCCTCCGTCCGCCAAAAACCATTCTTGGTGGGAAAGTTGTGTTTTGGCCTTTTTGGTTGCGCAGGATTCAACCCAAACTCCCTGACTCGAACATGCAATGGTTGGCAAACAAAGCAAGAAGCAGCTATCCACCCACGAATCCACCAATCCTATATGTATGTGAGGTATTTTTTTTTCGTTTTTTCTGCTTTCCATTGGGTGCGTAGTCCTGGCATATTGTTATCCTTGTTGTTGCTGTTATTGTATTTACATTTTACCTGCTGCAACGTCGCCTTGCATAAAATGCAATGAACTCATCGAAACAGTCGAGACATAAGGGCTGGCTAGCCTGCTGGGGGACAAACCATTTTCCATTTATATGGTTTTATTTTGCAATAGCCCCCTTCCACCCCTCCCCTTCCCACGAACCTCTCTGACATTCTGTTTGCCACTCTGTTGCCCCATGTTGCTGGCAACCAAATGCATTTCCATTTAACATGTTAAAGATTGGAAGATTGCGTTTGGATTTTGAGTGAAATGTTCTGTCCATAAACAAAATTGAATTGTGTGTTTTCGCCTCCATCCCCCCACCGCTTACCACAAGAAATAAGCAACAGTTGTCGATAGGTTGAACTTTAATGGGCGCCAGAATCACAAATTATATCTAAGACAAGCTCGATAAGAGAATTTCCATAAATCTTCTTCGCAGGTCAAAAAATGATCCATAAAATTTACCTTCCCCAGGTGGGGATGGTCATGTTCTTGTACTTGAGATTCCCAGCAGCAGCAATTGTTGCACTTAGCACTTGTTGCTGCTGAGGCAATAAGCAACTGTTGCTGCGGTCATTCGATGTCACCTCCACGATCATTGTCTTAATCTCGACATCACTCTCTCTCTCTCTCTCTCTCTCTCACTCTGTTTCTTGGCAACAAATTTGCAAACTTAAAACCTTAAGTTATTAACAATAAAATGGGTCTTGTTTGTTTTTATGGCTGAGCTCCGTTTGAGTTAGTTAAACGCGTTTTATTTTTTACTTTTTTTTTGGTTTTTGGTGGTTTGCTGGTTTACTTGTTGCATAGCCTCAAAACTCTTTCAACTCTTTCCTCCAACTCCATTCATTCTACATGCAACTTTTATTACTTTTCTTTCTTTCTTTTTAGATTTTTTATGAAAAAAAACTAAGCGAAACAAAAATCATAATGAAATAATAATGTACAAAGTGTGTGTGTGTGTTTGTGTGTGTGTATTGGAAAGTTGCTTTGGCTTCTCCAGCAGCAACTGCTGTCACTGTCTCCCCCCTGCCTCATCGCTACCCCATCCCATCCCTTTGCCTAGGAAAACATACCAAAAACCTTTATATGCCTGTGCGGGCGTCTTTTGGCGGCATGCTCTTTGAGTGATGCTTTGGTTTCATAACTAACTGTTTTTTTCTCTCTCTCTCTCTCTGTCTCTTTCTCTTTCCACCGTCTTCGCTTCCCCCATTTCCCATACCCTCTGCTTCAGCTCCTCCTAAGTGTAGGTAATGTTTACCATTTCCGCTTGTCGCTTCGCCAACGGCAGCGTGGGTACAATGAAATCTCTTTTGGTGGACGTGAACCGAAAAAGACATCGCTGGATGGATGTATGTACGCATTATGTGAGATGCATGTCAACTGCTTCCCCCTCCAGTCCCCCCTTGCTTTGCTCTCCCCTTCTTCACCGAGATCCCACCGCCAACCCATTTTAGTTTTTCTGTTTTTCTGTTTTTCATTTTATTTTTTTGGTAGTTGCCACTGAAATTCATTTACTTAACGGTTTTGCTTTTATTTAGCTTCTTTTGCGTGTCAAGGAAATAGAAAGTATCACAATGCTAAAGAAACAGAGATGGGGACTGGGGAGATGGAAGGGTGACGCAATTCGAGGTGTGAGGGCGTTCGAGATTAACTTAAAAAAAGAAACCCATTAACTAGTTTCTCTTGCCCATCTCGCAGAGAATTCAAAAGGTAAGTTTCAGTTTTCGTTTTTTCTCTCAAAATAAACCCAGATTGATTCTCTAAATTTATTTTTCGTATACTTTTAATCCCTCGCGATTACCAACATTCACATATGCCCTTCCTATTTGGGGCTCTGCAACTACATCTACTGTCAAAAGGGTCCAAACCATCCATGAACCATGGTACGTTCAGTTCTCCACTACGAACTGGGCCCACCCGCTATAGAGACGGCCTCGAAGCTCCTCCACATCCCTTAGCCAACGATTTGGCCGTCAACAAGTCTAGGCTGCATCCTTTGGACAATCAATCAACAAAAATTCTTGCAATATTCTAGAAATTAAACATTCTTTACAAGGTCTTGTCTATTCCATTTTTCCACTGCCTTGAAAATGCAAATCAGAGTAGAAAACTATTCCAAATAATAGGATTATTCTTCTATCTCAGCGGATAAGTCTTAACTCTGAAATGTCAGCTATACACATTGAACCTTTAAGCTAAATATATATAATCAGGGAATGAATCTTGTGAAATGAAAAATGAGTAAAACTTATATCCTAACAGGGACCTCTATTGCAAGGTAAACTTTTCATTATGTCCCCACTGAAAAACAATTGTCATTGGGATATTGCTTTGAATCAAAGAAACACATTTGAATTTGATAAGCATGAGATAAGTTTATATTGTCATTTATCATTAGAAAGTTTTAGATGTAGACCTACGATTATAACCATATATCAAATAAAGTCTATAGGCTAGAAACATTATTGAGCTAAAAAACCAGAGCTTAACTCTTTTCCATATAACAGGACATTATATCGTATGTTTCTATGACAGCTAGATAATATAGTCATCCGATCTGTTAACAACAAAGTAACTAATAATAGTCACTGTCTTCTACGGATTGTTCCTATGGGAACTATATATATGATGTAGTCAAACGATCTTGATCAACTTTGGAACAGTCTTTAAAAGTTGCTCAATTGACTATAGACAACTAATCTATCGAGAACTGAAACTCTATATAAAATAAGATGGAACTCTAATAGAATTAAACATTATTTAGTTATTATAAAATACAAAATAGAAAGTTAATTCTAATTGTCATGTCAAATTACATAGGAAGATCTTTTGGTTAAGAACTAACTTTTTCCCTGCTTTCATGATAATATATAATCTGAAAGAAATCCAAATTAACTCAATCTCATCTGAAATTAATTTCAATGCAATTTGTGTGACTCTAGATCTGATCTGATCTGGTGGTGGTTATATCGAATCTAAAACGTGCTAATTGCACTTAAGATCACATTGAAAAGTTTCATTTTGCAAGCAAAACAAAATGTAAATTGGTTAAGCACTTGGTCAACAGTTAACTCAACTCAACTAACGGCAAAACAAAATAGCAAAACTCGGTGGCAGAGGTTGTGGCTGGCCGGGGATGGGTGAAGAAGAACAACTAACTAGTCAAAGACGGTATAGAAGACGAAGTAATAGCAGTAGATGAGACGAGAAGCCAAAGCCCAAAGCCAGACCAGCTAATGTAATTGTGTTTGTAAAATGCCATAAAGTTGGCAACACTTGCTATGCCAACACACAACAACAGCAATACATAGCAGCAGCAACAGCAACAGCAACAGCAACACAAATGAAATATGTTCACCTAACCAACCCGATACCGTCACCCACCCCCTCCTAGTTGGCCCAGCTATCACTCTGTGCCCGTGCTGCAAAGCGCTTGCAAATGAAGTTCACGAGATGGTCAAGACGATAATGTTGGCGAGCGCATTTGCCAAGTCATGACGACCGACGACGACGACGACGACTAGATGTTGCTGCTGCTGCTGCCGCCCTGACACCACAGCAGCAACAGAAACGAACGAGTTTTCGCTGCTTATTTGTTGTTGTCCATTTGTCGCCCTCAAAAAAAAAAAACAAAAAACAAAAAAAAAAAAAAAGAGAAAAATAGTCGGAAATCAAATCACCAACAACAAATCTATGTAAAACTCAATTGAAGTAGTCCCATTGCCTGCTCGACGTCGACGTCGTCGTCGGCTTTGGCGTTGGCATCGACGTCAGCGTCATCATAGTTGTTGTCGCTCCACATTTAGCTCTGTATGTTTGCCTTTTGTTTGATTTAGTTTATGCTCACAGGCCACACCCCCGTCCCCTGTCCCACCACACACACACACACACACACACACACACACATAAATATGCACACTAGGTTGCATATGCCCCTCTGTTGCCCATGTCCATACCCTGCTTTTGGCCTCTCTTCTGGCCTGGTCTGGCCATGCATGCAGTTCCAAGCGCCCATTCACCAATACACAGAGAAAACTCACCGTAAATGAATCTCTGGGCCCTCCAGTCCGATACTCTCGACATCTCCGTCTCCGCAATCGTCTGTGTCGACTTCGTCGTCGTCGTCGTCGTCGTCGTCGCCGTCATACAAATATTTAGTAGAGTATGAAGTTCGGTTATGAGGCGGGCGGGGAGGCACATAAACATGAAGTGTTGACCTCAAATGACCTCGTTTCAGTTTTTTTTTTTTTTTTTGCTTTGCTTTGCTTTAGCTACTCTGTTTTGCAAGCATTTCATTTTATTTAATTTTTGTTCGCTTCTTCTTCTTAATGATATTTCGTTTTGTCTACATTCACAACACATTTTTCAATTAGAAATCTTCATAATCGGGTTCTGTTTTGGTCTCTCTCTCTCTCTCAAAAAGCTGAAGCGAAAAAAAAAAAACATTAAATTTTTGTTTAGTTTGTTTACCTCAGCTTAATGTTGTTGTTGATGATTACTTTCACCGGACAACAGCAGCAACCAAGACGAGAAACAATAAAAAAAAGGCAAAAAACAAAAACAAACCAACAAAAAAAAAGCGTAGCAGAGTTGCTTTTGTTATTGTAGTTATTGTTGCTGGCGTATGAAATATGTTTGAACATAATGAGGCCAAATCGAGTTGCTGCTGGCATTGCCATAGTTGCAGCAGCAACAGCAGCAACAACAACAACCACAACATCAGCAACATTAGCTCTAAGGTTCAATCTAAATCAAAATGAAAATTTGAAATAATTAGCAAACAGCACAAAGTGTTTTGTAAACTTTTGTTGTTGTTGCTGTTGATGCCGTCAGCCATGTTGCTGTTGCTGTTGTTGCAAAATCAGTGAAACTGCATCTAAAGCATTTACAACGATGCCAAATTCCTAAGGCTATTTGATTGATGCCGATGATATTGGCTTAATCTATGTTACATATATATTTCACTATTGGACCTTAAATAATTTGCTCCTTTAAGTTTTATATACACACGCACACACACACACACATACATATGTAGGATTCGAATGCAATTCGCTTCAATCAAATCCAATCTAAGCAAAGAAATATCTGAATCCAATTTAGCACAAGAAACCTTCAAAGAGAACAACTGAGAACAAAAGTTAAGGGGAAAGAATATTCGTTTATTCGTTTCAAACTTTTGAAAATTACGTGAATTTTCATTATATGTCTTTTAAATTTACAAAAAGCGGAAACTATAGCTACGAAGGCGACTTATTGAAGCCGCCATCTTGAAGTCGCCATCTTGAAATCGCCATCTTGAAACCGCCATTTTGCATTTTCCAAAAAAAATATGTCATGTTATCCTGTAAAGATTGACAAGTAAATGTATCTTTAATGTCTTTTCACTTTCCCACAACTAAGTTAAAATGGGAGTTAATGTTTCAAAATTAAAAAAAAACTTGTTTTTTTAACTTATTTTCTTAAAGAATCCAATAAATTATTAACTAATTTAAATATATATTTGGCACTTAGTTAATAATTTATTGGATTCTTTAAGAAAATAAGTTAAAAAACAAGTTTTTTTTAAAAATGAATTTTTATGAATAATTTAAATATATATTTGGCACTTATTCATAAAAATTCATTTTTAAGTACTCATTTGCATTCACATTGTCCATGAAATCTACAAAAAGTCTCTAAACTTATGAGTTTTCAAGTTTGATATACATAAATCTTTATGGGAATCGATTTTTATGGGATTAGGAACATAATAATTTTTTATCTTTTAATTGAAATGTATTCAAAAAATTCTTTAATTTAAGTATATTAAATATTACACTGGATCTCTGATAAGATCTCTGGAAATGTAAACTGAAAATTTGCCTACATTTACTTGCTAAAGACGATCTATATAAGAGATATGTACCTGTAGAATCAAAGAAAAAGGCATTTCCTTGTCTTAAAATTCGACAGCTGAATTTGGTCTTTTTTCTCCCTCTCTTGCTGTCGCTGTCTCTGTCTCGTCTCTGAGTTTCAGGACAATTATTGACACGTGCGCGCCTCCACGCAGTCGAACAGACACACACTCATTCACTTGAGCTGCTCCCTCTGTGTGCTCCTCTTGGATGCATTTCCGGGCCACATTCAGCTGTTGATTCTTCTTCTTCTTGTGCATCCTTTTTTGCTGGCCTGCTGCTGTTGATGTTGCTGTTGCTGTTGCTTATGTTGTTGTCGTCGATATTATCTGCAATTAAATACTCAATGCACAAAAGTCCACACAGTCGAGTTGAAGACAAAACAAGTAAAAATTTCAATAACTAAAAACGCACATGTCCTGTCTTCTTCCTTTCATACTGGCCAGGACAAAAGGTAGAGACAGCTGTTACAACAAGAAAAAAAAAACAACAAAAAATACTCTTGGAGCGAGTCCTGCTACGAGTGTCGGCGGGGGGATAACCCAAAAACATGCCCCTAAAAATTATTATCCCCTAAATGCCGCCTGTCAATTGAGAATGGAATTGAGAATGGGAATGGGAATGGGAATGAAAAGAAGAAGCTTCCTGCTTGCTGAACAGTTTGCGGCTCATCAGCGTCAGCCACCGGGAGGATCAACAACAGCAACAAGATAAAAGATACAAAACACAAAAGGTTGCACCCGCTGATGTCTACACTTCGCTCTCTGCTCTCCATTCTCGCCTATCTCTCTCGCTCTCTCTCTCTCTGCTAATTGGTTGCCCCTGCTGACACGCGTCATGCTCTTTGAGTGAAACAGAAGGCACAGAGAGTAAGGTGAAATTTTGTTTGGCCTCTCTTTCTCTACCTATTTCTCCAGTTCTCCAGCTGCATCTATCTCTGGACCTTTCCACCTTTCTACCTCTCTACCTACCCATCTACCAAATGTTGTCTATGCATTTTCCTAACCAAAGGAAAAGATGCCATCGACGGAGAGACGAAGAAAGCATTTTTATGAATGGATCGTGGAGCAATTTCTTTTATTTGGTCGAGAATGTTGTAGAACTTCTGTCGGATTGATGTCTCGTGTGAGCGAGTGTGTAAACAGCGTGCAAAGCGGTTCGAAACAAACAAGCAACACTCGAGGTCACATGATTAGTGTCAAATTAATAAGAGGCAGATCGTGCAAAGGTGCAACGGGTTAGCGATAAACACAGAATTATGTTAATTTCCATATATGTATGTAAATGCTGTTAAATAAACATTCACAAATGAACATGTAAATATACAAGAAAAGGATTATGATCTTATGAGTTATATTCGAAGCCAAAAGTGCCCCAATAATTATATTTGCAAATTGGGTTTTAATGTATTCATCGGACCATATAAAGTGCATACATATGGATATTTTTCGATTCTAAGGGTTAAGAGGCATTCACGACTTATATATAAAAGAATCTACTAGATATTGATGCTTAAGAATAAGGTATTAAGGACTTAGACGGGGAGAACAATCACTTTAATGTTTTCATCAAAAATTAAGTTAAATCAGAACATATCTGTCATTATGATATGTTTATTTTCAAATGGGTTTATAAAAACTATTATCGATCAATTGAAAACATTTGTTTAATATATATGAACATAAACAATGGTGGCCACAAATTTATGACTAATCTCATTCGACTGGGAATTGAAGTCTCTTTGTTTAATAGTTGAAGACAAAAACAAGGACTTTACTATGAAAAGATCTGTGACTGAAAGGACCAAAACGAATACAGGATTTATTGAATTGATCAATTGTTTAGGCAATATACAATTTCACATTTTTTAAACTTGTTTGTTTGTGCCAATTATGGTAAATGGCTCGCATAAAAGCTATTCAGTTGCCTTTTATAATAGTCCTAAGCACACTTGGTTCCTGAAAAGCAGTTGCGACAGATGTTAAACCACATAAATACATACATACATATGTATGTATGTATGTATGGATGTATGAATAAGAAACAGGGATCAATTGGCAGCTTGTCGAGAGTCTTTGCATTTCTGCGTTGTTCAGTCAACCCTTTTTTTTTGGTTGTTCCTTTGGTGACCATTTTTTTCCTTCGCCGATGTGAAGGCTTGCGTGATCCAAATCCAGTTCTACATATACCCTGGCTAAAGAACAATGCAAGATTTTATGATCTGAAAATGATCAGGTTAATGGTTTGTAAGCGTTGCTTTTCCCAAAGAGCTAATCAATTGATTGCATGAACCACAAAATTGAGAACAAGAAAGGAAATTAACACACAGACACACACACACACACATACATATGTATACAAAACAACAGAAGAAGAAAAAGAAAAGAAGAAAAAGAAAGGCCACCAAACAAGTTAGAAATCGGTTGCATCGCTTGCATCAGTTGCATCATTAAAATATTTTCTTTGACTTGTTGTTGTTGTTGTTGTTGTTGTTCTTGTTGGTTGGTGGTGTTTTTGGTGTTAAATCAAAAACCACTTGAACGAAATAAAATCTTTTCTCACAGTCAGTCGCCAAGGAAAAGGCCAGAAGAACGGCAAAGGGCCAAAGAATGGAAAGGCAAACAAATTATGAGAACAGAAAAACGTTCAGAGATCAAGCCAAAGGATGACGACGCCGACAATTGCTCAATGCTCAATGTACACTCGCCGACTTGCCATTACCCTACCCTAGTATAGAAAGAGTATAGAAGTATAACCAAAAAAAACTATTTCCAAGTTTCTAGTTCTATAATCTCTTCTCTAGCTTTCCCCTTCTATCAGTCGCTATCTTTATTTTCACTTATCTCTCACTTTTCTTTTCATTTTCATATCATTTTTGGCACTTTCTCACTCACATAGTTCACTTCCTTGTCAAGAACTTGACGATTTCTCTTGGCATCGTGGAAATTGAAATATCTTTATGTTCTATATACTCTCACTTCATGGCCTTCATAGCAGGGTATATGGAAACAACATACTTTCCGGCTCAAATTGTTGCTGGTATATATTGATAAATTGATGACAACAACATCAAAAATGTATCTGCATGTATGTATGTATGTATGTATAGGTGTAGGTTTTTTTTTACTTGGCCTTTTTGGCATATCCCATAAGGTTTCTTATTATCATCTTGTCGATATACTTATATACCTGGCGACGATTTCAAAAATACAAAATGGAAAAACCAAGAAAAACAATAAATCAATAATCAAAAAGAGAACGATAGATGGACAGATGGATGGATGGATGGATGGATGGATGGAGAGATGGATGGATAGATGGCTGGTTCGATGGTTGGATGGATGGGTGACTGAATGGATCTATGGATGGTTGTAGACGCGGCTCTTATCATCATTATTCAAAGCGAGCCACCAACGCCGCCTAGAAAAAGAAATAGAAAACATAATAATAACGAGAACAACAAACAGAGACAAAACAAGTTCTGTTTTTTGAAAATCCATAAAAACACAATCAACGACAACGACGACGAGTTTTGATTTGATTTTTCGGATTGCATAGAAAGAGGAATACATGTAAAAGGCAAAAATCAACTCAAATAACAACAAAAAAAAAAAACGAAAAAAAAAAAAAAAAAAAACATTTTAATTCACACTCTATGGCTACGGCGGCGGTAGAACTGAAAAAGTCCAGACGAGACATAAAAAATGCGTGGGGAATGGGATGGCAGATGAGACCAATGAGCCAGAGGATTGGTTGGGGGGAACAGACGGCAGCCGCGGCAACAACTCGTCATCATCATCGTCATCAATATCAGGTTCAGGTTTGGGGGTTTTGGTTACCAGAAGAAGTCCCCCTTGCCCCCTCCTCATCCAGCACTCCCACCGATGGTGAAGCTAAAAAGCTGATGCCCACGCCTGGGTTATGATTTTGTGGCCATTTTATAACTAACAACATTCCATCGGCGCCGCCGTTCACATTGTCGACCATCGGCAGCCAAAACAGAGAGAGTGTGTATGAAAGAGAGAGCGAGAGAGAACTCCAAGACCCTGTCCCCAGTCTCCAGGTCTCAAGTCGGCAGTCCACAGGGCCACACACGTCGAATTGGGCAAAGCTGATGATGCGTCTCCGAGACATACTCTGTCCATTTGTCCATGATGTCCGCTGTGTCCATGAGTCCATGGGTGTGTGTGCATTCAATGCGTTGTTTGGTGACAGAAGCGATGCGATGCGATGCGATGCCATCCAATGCTACACGATGCCATGGAGTGCAGCTCAGTGCAATTGTCTGTGGGATGTTCGATGATAATGAGACTGCGAACAGTTAGCCCACTGGGGAAGGATATGGAGGGGCGTTAAAAGAGCAATTTGCGGAATGGGCCACAGACGAGATTTCACTTTCAAGCCATTAAAAAATTATATGATGAAATTCTTTTGTTTATGAAATGTTCATTTACACTTGGTTCTCTGTTATATTCAACATCTTGAAATTCATAATTATCCATCGCAGGGATTTCTAGAAAAAGGATTCACAGCCTTCAGTTACAGAGTGGCTGCGATTTCAAAATATATATATTGATTCTACACCCAAGTCCTTTTGGTTGTTTCAAATATCTTTTATCAGTAAGGACGTCAAGTTTTTAGCTCCTTTTGAAACGATTCGTTTCACATTAGAATTAGAATAAACAACACAAAGGATCAGACTAAAAATGAACTTTTGGTTGAGAAAACTGGTCTGTATCTTGTGATTATCAGGCTAGGAAAACTCTCTGCTAAAACCTACGATTAACAAAGTTAGTCCTGCTCTTTAGTCAAGCTAAAAGGAATCATACTACGATTACCTTGCAAATAAATTTGTTAATCAGTTGCTTTAAGAAGTATTACAAAATTTCAGTTATGGCAAATCTATTTTGACCAGAAAAAACCTAACTTAACGTAACCTTTTCGGCCCGAAAGTTTCTTTAAGTCGTCTGAGCTTATTGAAATTCTACACAGTCATTAAAAATCATATAAAATAGACATGTATTTATTTTAAATTGGATCGCTTAGAATATAACTAAGTTATTGTTTTCGATGAATCGTTCTTATGGAAGGTATATGTAATGAAAATCCGATCCTGCTGGATTTATGTAGTACATTAAGCTAAGAAGTCTTAATCCAGAAGGATTAATCCATAGGGTCAGACGGATGGACATGGCTTTTTAAACCCGTCTGATCCTGGTGATCAAGAGTATATATATATACAATGGCGATGCTTCTATCAAATTAGCTTTTAGACTCATTTTCTGGAATGCATAATCGAATCAAATAAATCACCATAGCTTATCCTAAAAGGACATGATGATCATAACTTTGCACTCTGAATAATTTCTGGTCTATTTAAAGGTAAGTGTTAGCGAATTCCTTTATAGACCATTTTGAATCTTCTTGGTCTTGGTCTTCTTTATGAGATAATTAAATTAAGCAAATTACTTCAAAATCATTTATTTATATTAACTTTAAAAACTTATCTCTGCACATTGATAAGAGCATAACACTTTTGTTATGATAAATTTAATAAGCAAATTAAAAAGTATTCTATATTCTAACCTAATGGAAATTTCTCTCAACTAGATGTGAAGTTGGTTGGATTGCGCTTTTTGTTTCTATTAGCGTTCTTTCTTTACATTTTATCTATAGGGTACATAGTATAAATATATATACCACACGTGCCCCGTCGCTTATCACTTGGGAACTATGTCGACTTTTGGGTTTGCCTTATTTTTTTCGCTTTGGTTTTGTTCGGTTCGCTCCGATTGTCTGGCCAAGTCCAATAGCAAGTAGGCAAGTTGTCATGCCGACTTCTATACACCATGCACACTAACAATGAGTGGAACAAACGTTCTGAATTGGTAATGGCCAATGGCCAACTCCAACTTCTTTTTGGATCAATCAGCTGAGAAATGTTATCCGAATCTTATGAGGTGACTCCAATTCCTAGAGTGTTCGAGATCTAACTATGATGTCTATAACTTATATATATAATTGAATATGTCATTTTATCCTATGAGTGCAGGGTATAAAAACCAAAAACAGGCCACATGTTTTTGTATAATTATCGTGGTTAATGTCTCGACTGTGGGTTTCTTTTTTGTTCTGTTTTGCTGATAAAATTGTATTTTTTTCGTATATTTTTTTTATCAGTTTTCTTTCTATATACGAACGTATGTACGTACATATGAGGTTGCGTTACTGTTTGCCTTTTAATTAAGCTGAACACAAAATATAAAAATAAAATAATGTTAGAAACGAGAATTCAAGGCAATTTCATGACAATTAATATGCATTGACCTTGAATAAGGCACACATCCTGGCAAAAAGTCTGACAACTTTCCTTTTTACACCATGCATACAGAAGGTGAAATGGTATATTAAAGTCGCCAAAATGTATATAAGCTTACTTTATTTCGGTTTTTTTTTTTTTAGTTACCTGAAAGTTGCAGCTAATTTTAAATGCAGCCCGGCCAATAATTATAAACTAAGCAACAAAAACCAACAGAGATAAAAACAAAACAAAAAATGAAAGTAGAAACATTTTGTAAGTGCACCGTCCAAAGTCTTAGCCAACTGCATCACAAAGAGCCACCAAGTTATTATAGGCTCAGACAAACTTTTTGGCTTGGACAGAAGCCAGATCGAACTCTGCATACCCGGCATAGGCTTGATTAGAAATGATTTGAAAAATAAATTTACTCAATTGTTGAAACAAACAAGTTTAGTTTGAGATAACCAAATAAACCAACTAAAATGTTATTAATTTTGCCTGCCTTAGATTAATCAGTTAATAGACCCAGCCTGGTCCTATGAATGCAGGGTATTGAAAACCCACATGACGAGCCACATGGACAACAAATTGCATAGGCAAAACTGCGTTGCCTCTTAACTCAGGAGTAGTTGCTTAATCTTTGCCTAAGATGCTGCATAATTAGATATAATTTATGACTAGAGCAGAGGGAGAAAAAAGGCAATAATACCAACAACAAGAGCAACAACTCAAACTGTAAAAAAAAACAACAACGGAAAAACAGATGCAAAGTGAAAGCCTCTGCAACTGCAACTGGGGGGCAGATACACGAGTATCATAGTAAATTGCATCCAAAAATCTGAAACAAACTTCATGGCAATTGGCCAATTATGGCCAACGTGGCATATGTCAGAGGACAAAGAGAAGCAAGAAGGTCAAGAGAAAACAAAGTGAAGCCTATCCATTCAATTGACAATACAAAATACCTATTAACCACAATGTCTTAAGGGCCTGGCTAACTAAATTTAATGCATAATTTTCATCATTCAAATCAACGAATGTTTTCACTTTGTTTTACCCGTTTTTATATAATCTTGAGTGTTGTTTATAAGAACTAAAATGTTAATTTTCATTAAGGACGGAATGCCAAAGGAAGCATTCTACTTTATGTCTTTTGTAGTAAGCTTTGATCCATTCCCCTGAAACCTAGAGTGCCTTCCAGTGTACCGATCGATTCCCTATATAGACTTCTAACAAAAGCTAGCCAAATTTTTATCCAACATCTGATTTGGGTTGATTTCCTAAGATATTTCAAAGGCAAGCCAATGTGAGATAAGACTTAATGGAAAATGGATTCCAAACAGCAGCGCAATCAGCTTTAATGGATGTGGATCGCCTGATATAGAATGACTTGAAAGGGTAAATCATGCTCTGATCTATTCATTAAAGAAGTAAAGTTAACTATATATACATAGTAAAGTGTGAAACGGTCCTTTTTGAGATTTAGATTTAGGTCCTGCTTCTAATTGTTTACCCTTTGATAAAAAGGTAAATCTAAGCTCACTTTTTCTTTAGGCATTTTTTCTCTTTCTTCAATGAATCGTCCTTGAATTTCTTGTGGGTATGAAGTAGCATTTAATAAAGGACTATGCCGGACCTATCAAGTTGTCCATTTTTAAAAGATGTTTCTCTATTTTCCTTGAGCAGTTTATAAGTCCTAAGCAAGTTTCCTATTAGTAAATCTATGCAGACTAAATGTTAGATGGTATTATTTGTTGGATCATTTAAATGAAGACTTCTTCCGACTTCCAAGCGGTTTAGAATACCAACTTTTAATTTTTCATATATAATGTTCCCCTCTAGGGGTTCTTATATCAGGTTTTCAACCATTGAACTGAAATTTTTGATATTCTATATTATTTAAGCAAAGACTATTTATAAACGGTATTATAAATGAAATGAAGTTTCAAAATACTCCATGAAATCGTCCTTAAAGTGTGACCTGACCAGAAAATCATCATCAAAGTTGGTAGAGACCAAGAAAAGTAAAACTACTTGCTTAATTTGCTTGCAATTCCCAACAAGTTTAAGCAATGAATTCTGCTAATGATGGAACTTTGTAGACTGACCTCGAGCCTGCCTAAATGCTTGGTTTGACTCAATATTAAGAAAGGAAATGAAATGGTTAAAACTTCAGTTACATTTCATCCCGAGAGAATGACAAGAGTCGAGCGCATCGATCGCAAAACAAAGTCAAAGTCGAGACCAACGACTGCATTATCAACGCCATCATCATATTGATTGTCATCGTCATGATCATTATGATTGTCTATATAGTTATCATCAAAGTGGACTTGATGACTGTACAAAAAGAATGCTGCATTTGCATATGACCAGCATTAGCATCACCATTTCTGTGTGTGTGTGTGTGTGTGTGTGGTGTGTGTATTTGTTGTGTTTGTGTCAGTTGCATTTCAAAGTCGCCGTGTTTGGTTTCTTTCTCGTTCTTCTCTCTTTCTCTCTGCCTCTTTCTCTATTCTATTTTATGACCAATAGACAAAGCTAACGGTTAAATGCATTTTTTCAACGCCTCAAATGAAACCTAGATTTGAATGAGGAGACACTAGAGATGGACCGGACTGGGAGTGGAGTGTGATGTCAGTTCGGTTGCATTGGTGCAGTTTGGTTGAGTTTTGTCTTAAGTATAACAATAAATCGAGACTTGAAAAGAAAACAAGACGAGACGAGACATAGTAACCACCCACCCACACACTCACACACACACTGGGAGACAAACAAAGACAACTTTATAATTCACTCAAAAAAATGAAATAAGAAAAAAAGACAAAAATAAAAAGAGAAACAATAAATTGATAGCTTCAAAGTTCTTCTTTCAACCTCGGCCTACGATTCAGCTTGCCTCCTCGTTACTGACAAGCAAATACATTTAAGTAGGTTTAGCATCATGTATCTGAGAGATACTTTCCTGCTATTCCTGTCCGTCTGACTGTCTTTCTCTCTCGCCCTGTGTGTGTGTGCGCGTTTGTGTGTAGACATTTTGTGCTCAATTTTCACACACAACTAGAAGTATATATGGAATAAACTGGGGCCTTATCAACACAGAAGCATCATCTTGGCAAAAGATGCTTTTATCTCTCTCTCAGTTTGAGTCGTTTCATAACAGGCGCACAGCAAAGCCAAAAAGAATGCACTCCACTCGCACTCACTGAGACCCCAAAGGCTGTCGCCCAAGGGGGTAGTGGGCCGGTGCGGCGGCAAAAGATAAAGAGCAAGCGAGAGAGAGAGAGAGAGAGAGAGAGAGCGAGCGAGAATTAAAGAGGTGCGACCAGGAGGGTGGGCGCAACTCGGGTTTCGATGTTGATGTTGATGTCGGACACTGAGCGCGTCGCACTCGCACACACAAGTTGCCAAATATATGTACCTACACACTCACACCATGGAGCGAAATGTGCGAAAAAACTGGAAATGGAAATGGAAATGGAGGAGGCTCAAACAAAATTTAAGGCGCAAGGAAGGAAGGAAGGACAAGATGAAAGGAGCGCCAGGCATCCAACACAGAATGGAACAGAACGGAGACATAGACATGGGACTCAATCTGGCAGCTGTGAGTGAATTCTGGATGAATGAGAAGAGCTTCACTTGGTAGCCCTAACTGAATGCATTATCCATCTGATCCCGAATGCAAAAGGCCATCCATTCATTTCACACTGCATCTAATAATCGTTTCAAAGAAAGATAAACTGTAGACGAATCATTTCTCTGAACCAATATAATAATCTCACTGACTCTCAAACAGCCCTCTCCACATACATACATACATACTTCTCTTCATGCTCCTCCCCGTGCTCAAAGCATTTTGGGAGTCAGAATTTCTCTCTGCTTTCAAAACACGCTAAATTCTCAGAGCTTTTTGATGTTTTGTCAAAAATATTAATGATACACACCTATGCACATACATATGTATGTGTATGACACTCTGACATTGCTGATTGCACTTTGTGCCAAAAGCATATAACGTTAATAGGGCGGACTTATCTGAGCCATAAAATATTATTGTATTAACACTTCTGCTGCCAACCAGTTAAGAATTATAAAATGACAAATAATTTCAATAGGGAGATTGTTACTATTGTTTATCACTAAAGGAAAGAAGAAGATAAAACTAAACTACATAAGTGCAATGGCACTTTTCTTAAGCATTCTCCCAGCTCAGCTAACTCTGTCTCATTTGGCTAGGCGTCTAAAGCAGTTCCAGGGGAAGCGGAAAAGGCCAGGGAACAAAGAGAGACAATGAAGCCATCGTCAACGTCTCGAACGTCGTTATCGTCATCATCATCATCATCATCATCATGATGGTTATTCCGGTTGCAGGTACGGAATGGACTTGGCAAAATGGAATTGCACTTAACACACTTTCATGACGATGCTCTCCTCTCTGGATATTTTGACTTTCTAACTCTGTTTCTTGCTCTTTCTCTCTGCCATCTCTCTAATAATTCTCTCTAGCTTGGATTCTTACTCTTGTTATTTGTTTGGCTTTCTGTGGGGCAAAGAATGTCGCTCATTTTTAATAAAAATAGCTTAAAATTTAACCAGGCGTCCAGCACTGAACGCCCAACGAAACGAAACCAAACGAGACGGAACCGAACACAACGAAACGAAACGATATGTGTTTTTGTGCTCTGAACTTAATGATTTTCTCGCCTTCTCTCCGAATTTTCCAAAGCGGAATAGCTCGGCTTTAGATGTTTTTGGGTGTCTGAGCTTTGGTTTTTTTAGAAGTTTTCATCTCACCAACTATAAGACCAACTATCCATACACATGTACGTATACCAATGTGTGTGTGTGTGTGTTTAGATTAAAAGAATGCACAAAACGCTGTGCACTTGCTGCTGTTTTCCTGCTGAAAAGAGCGCCGCAGATGCAGATGCAGCACCAGCAGCAGCAGCTGCGCCGTCAGCAACCTTCATTTTTCAATTTTTGTGTTTCGTTTTTCTTTTTTTTTTTTTTTGCGTTTTTTACTTCCGGTTCGTGACGACGACGACGATGAAGATGATGACAGTTGGGAAGCAGGAGCAGTCGGTACAAAGCGGGGGAGGAAATTCCGATCCCAGTTGAGTGGTTTGTTTGGCTCTTGCTTGCTTCTGCTGCTGCTGCTGCTGCTGTTGGTGCATTTTTTCATGCCATTTTTTTGTAGTTTTTGTTTTTGTTTTTTGTTTTTGGAGCATCGTTGTTGCTGTTGCCGTTGCACGTTTGCGGTCGTTGCCTTTAGTCGCCGCCATCCATTCATCCACCTCCCTATACACACACACACCTTTTGTTTTTGCTTTTGCACCAACGGATGCTGCTGCTGCCAGTTGCTGGGTTGAAGTTACAACCAGTCGTCGTCGTCGTCGACGTCGTCGTCTATGCTTTAAGCTGAATGGAATTTCATAACTTCTCCAAAAGGAGTTGCAAATTTGAAAGCAGTTAGAAGATAAAGTTCTACCTGTTAAACGATTCAAGTTAGCTTCTCTTTTTTGCTTTTGTTTGACTTGGGTAAAAGTATTTCCTTTTCGAGTAAATGTTTATGAGGAAATATCATAAAAACAGATGCAGATAAATATTGATAGTATAGGAAATTAAATAAACCGCCAAGTAGAAACTAGAGAAGGACATGAATGATGATCAATTCCCTTCTTAAGTCAGTATTGATTAACCACGAGAAATCCACATAAAGGTAAACCAAGTCCAGGTAAGCTTTAGTTTTATATCTTTTAAAGGACGTCCCACGAATATAAGATTAACTAAGCTAATCCGAATTGGATCCAATTTGACAGAATTTTAGCTTGTAATGTGAAATACCTTGATGGTAAAAATGAGAAACGAATGTTGAAAAAAGGCTTTAAAAAAGATTATAATTTAATAATTAGTTCATATAAGTTAGTAGTAGTTAGTAGTCGTTAGTTAGTATAGTTGTTGTTTTTTTGTTGAATGCTGTTAAGTTGCACAAATTTAACATATCAATTCGTTCGCCCCACTCGATTGACCCGGCGTATGCGCAATATTTCGCAGTTGTCTATTTCTTTTTCCCCTTTTTTTTGTTGTTTCTTTTTGCAAGCCAGTTCTTTACCCAACCAAAAACGGTGCGCGGACAAAACAACATAATTAAGTATTTATTTATTTACAATTTTGGGCAATGACAACAACAACAACAACTATCAACAATTTGAATGCATGTATTGAAGTTGCAGCTTCGGCTTCGGCTTTTGTAGTTGCTGTTATTGTTGTTGTTGTTGTTGTTGTTGCCACAATTGCAACCTTGTGCTAAATTTTCCAAAACGTTGAGCGTCGTCGTCGTCGTTGTTGTTATTGTTGTTGTTGTTGTCTCAACTTAACTCAACTCAACGCTGTTGCAACAATTGAACGCGGTTCGAAAACCAGCGATAAATGTCAGTCAAAGTTGCATATAGAGACTTGGAGAGCTACAGCCACGCCTATCGCCCAAAAAAAAAAAAAACCAAAACCAAATCCGAAAACGAAAACGAAAATCTAGGTACATATACCTTCCCCCGAGTCTGCCTCTAGTGACGCATAACTGGAAAAACTGTAAAAATGATAAACAAAAATCAACATTAGTAACCAAACTTTAAGCAACACTTTCAATTACCAGCCCATTACACAGTCCGACAAAATTCGTTGATACCATCCCTTTGTCTTTTTACCTGTAACGAAAGGTACACACCTGTTAATAGGCTTAACTAGATAATGATTCATTTGTGAAGATATGAAACTATTCCATTTCACATACGTGTAAGTGGAATCAGAGTATATTAATGGGATTTGGTATATCCAGAAGAAAATAATAAGTTTTGTTAATCAAACTTTTAGATAATCAAAAAATGTTTTTAATATGAAAATTGGAAATTGAATACTAATCTAAAAGCAACTAGAAAATTCGAAAATTTTACATATAAACATGTGTTTTTTTAAGTGTTTTTTGAGGCCATTTTCACCATATTTCGAAAAGCTATATAACAATTTAATTGCAAATTTCCTGGACTACATTTGAATCAGAGTTTTTTTCACTTTACTTTGCTGTTTGCTGCTCTTTTGAAATACTTGATAGGATTAAAAGCGTTTCAATTTTGCAGAGTTACAGATTCGCAAAGTTTGGACTTTTTCGAAATTTTTCAAATTGAAATTTAGCTCAGACTGTATTCTTGTCAATGAATGAACAATGAAAGAATATTTTAGTGATAGATCGGGCTAATCACCCGAACCAGCTGGCCAATGGAATCTATTTACTAAGAGACTAAAAAGAATGCACCCTCTAGAACTACCCTTCAGGCCTGATCCTGACAAGAACTTTACTTCTTACCATTGGCTAATCCTGCCACATACATATGTACATACTTTATGGCTAATTCGACTCTAATCTTTGCCTAATGGAATGGAATAAGAATGATTCCACTTTTCTTATATGCCTATTAGCATACCCTATATTCTTTTCAAATAAACGTAAGTATCTTCTATCCAGAGACGATTTTCATAATACATTTTTGATCAATAAGAGTTTATGATATTAAACACAAATAGAATCTAATCTTAAGAGATTTCATTAATTGGTGTGTTTAGCTTGTGAAAAGTGTGGAAAGCCATCAAGATTTACGGTGTCCGATATGATTTATATCTTCTATTACATCGCAAGCCGCACATCAAGTGTGTTAATCGCTTAATCCTGAGTTGTCCTTGGTGGTGATTGATAATCGATAGGGTTAGCTTTGCATACTTAACTACTGTCCAACACTGCACAATGGTTTTCAGCGACTTTCTTACCATTTGCTTTTGCATTTTTGTCTCTAAAACCGTTAATCCCAACACTTCCCCATAGATGAATCGTGTAGAAATCGGTTCTAAAATGGATGAAAAGTTGGCTCACCTTCAGGTTCCCATACGAAATACTAATACTTAAAGTTAATTCAGATGGTTAAGTTCTTCTAAACTAGCACCTGGGTGGGATATATGTATATACAGATCCCTTGGAAGAGGCAGAGAGTTATTGCTGGATTTTTGGACTGATTGAAAAATAGTTTGCCAGAAGAAGTAAACAAGTAACAACAAAAAAACTTGTTGGGAAATGCAGCTGAAAAATCGCGTCACATTTTTTTGTAGGATTGTGTTTGTTTATGCTTATGAGCAATTAAATCTATGATGATGACAATGAGACGAATCGGTGTAAGAAAAAAGAATACAAACTGAAAAATTAAACAAGATTGCCTAATTAACACAAAATGAAAAGAAAAAGTGGAAACTTTTGCGGGTAGGAAATTGCTTTAATTTGCCGTTGTTGCTGCTCTTGACTGGCCACATGTTTTCACATGATTTCCATGCTCGATGGACAGGTGAAAAGCCCAGAGAGACCAAGCGGCAGCAAAATTCACTGGAGCAAAGAAAAACAAAAGTCAAGATGAAGACAATGTATGTAGACGTGGAAGGGGTAGAACATGTGAGGTGAGGGTTAAACAATTGTTAAGTTGAAGCAGCAGCAGAAGAAGATCATTTGACGCGCTGTCCATGCTTCCATCTCTCCGTCTCTCTTCGTCTTCGTATCTGTCTGTATAATTTTGAATGCCAACTAAAATCGCTAAAGGGCGAAGGTTTTCTACACAATTGATCTATCATCCTCATTTGCTTGAGATTAAAAACTTTGTAAGCAAAAGCAAAGTTTTGCGTTTGGCCACTTTTAACTTAGTTAATTAACTAAAGTGTTGATAGTTATTTGTTGTCCCCAATTCTTCGTTTTCTACACTTTTCTTCTATGTTTTTCTAAATAAACTCTATTCTATTCCTAGCTCCTTTCTTCTCGATCTTTGCAAGGCACTTACATACTTATAAAGATAATCTTTTGATTAGCACAACAAATTACAAGGACGACAAAGCTCAAATTATAAGTTTTTATCTAGTATTGATTCGCTACTGTTTAATAGGACTCCTGGAAGATTATTTCACTGTTTGATATAGGTCATATAAGAAGGACTCATGGCCAATAAGGAATAAAATCGAATCCCTTGTCATTTCTTAAGCCATTCTTCTCTTCATTCCAATTACGAAGTTAGTAAAGGGAAGTAAATGACTTAAAAGAACATTGAATACCCAGTACACGGATAAACGGAAAGAAACTTTTCGGTACATTGATCTATTAGGACAAGTTTGCCTTCCTCTCCATCCGGATGAACTTCTCATAGACCCCATAAATTTTGGTGTTTCGATTGATAATTAACCAAAAACCAAAACTATGCGAATTGAAAATGAAAGAACCCAAAGTATTTTACATTTTGAAACACATTTACATACATATATGTAGATAAATTAAAAGGAACCTTTTGTGGTCTTAATGCATTCAAAAGGATTCAGAAATAAAGTTTCGAAGTTCAGATACTCTGGAATGTCTTTTTATAAACTCGTCAAGTTTATGGAATCTATATCTATAATCACATGATTTGTATTAAACTATCTTTCAAGGTGAAGCATATTAATTTGTAATCTAAGATTTTAAAAAAATGCTAAGTAAAGAATTCATTTGACTTAAGACTCCCTTCAAGTGGTTTATATGGCCGGAGTAAGGTCTAAAAACAAATGAAAGAAAAGAATTGTTTGTTTTGCCCTGCAATTCTGATTGTTAGTTCCACTTGTCGTTTGGGTATTTCATGATTAACAACAATATATGAAAATTATGTTATATGTATGCCACGCCCATCTGCATGCTCTATCACACAATTACATATGGAGACTCGAAAAACACACGTTTTTGGCCATTCAGTCTTCTGGCCCCTATTCATGTGTTTTTTATTCCATTACATTTTTGCGTTTTTCTTTTCATTTCGATGCATGCGGCATAAACAAACTGCCAAAAAGCCACAAGAAAAAAACACAACTTTAACTGAAAATCATACAAAAGGCGCATAAATTAGCAATGGTCTGTAATTTCTGAAAGGGTCTAGTCGTCACTTGCAAACAAACCAAAAAGTAAGCGAGACAAAAAGGAAAAATTCATATGTAGAAACATATCTTTGAGGGCGCGAACCGAACTGGCAGGGGAGGGGGGGAAGTCAGCCAGTCAGACAGTCAGTTAGTCAGTCGTCGGCATGCCTGCGACGCATTCATTAGTTTAATATTAAAATAGTCATAATAAAATTGTAGATAAAAGCCTTGAAACAATGTACAATGTGAACTAGAAGAAGTAGCAACAGCCACAGCAACAACAAAAAGAAAAGTCGAGGCAAAGGGCCAAGATTTATGAACTGCAGTCACTGTCGGGGAGTGTGTCTGTGTCTGTGTGTGTGACTTGGAGTCGTCTTGAAGTCGCCACTCGTCTTGCATCCATCCCCCGTCTTGGCTCACCCTACACCCTACAACCTTCCCCTCTCCCAGACCCATCCACCACTTTCATTCCAATTTTTCATGTGTCTCGCCAAGTCTCGGTCTTAGCGGAGCAATGAACTATTTACGAACGTTTGAGTACTTGTATTCATATGGAATACTCATACTCATACCCACACACTCGCACTCTCATATCTGTGTAGGTGTGGGGGTTTTTTTTTTTTTGTTAAGATAAGCATGTAATATTTAAGTATGCATATTTATAAGACGAGAAGTCTTGTCTTTACCCCTGACCTTGAGCCGCAAATACTTCGAATGAAATGATAATCAGAAATAGTCAACGGCCCACGAAAAGGAGTTGAGGACCTGAAAAACGTAACTGAAAAAGAAGCTTCTCGTTTATAGACAATATTTCTACTCATAGGTAATGGGAATCTGGTCACAGTTAATCTCAATTCTTTGGGAAAAGAGACTAAAATGAAAAACCAAATTCCGATTAAAAACATCAATTAAGCTAGTTTTGGCTGATGTAATGATATAAACGTATATTAAATGAAGTAAGTCTTCTCGCCGACTTCGGTATATGAAGAAGCCAAATGCCTTGGCTTTTCCTTAAAAACATTCAAAGGATGCTGAGTTCCTGCCTGGCACCCTAAACCCCTTCTACGCCACGCGTTGCTTCTTCTTTGATTCTGTATGAGTAAAGTACAATGACTCAACTTTTTGATAACGTATATGATTATATCATCAATTGACTATATTTCAATGCTGTAGTTTTTGGTGTTTTCCAAGTAAAGTTTTTTATGCCCTTGCAAAAAAAAAAAACCGTTCATTTAAATGTCCCTCCCTTTTCCAAGTTTCATCGATCAAAAACTTCGAGTTTCCGAGGTAGTCAGCACAGCATAGTCCTCATTTTCCTCTTGCCTTTTCATGCTGAATGTCGTTTGACTAAGGTAGATATCGGAGGAAGAGGAATGCTATAGAGGCATAAAATATATTATCCCTGCTAACTAATGCAAATCGTCCCTTTTCCCATACACCAATTTCTCTCACTTCAATTTTAAATTTACTTTTCACTGTTTTACTTTTTGATATAGCACTAAGATTTGAACAGGATCTCTTCGTGTTCCGACATCATGTTGGGCCAGGTAGTTCCAAGACGAATTGCAGTAACTTCCGTTCCATTGCATTCCATTCCTTGCTCAAGCAAGGAGTTACGGTCATCTGACGGCAGCCAGCCTTCTGGTATTGAACTCTCCTCTGGAGATGTACCCATGGTGAAGGCAAGGAAGTCCACAAAAAAGCCACACCGCGCCCCGTTGAATACGAATTCGAAATGGAACCCATTGAGGAAAATGGCCGGCGGCCCTCTTATGTGGCCATTCTGCCAAAAAAGAGGCCGTTTGTGTTGGTCGTCTCGTCTTTGGAACTATTGTAACCTGGAATGCTCGAACTCAATTGTGTGTTGTGTAAAGTGTAAATTCTATAAAAGTCTTTTCTAATCCCAAAACTAGATCATCCAGAAACAGTATTTAAAGCGATTGCGCTCCTTGATCACATCGGCACTCTCCACATCCATCTAGATCTCGACTTGCCCGTTAACGCGAATCTCGGTGACGTCCTCATCGGACATGGGCAATAAATTTATACGGCTGACTCGCTCTATCATATGTTTGGCATCCAAGTGTCTTCAAACGTGGTTACAATTCACTTTCGGCCACGTAAGTCTGGGCGCGGTTAATCGTAGGGACTGAAGAAAAGGGGCCTCGGAGGCCCTCAGAGTTGCCTGAAACTTGGTATTATAGTTTCCATTTCCTTCATCCTTATTGTTCTCACTTACCTGGATATGTGTCTTTTTGTTGTTTTTTTAAGTTTTATTATTTTTTATTTAATTTTGTTTATTTTTTGTACTATATTTTTCCAAACTCTGTGATGTTTTCACATCGTTATTTGATTTGTTACTGAAATGAATCCAAAACGGATCTGGGATATTGAAAATGGAAATGACAGAAGAAACACAAGGCCTACTTTTCGTTTCAATAGAACTTACATTTTTATCGTTTCGTATACCCTTCCAAAAAGGGTATAATAATTTTAGTCAGAAGTGTGTTACGCTTAGGGGGAATCATCTCCGACCATATGAAGTATATATATTTTTGATCACCACAACGAGACGAATTCAAATAGCCATATCCGGCAGTCCGCTTCGTTCATATTTGGTGGAAAATGGATTAAAGGATTCTATGGATGATTCTCATTTATTTCCGATATCCTACTATAAATTACTGGCCTGGGCGTTGGCAAATTACGAGGAACTTCCTTATGATTTGACACCTGCGTAAGTTTTCCTATCCATTCAAGAAAATCACGAATTGAAGAGACAAAACTTAGACGATGAAGAGGCAAAATTTTTATTTTTAAGTCGGTTAAAACTCGGCAAAGTCAAGTTTCAGCTAGAGTCAACTGATTAATTGGTCCTGTGGCCTTTTTGTTCTATTTTTGTTCTTATTGAAATATGCATTTTTTCAACTTCTTTCTTCACCTTTTATTTTTAGCACTAAATGATGTTATTGATACTTTATCTTAGAAGCTGAAGTGTCAATTCAAATACTTCTAAGTTGAAGGCGTGAAGTTAATTCCCACCGACAAACAGATGGATCGAAGTATGAATATGGCAATATAGAATATAGGAATATAATCAAGACATTAACAAACTTTATGGGGTCGGAAAGGTGTGATCAATTTCATAATACTTTCTGATCTCTAAGACCTTTCATTCGATCGTTTTAATGGCACTCCACTACATAGGGCCCAGAAGTCATCTGGACGTGATAATTTGACTCTATTAAAGTTTGTATACCCTTACGTAGGCACAAATTGATCATTTATCATGGCATTTTGCTTTAGGCTTGTATGAGTATATCCTTTACATATGGTTCCTTCTATTCCTTCCTTCTCTGTGCCCTTTGCTGAGGTTAGTGAATCAATTGAAAATCCATTCAAGTTTATCACACCTCATTAATAAGGGGTTCTTGCTCTTCAAATATGTATACCTGGTACCTCTTTCAATCTGTTGTTTATCGCCAATTAAATACTCACATACTCACAGGACATCTTTAGGACAAGTGACAGGAAATATAGTTAAAGGTTAGTTAATCAATTTCAACTCTCCAGTTAACTATCTTGTTTTGTTTTTCTTTTGTGGACTTTTCATTGATCAATGAATTGTGTTTTGCTCACTCATTCATTTCACAATACTTGAAAATTTGTTCAATTGTTCAACGACAACATCGCATTTTAATAGCCTTTCCCTACCCCTCCGTCATCGTTCATGGCGTTTCTCCAGTTCCAGTGTATGTTATTACATTTCACTCTCGGTTTATTTATGTACAATCATTCATTCTTACTCCCAGACATCTATGTAACTTTATACAAATACATATAGTGAATGCAACATTTTTGCCCTCCCAGTCATGTAGTATTCGTTTTGGTTTTCGTTTTCTGATTTCTTCAAAATAGACTTGAACGACTCGTGGCGACTTCAATCTCATCCCCGTTTCCATCTCCATCTCCATCTCATCGAGGGCTGTTAAATTTAGTGCCTCCACTTCAATTTTAATTACGATCCCAGCATAGAGAAGATTCTTGCCTCTGTCCCGGCGCAAAGCCATGCCATGGCACCCCCAATCAGAGAGATGGGGAAAGAAGAACGTTTTCCATTTGGCATATCTGTTGCACATATGTTGTTGTTGTTGGTGGTGGTGGGGAAGGGGAGGGGGGGAGGGGTGGCAACGGCATTGGCATCCATCCCCAATCCCCCTTGCCTCGGGCAAACGCCTCCTATTCACTGCCCTCTTTACCATTTGCTTCATTTTTGGTTTTTCTTTGTTTGGTAGACAATTTAACATATTTGGGAATTCATTGCACTTTCTTTTATTAATACGATGCCGAGTCTCGCGCCCTCGTCTTGTGTGAATGTGCGTGTAGAACATATGTAAGTGGTCTTCTCTCTTCATTCGCTATCTCTCTCTCTCTCTCTCTCTCTTTCATTCTCTCTCTATATGGATATCTCTTTCCTTTTACAATGCCTTTGCAAGTATTGCCTAAATTTAGTTGCATTCTTGACTATTTTTATGCTACATGGTACACGCAATGGATACCAATTCCATTTTTGATTCGAACTCAATTCAATCTTCTATTCAGCTTTCTGCATTCTGTTTCATTTGGTTGTCTTTAAGTTTGTTCGAATTTTGATTATGCCAATTGGTAAAAATAGATCATAGCAAGATATCAATGAAGACGATCATCGAATGGGGAGCAGAAACTGGATGGATAGCCCGAGGGTGTCATGTCAGAGAGTTGGTTGTTGTTCAAGGCGTAAATTGAAACCTATCTGTTAATCGCACATCTGCTTGTCACATGACTTGAATGGGTGGGGAACTACACACTCACATATATACATCTGTAAGTACGTATGTATGTAGTAGTAGCGCAAGGCTTTACATTTTGAGTCACATTCATCTCATCGCATCTCATCTCAGGCCGAGCCCGAGCCACGTGTGCATGTCGAGGTTGACTTTTGTCACCACCCTCGCATCCCTAATCCCTCCCCCCATCGACACCTCTCACTAGTTTCCATCTCGATTCTCAGATGGCATCAATTGCCCAGCCAAATGAGCAGCGCGCGACAAATCAAAGCGATGATGACAAAAATAACAAATAAATAAATGGCAAGACAAAACCCACTGCGAGAGTGGATTGAAAAGTTTCACACCTTTCTAAGGCTCAAAGGAGTTGAATGAAGAACCAAGTAGTCCTTGGTCCTAGGTCGTAGGTCCTCGAAATGCAGCGAGTGAGAGTGTCGCCAGAGTGATTGTCATTATGTTAAGCGGATTTTGCACATATTATGGTTTAGCCCTCGCTTGCTTATAATTTCGCATAGTTAGCTTTTCATACCAACCGACCTCCCTTTATGCCCACCCTTGAGTATTATGCATTGCTACGTTTCTCTTCTAGATTGTTTTCTCAAGCAGCTGCACAAATCGCGCAAATTGGTTTGAAACAAATGTAAATATTTATAAAAATTGCGCAAATGCAAGGCCCCAATCTCAATACTCCCGCCAAATGCCCTCCAATTTCTCCCCCTGCTCCGACATCTATTCATCTCTGTTCTCCTACATTATATATTTATTGAATATTGTATATTGTATATCAGTCAAATGTTCACATGACAATGATGACGATGACCAAGCTCAGGGATCGTGATCATGAGCAAATCCAAGTTGCATGTGCGGGCGTAGTGATCCATGGGAAAGACGGAGACGGAAAAATGTGCCAGAAAGGGATGACAAACATCATATGACTAAGGTATTCTACACCCAATTGTTAGCAGGGTATACGCATGTTATTAAGGATAACAAGTATCAAATATTATAGATAAAGAAGTAAATGTCGCTCCGAAAACCAAAGGCATGCTATTTCCATCGCTAGGTGGCGCCATGGTTTAAGGATTCTTGAATATATCAACTTTTTGGTTATGTGTTTCATTGTCTATCATAGATTAAGGTGCTAGCTAGATGGTCGAAAGGTTCGAAAAGGTCGAAATTGTAGGGCATCTTAAATTCGATGCTTTTAGCTAATTGTACGTGATATTATTTAGGCTTTGCATTGAAATCTCTGAGCTTTTGATTCCAACATTCGATGCAACTAAGAATGTTTTCATACATTTTTATGCGTATGACTAATCGACAACGAAAATAATATTTCACATATTTAATCTTTACAATTGAATGCGAATCGAATTGTTTGTGTATGTGTGTGCTTGTGATTCATAAGGAATTCAGATAAAGGTTTGTGTCTCATTGTCACTTGGCCGATTTTCACATTAGATTAAATATTTCTTGCAACCTCTGCGAGTTTTGAGGTCAAAACCTCTTTTTCTCTTGGGTAACAGCAACAATTATAATTGTTGGCTGCGGAAGCGGATGCAAAAAGAAATACAAAGAAGGAGACGAGAAGATAGTCAGTCGGTTAGACTGGCTGACTGACTGCTAGACAGACAGACAGACAGATAAGTTGAAAGCCAAAACATGAAGTGGCAGTGACGATCGTATTGTAGATATGGATACGCCTGTCCAGTCAACAACAATGATAATAACTAAAGCAGCTAATTTCTCAGCATAAGTGAAGAAGAGAACTGAGCACAAGACCTTGCCTTTGGCCAAGAAGTAGTCTCTCACTGAGACAGTGACTCTACACACTACACACTACTCCATCTGTTTGTCTGTCTCTCTGTCTGTCTGCCTGTCTCTCACATCAGTCTCACCGAAAACCGAATGAATTTCCATTGTTTTAACGAAAACAACGTTTTTCAGACTCCCTTTGCTCGACTTTTTTTTTATTGTTGTTGTTGTTGTTGTTGTTGGTGCTGCTGCTGTCGATTGTTGCCTCACCCAAAGGCCAAGATCGTCGTCATATTAGCGTCCAAAAGTCAACGTCGTTTCGTCGCTTCTTCAACGTCAAAACTATGCACAGTGTCCAAGTCTCGTCTTAGTCAACGATTTTAGAGTTTAGTCAAAGATTATTTCAACTCCTTTGTAATTGCTTCTAGCTAACTCCTTTCGATTTGGCTCCTGAAAGTTGTTAGTTGCTTTTTCTCGTTCTCCTTTCAAGGACATATAATTCCAATCAACTAGTTAACTCAACTATATTAAATCGAAGTAATAAAAAAATGTGTATATATAATATCCGCAGACATGCGCAGACACTTAATCAATCAAACTTAATCTAATCAATCTAATCGATCTAATCTAACTTTATCTATTATTAGTCACAAAACTATGTTAGTTGTCTCCTCTCAAATAATTATTATCATATATACACTAATTGTAATGCGTTCATTAAGATATTTAAGTGAAGAATATATATTCACTTCTTGGTATTTGATTATATATATATATATTTTTAGAGTGTTAAGGTCTAGCTTGAATATTTGTTAAATTTTATTAAACAAGGAGACCTTTAAAGACTTAATTTATAATTGCATTTAGTCAAATTGTCTAAATGAAATTTCTTTTTTGGTAAAACAAATTGATCTGGTTTCACTGTGCATAGTCGTTGGCGGCATTTCAAAAAGCAACAAACTGAGAAATATTGTATGCGTATAATGTAAATTCCGCAAAGTGCGATGGACAAGCGATGCTTGAAATTAAAATAGGGTCATTAAGCGGAGTGAGGGGGGCACAGAGAGGGGCAGGAGGAGCGCATAGGTATGTGGAGGGCAGTAGCAGTAGCAGTAGCAGTAGCAGCTGTATCTCTCTGCCTCTGTATGTGGCAACGTTTTAGGTTTCTCCCCTAGTCTCCCTTCTTCTCACTCTCTTTCTCTCTCCTTCTCTCTCTTTCTGTATCTCCCCAACGTCACCATACAAATTTCTCAACAATTATTTTTTGAAATCTACAAAAACAACAACAACAACAATTGTTGTTAGGTTGAATATTTTTTCTCCATAAAACAAAAGTGTGAAACTGCAGCTTAAAAGCCGCTTCAAACCGACTTGGGCAAGACTTACTTAAACATAATTATGATTGCATTGCCAATGCCTGACATTGGGTGACATTTGTTCAGTAATTATAGAAAACAACAACAAATACATATATATAAATTTATGAAAATGACAAATAATAATAAACGTTTTATTTATTTTTTTCCATAACATAGAAAATACAAGTTCCAGTGCATTTAAATGACAACTCAATGCTGAATACTTCCAAAGGCTATTAATCTAATATCTATATAGATATATATATGTAGATATTATACAAAAAACACCCAGAGGGCTGAGCCGAACTTTGTATACCCTTGCAAGTTGTTTATCTCTTCTTCCTTATAGCCATCAATAAAAAAATGGCAGAGGCAATATAAGATATTTTATATACTGACAACAATTCAGTTTTATGAAAACAACGAAGTTATTTAGAAAAGTCAATGTTACAGTCACAGTTATTCAGAAAAGTCACTGTTTGTGAACTTGCTGTTTGTATGGGAGCTATATGATATAGTGATCCGATCCAATGCAAGCCTACAACGGTCTAAAAGAAGTTTGCTTTGATCCAGACGTACGTGGCTATATGAACTCCTCTCCGCGTGCTGATCAAGAATATATATTCTTTATATGGTCGGAGATGCTTTCTTCTATGCGTTCCACACTTCTGACTAAAAAGAATATACTCTTTTAGGAAGGGTATAAGAATCGATAAAAATGTAAGTTCTATTGAAACGAAAAGTAGGCCTTGTGTTTCTTCTGTCATTTTCATTTTCAATACCCAAGATCCGTTTTGGATTCATTTCAGTAACAAATAACATAACGATGTGAAAACATCATACAGTTCGGAAAAATATAGTACAAAAAATAAACAAAATTAAATAAAAAATAATAAAACTTAAAAAAACAACAAAAAGACACATATCCAGGTAAGTGAGAACAATAAGGATGAAGAGAATGGAAACTATAATACCAAGTTTCAGGCAACTCTGAGGACCTCCGAGGCCCCTGAGGGCCTCCGAGGCCCCTTTTCTTCAGTCCCTACGATTAACCGCGCCCAGACTTACGTGGCCGAAAGTGAAGTGTAACTTGCACCACGTTTGAAGACACTTGGATGCCAAACATATGATAAAGCGACAGAAATGGGCGATAGTCAGCCGTATAAATTTATTGCCCATGTCTGATGAGGAAGTCACCGAGATTCGCGTTAACGAGCAAGTCGAGATCTGGATGGATGTGGAGAGTGCCGATGTGATCAAGGAGCGCAATCGCTTCAAATACTGTTTCTGGATGATCTAGTTTTGGGATTAGAAAAGACTTTTATAGAATTTACACTTCACAAAACACACAAATGAGTTCGAGCATTCCAGCAGGTTACAATAGTTCCAAAGACGAGACCAACACAACCGGCCTCTTTTCTGGCAGGATGTTCACGTGAAATGGAAGCTGTCCATTTTCCTCTTTGGGTTCCATTTCGAATTCAGATTCAACGGGGCGCGGTGTGGCGTTTTTGTGGACCTCCATGCCGCATGCCTCCACCATGGGTACATCTCCAGAGGAGAGCTCAATACCAGAAGACTGGCTGCCGTCAGATGACCGTAACTCCTTGCTTGAGCAGGGAAGCTACTTCTATTCGTCTTGGAACTACCTGGTCCAACATGGTGTGGGAACACGAAGATATCCTGTTTGAATGTTCTATTGAAAAAATGAGATACAGACAACATTAAATTCGAAAGTACGAAAGTATAAACTTAATTTGAGAAGTATGGGTGGGAAAAATAGAAGATTTGCATTAGTTAGGAGGTATAATTTAAAGGTTTTCTCTCCCTTTTCCTCCTATACCTATCGACTAACATAGAATATGCACGATTTACATGCTGTGGCTGTAAAAATATGAAAGATTGTCCCCCAGACTCTTTTGTCCGGATCCATCTATGGACAGCTTACAAATAAAGAACTACTTAATCAATAAATTGAAAGTTATTTTATATTTATCAGAAGTGAAACCAAAGAGAAAGTGTTGAGGTTCTGTTAGATTGTCTGTTTGTAGTTAGAATAAGAACGTTGTATCTACATATATACATTAATAAATTTGATCTTGTTATTTTAAAGTAGTTCTCATACTACTGGGAACTGCCGTTGCCGATGAAAACTCTAATATTTTAGAACATTCATATGTTATCTATAAAATTCAATTGTATTTGTAGTTCAGGACGTCCGAAATGTCTCATGTTCAGTTAGAAATCGAAGTGCCATAGAACAATTTGTATGGAGAAATTCCTAAAACAAACTGCCGAAGACGAATTGTCCTTATAGAATAGATTACTCATTCTGATTAAACATCCAATAAACAATTTACGAGCATCAAAAGTTTAGTTGAAGAATTTAAGAACCATCTTTTGGAGGTGTCTCAAGAGGAACTGCCTTGGATAATGATTTAAACAAACGCTTTAACCACTTTAAACATGGAAATGTTTCTTATTTGAGCATTTCATCACGAAGAACTTAAGAATGGTTACCAAATATGAAATTACTTTGTATCTTACTCATTGTGAAATCGGGAAAAACCCTCAAAAGTCCAATAAAGAATACGATTAGTACAAATTTTATGTGGAAAAGTTTAATTTGCTGGCCATTCCTTTGATTTCTCGCACTTTTTAAAGGTTTAACACATTCCTTTGAAAATTCTCAATAAATCTAGAAAATTTCCACGTTTTTTTTTTCTTCCAGCTTTTGGTTTATATCAAAAAAGAGGTAAGTAAGAATTGAATTTTGATGGCCAACATCCTTAATGATCAAATTGAACTATATAACAATTAAAAAGAATATCCTTAATATTGTATGCAAATTTCGGGATAAATGTATTCGTATGGATAACTGAGTGAAGCAGATCCAAATTTGGCAACCAAAAATTTACGGTTTTGTTGGCGTTGTTGACGCCTGCTAACCAAATTGTCGCTGTTGTTGTTGTTGTTTCTTGTTTTCCTTTTAACTGAGCGAATAAAAACCAGTAAGTGATTTCACAGCAGCCGTCGCTGCTGCTGCCATCAAGCAAAACAGAAAAGCAACAGAAATTTGTAACATATTCGGTAAAAAACTTGGCAAAAATATTTAAGTTTTTGTGTTTTTGTTATTGTTGTTGTTGATACAAACAAAAAGTACAAAAAAAAAAAAAAAAAACATAAAAACAGAGAAAAATTAAGCGGCAAAAGATCGGTTCATTGAACCTCCCCTCTCTTTCTTATGGTGGACAGTGACTGCGGCTTCGACTTCGACTTTGCTTGCTGACTGAATTATTGAATGAGTGAGACAACAGCAACTCCAGCAACAACAACAACAACAACAACAACCCCCCTCCTAACTTTAACTCCAACAACAACACCAACAACAACACTTGAAGGCTGCACATATTATGTCACACATTTTGTGTATTGGGGGAGTGGAGTGCCCGCCGTCCGCCGCGCCCCTCCAGCGTTCCAGTGTCAGTCCAAGAGGTGATCAGGGAGGGGGGTGTACAATGCTGCACTCGTGGTAGCCATGTTACAACATCAATTGCGCGCGCCAAACAACAGCAACAGCAACAACAACAACAACGTCGACCCAAAAACAAAACCTAAAAGAAATCGTATCTCTAAGATTGTTTTCAAAAAAAAAAGTTTCGTTACTCTGTTGTTCAGTTGTTTGTCGTATCTGTATCTCTGTGGCCGAAGCTGGAAGTCAAAGCGTTTGCTATTTAGACTTTACAGATAACTCACACACTAAGAGTGTGTGTGCGTGTGTGTGAGAGAAAGGGAGTGAGATAGAGATAGAGAAGGGGGAGAAAATGAGCAGTGTAAAAATGAAATATTTTAGATATGAATCATACATACATACATACATATGTTAAGAGAATTTCTATAAGAGTATTCAAGAATTTTGAGATGGGGAAAACCCCAAGAAACTTTCCCAACTGAGAAAATGAAATTGATAAATTTTCAACTTCTGCCCTGCAATATGTGATAGGCAGAAGGAAGCTTTTCCGACCTCATAAAGTATATATATTCTTGATCATCATCAACAGCAGAGACGATATGTCCGTCTGTGTAAACACCCAGATCTTGAAGACTATAGAAGATAAAGCCACCAAGTTTGCTATGTAGACTCGTGTAGCATATACAATTATCGAGTTTATATCAGATTTTTGCCACGCCCCCTTCCGCCCCCGAAAATTAAATAAAACTGATTTTCTCGCAAACTAACAAAGTTGAAGTCACCAAATTTGGTATTTAGATTTGTCTAATATTTGCGCAGATTTTGTTTTTATTTAACTTTTGCCACGCCCACTTCCGCCTAGAAAAAACCCAATTGCCTCTTTTTTGTTTTTTTGACTAACGAAATTAAATTCAACAGACTTGTTAGTCTTATTCATTTCTACCGATCTACCAAATTGTATTAAAATCGGGCTAGAAACACGCGAAATATATATGTACGTATAAAAGTTGGCCGTAGGCTAGTGGCGGCGCTAGAGTGCACGTGAGCTTGTAAGAGTGAGCGAGATAGCATATGCTTTGAGGCATACATAGATATACATTTGGTTTTCAAACAAAATCGGCGAGACGACTTACTTACTTAATTTTTTATATATATTAATTTAATACTTAATCTTTGTTACTTTAAAATTGATTTTGCCTGAATTAAAAGCTTAATATATGTAGTTATATGTACTTATTTACTAGAATAGTATAAAGATTAAATACAGGTCGTATAATATGATCGTTTGAGAGGCTTTTAATAAATCTACTTATTTTATTTTTAGTATTTGTATTTACTAAAACTCAATCAAGGCTTGGCAAATAATTTGTTTAATTTTTAGTTCGAATAATGTGTATAAATTTGTTTAAAAATTTGTAAATCTTTTGAATTAACAACTTAGGAATTTAGTATTTATATAGAATAATGTTTATATCTGTATATTTATAACTTTTAGTAGGTACTCGATCAATGGAATCAATCTTATTTTGTTTAAAGATATTTATAAGAGTTTAATTTAACAAAATATAATCAAAAGTTACAGATTAAAATGATTTTAGTAATGAATTAGTTAAAGACTAAGTTAAAGCTTTCTTTGTTGTGGCCTTAGATCATCATTTCGACTTAAGACTATTACTAATGGTTTAGAAATACAGTAGAATCCGGTTATAACGTTCGATGAGTGATTGGTTGGTCCCAAAGACCAATGAAAGACCCTCCGGTTAGAACGTCCTTCCGGATATAACGACCAAAATCGTCGGTACCTTGAGCGTCGTTTTAACGGGATTCTAATGTATACATATGTATTTGGTCCTTAACTTTTGAAGAAGGATCCCCAACACGGACATAAGGTGCTCTAATTTAATATTGTTCGATCAGAAAGAATATGATGAAATAGTGATTGAAGAATAAACTCGATCTTTTGCAGTTTTGGGTTCAATTGCGTAATCCAACTACATGTTTACCCTTTACTCGCTTCTCTCTGCCCCATTGCAGGTAAAAAAAGACAGAAAATAAAACAGAAATAAAATATAAGTGAAAGTCAAATTGTATTGACGCATTGAGCGCATGAACAAATTAACTGCGCAATGAGCAATCTCAAAGACATGGACACGCACATGTATCTATCTATGTACAATGTAGATACATCCATACATCCATACCATACCATAGATATATGGTATATGGTATATCTGTATGTAAGGCTGTAGGCTGCAACATTTTGGTATCTCCTGCTTGGGTCCAAAAAAAATTATTAAAAACAAGTTTTGTGGTTTGTTGCAATATATACTTACATATACAAATGTATGTAAGTTTGTTCGTTTTCGTCTGTAAGTACAATATGAGGCATTTGGAGGGAAACGAAACCGAAACCGAAACCAAAAACAAATTCAAAGCTTTTGTTGAGTCATCAAACTGAATCTTATCAGCTGCCGCTGCTGCTGCTGCTGCTGCTGCAGGAGATAACACAACAAAAACACAATTGGTTTTGTTTTTTGTTGTTGCTGTATAGAAATTTTTACGCTGAGTAATTATGATGAAATTCAGAATGGCAACCGAAACGAACTGAAGATATTTTCAAGAAGATATCCACTTGGAGTGACATATGCTAAATCACAGCTCAGGTGACCCAATGAAAATCGTGAGTGTCAGCAAATTAGTTTAATCAATGCACAAGACAAGATCAACTAACTTTGCACAGGAACGGAGCATCGGGTGTATCCATTTGAACCATAAATCATGATAAACTCTTATATAAACATATGAAATTGACTTGAGTTTTATGTATTGGTTGTGATTTGCCATTGCAAGAAACAAAAGATCAGACCTGTATATGTATACGCTTTAAGCCAAACATAAACTATTTCATTCAATGCAGGAACAAGGCTAAATCGACACGGCTTAGTTGTGATGCTCAGCAGAGATATATCCTTCATCTTAAAAGAAAAGAAGGAAAAAGCTTAACAGAAAGAAAAGAACAAATTTTCAATTAAATAACCTGGTTACTAACTAAAACTTTAAAACTGGTTAAAGGTTTTCCACATCTTCTATCCAAATATTTCAATAAAAGTTTTGGATCGTGAGGTTTATTTTGGAACTTTATTGAAAAATGAATAAAATGAGAAGTATTTCAATTAATGGAATAGTTTAAAGGAAAGAATGAATACAGAATTAGTTGGGCAACTGGCATTGGAATCGATCCGGACCTGGATAGTTTATATTCAGTGTTGGCAGCGGGGAAACGGCAATAGCAGCAACTTTTATTTTGTAATTCAAATGTGGCAGGTTGCAAACAAACAAAACGATCTGACTTGAGCTGAGACCTCGGCAGGGGCAGGTGCCTGCTGTTTGGCTGTCTTTTTGGTTTTTGGGGCGTGGCTCATAAGCCAGGGCAAGTCAAGAAGAACTTTCACAAATTAATAACACTGGAGCAACAGTGGCAGGCAGTGGGTTGGCGGCAGTTGGTGTGCGCGGGAGGCGGGTGGGGGGGGGGGGAGTGGCTGAAAAGCAGAAGCAACTTGAACTTGGCAGAGAGCATATAGAATCTGTAATATCAGCGAGATGCGAGAGTTCAACACACTTGGTGCTTGGATTCGAATGGGCGGAAGGAACGGGTAAAGGGAAACGGGGAATGGGGAGTGGGGAATGAGGGGTGGGGAGGTACAAGTTGGAGCGGCATTTTAATTGAATTCGCGAGGTGAACAGACAGAACACTGAACACACAGAGAAAGACATACACAAGGAGAGGAAGAACAAGAGAGGGGGACAAGAGACATCGAGCAGATGGAGACCCGGCAATTGGCAGACCACAATTTCCAAGAACTTGCCACAGATATACTTACTTATATGTATGTATGTATATATCGAGGCATTCATACCAATATATATATATATACATACATACATATGTATGTAAAAACGAGAAGAAAAAAAAAAAAAAAAAATAAAGCATAAAGTCGGTAAACGACGACGACAGGCCCAACCAAAATGCCCTGGCTCAGGCCCAAGCCAGACAAATAAAATGACTATATACATACATACATATAAAAAAATTAAAAAAAAAAAAAAAACCAAAATGTTAAGAGGAAAAGAAAATGAGCAAATCGGCTAAATAATAATAAGAGACACCACAAAAACCAAAACGATAAAGCGGAGGAGGAAGAGACCAAACCGATGATAAGAAGGGTCAGTAATAGGGGGGTAAGAGGGATAAAACAAGAATATATATACATATATGTACATATATAATTTGTGTACAGTTGATTTTTTGGTCATGTCCTTTTCTTAAGCCGACTTTCAAGCAGTTGTCTGATGACTAAATGAGAGCCACTTACGACAATACCAAAAGTCATCCATAATTCCATATGCTAACCAAGAGAACAAATACAATCGAAAAGCATATTTCAAATTAGTCCTGGATGGAAACCCCAAGACAAAGAGAATAAACTTACTTAAGTTTTGTGTTAATTATTGTTAACTACTTGTCATTTGGTGTTAATAATATTTAGTCATCGTTTGTCATAAGTCTACTGAAATTTGTATAAATTGTTTTTTAAGAAAAACCATTGTCTAAGAATTTCAGAATAGATTACCATTTGTTCCACAATGGATATGAAGTAAAGAACAGAAGACAAAGGGAAATTTGATTGCTCATGCAGTCGACGACTTCGCTATACCATGCATTAGTAGACCAAGATCAAGAATATATATATGTACATATTTATACTGTCTGTTGAATACATTTTGGCGACTTATATATACCATTTTACGATATGGGCCACATGGTATAAAGAGGCTAAAACAAACGGATCAAATCTACGCCAACTCGTTACTTGGTCAATGGCTTCTTTGGCTTCAGAATAAGACGACTCCCATTGCCCGTCACCCGACTTCTTTCCGGCTCTTAACCTTCGACTAGAACTCTGAGACTCCCAGACTCTTTGGCTCTTTTAATTTTTGGTTTCTTCTTATGCCATGGTAATTTGTAAATTGGTTCATAATTCGAACAGAGACTAAAAGCAGAGCTTCAAAATTATGGTCTACCCTTTTTGTTTTTGTTGCAGCCAATGGGTATGATGGGCATATTGAAGACCTCAGATCTAGAGTCTACCAAGTGGGTCTTGTTATAATGTATTATTATTATAACTTATTGATTTTCTATATGTCTTAAACGTTAACCTCGTATTCTAAAATAACCAAATAATCGGGGTCACCACTCATTAACATACATATACTCAGGGGCAGGAGCAGGAGCAGGTGATTAACCATTTTACATGCTTTTTAAATTTGAGTTCTAAAGTGGGTAAACATAAGAATATGATTCATTATGCTGAACTTGATCAACTCTTCAGCTTACTCATTCAGTTCACTTGCTCACCTTGCAGCTCAGTTGTTCATTGCTCATATATTCAGTTGTTCAGTTTTTTAGCATAAGCATTCTGAATTGTATTTTGACTATTACATCGACGGAGAGAACACATTCAGTTGCTCAGTTTAGCGCAATCAAATATAGAGTATCTTCAAGTCTATAAAAACGGTCTTGAGGTTGAGGAACTTTTCTTTCTCACCCTCGCACTTCATCTATGTGGGTTTTGGTTTTTGTTTTTGGAGACAGTGCGTTCATTGGCTTCTTTTGTTTGTGTGTGTCGCTGGTTTATTCGTGGGGAAAACAATCTAAAAGCTTACAGACCAAAAAAACAAAAAGAAAAATGTATAAGAAACAAAAAATGAGCAAGAAATGGGCACAATCAACTAACTGTAAATAGTTTTTTCTTCTTCCTCTGTTGCTGGTGCTGGCTCATCTTCTCCTTGGTCTTCTGCTTCTTCTTTTTCATCATCATCATCATCATCATCATCGTCTTCATCTTTTGTTTTCGAGTCGACTCTTTGGTTGTGCCAGTTTTGTTTACGGACCGACATTCAGAATAAGCAACAGCAACAACAACAACAACAAAATCAGACAAGTTATAATTTTCTATCGTTTTCTTCCCCCAATTCAACGTCTACTACTTCTACTACTACAACAACAATTTTTAAGATTTAAACTCTGTCCAGTAATAAATAGAATTTGCATATTTTTAAACACTTGTTAATTAATAAAAACAACAAATAATCAAACAGACAGCCAGACAAACAAAACAAACAAACGAACGAACGAACGAACAAGCCAGCAAGCGACTATCTTGGCCAAATTTATCTTAAAACATTTACGAACTGTCAAGGCACTCCAAGTTTATGGCTCTAACGCTTTCAAATGCCAAAAGCCAAATCTGCAATTAGATCATCTATTAATTAGTTTAACCAATTGATTTGCCAAATACTTGCACAGTCCCCCGCATAAATATTTGTCTTTGCTTTTACTCCCAACTGTTGCACGTTGCACGTCCTATGAGGAAATAGAAAGAATCGCAAGGCCAGGGCTCAAATACAATCGATTCCGAAAATAGAGTGATTCAATAGAAAAGTTCTGATCTGAAGAAGGTTTCCCAAGTGGAAAGGGGAAAGCATATTGAAGCTTCAAAATATGTATGAAGGAATGAAAATTAATGTTAAATCTAGAAGGCCAGTTTGTATACCCTTTCAAATGTTTTGTCAATCTTACCTTAGCCGTCAAAGTGGAAAAACGTTTATCAAAAGTCACTGATCTCCACCGATCGTTCCTATGGAAGCTACATGACATAGTGTTCCGATCTGGCTGAATGAGAGGTATACAAACTGTGTCCATGATGAGTTAGCGGTGATCCAGACGAAAAAATATACTTTATGTGGTCGGAGATTGCCTCTTCTATGCGTTCCACACTTTTGACTAAAACGAATATACCCTTTTAGGAAGAGTATACGAATCGACAAAAACATAAGTTCAACTGAAAAGAAAGGTAGGCCTTGTGTTTCTTCTGTCATTTCCATTTTCAATACCCAAGATCCGTCTTGGATACATTTCAGTAACAAATCACACCACAAAGTGAACACATAAAACAGTTCGCTAAAATATAGTACAAAAAATAAACAAAATTAAAAAAAAAAAAAAAAAAAAACAAAAAAAAAAACACACAAAAAAAAAAAACTTAAAAAGCAACACAAAAACAAAAAAAAAAATCAAATATCCAGGTAAGTGAGAACAATAAGGATAAAGGAAATGAAAACTATAGTACCTTGTTTATCATACCAAATTTCAGGCAACATTTAAGGACTTTAGTTGCGTTTCCTGCCTAACATGTAATGAAGTGGCTCCGAGGCGTCTTTTCTTCAGTCCCTACGATTAACCGCGCCCAGACTTACGTGGCCGAAAGTGAATTGTAACTTGCACCACGTTTGAAGACACTTGGATGCCAAACATATGATAAAGCGACAGAAATGGGCGATAGTCAGCCGTATAAATTTATTGCCCATGTCTGATGAGGACGTCACCGAGATTCGCGTTAACGGGCAAGTCGAGATCTGGATGGATGTGGAGAATGCCGATGTGGTCAAGGAGCCGAATCGCTTTAAATACTGTTTCTGGACGATCTAGTTTTGGGATTAGAAAAGACTTTTATAGAATTTACACTTTACACAACACACAATTGAGTTCGAGCATTCCAGCAGGTTACACTAGTTCCAAAGACGAGATGACCAACACAGACGGCCTCTTCTCTGGCAGGATGTCCACGTAAGAGGGCCGCCGAATTCAATTTATGGCAGCCTCACATGCCGCATGCCTCCACCATAGGTACATCAGCACAAGGTGCTCTGCAAACGCTGCTCTGTGGATTCGAGGACCTATATGAACCGTAATCTAAAAAATCTTACTGCTTGATCTGGATCAAGAGCTCAATACCAGAAGGCTGGCTACCGTCAGATGACCGTAACTCCTAGCTAGAGTAGGGAATGGAATGCAATGGAACGGAAGTTACTGCAATTCGTCTTGGAACCATCTGGTCCAAAATCATGTCGGAACCTGAAGCGATCAGCCAATTATTTAGTTCTTTAGGCAGTCTCATGGACCAGGTTACCGAAAGAAGAGTCCTTGTTTATCATATTTTCGGAAGAGGAGTCCTTGTGAATGGTTTCAGGTTTTGTTACTTGAATAATCCCAAAGGCACTTCCATAGACTAGATTCCCTGGTCCATGAGACTGCCAAAGGAACTGAATTATTGGCTGATATCTTCAGGTTCCGACATCATGTTGGAACAGGTAGTTCCAAAACGAATTGCAGTAACTTCGTTCTATTGTATTCCATTCCCTACTCTAGCATAGAGTTACGGTCAGCTGACGGTAGCCAGCCTTTTGGTATTCAGCTCCTCTGCATCAAGCAGTAAGCTTTTCTTCACGATTCAGATACGTCCTCAAATCCAGAGAGGAGCGCTTGCAGAGCACCTCGTCCTCGTGAACCTTTTTTAGAGGCATTCGGGATGACATTCCGTCAAAATGAAAAAACGTTTCATCTAAAACGTCTAATGGACCGTCTTCAATCTTGGCATAGGAAGTAACGAAGATGTTGAACAAAGTCACTGTCTACCACCGATTGTTCAATAGTTCAATAAAAACTAATACTGTTTTGAAAATTTGGAAAATTTATTTAGGTTAGGAATAAACAAAATTAAATTATCGATATGTGCCTTCAGGGGGTTAAGTCTTAAAAGTCACTAGACCATAACTAAATTGCCTTCACATGAAATTTATGTTGGTTAAACTGATCTAGTGCGAAATCTGTGTGAAATTTGTCAAGTTTCGATCAGGGTTTATCTGGCTTTAGCACGCAAATGGCTTTAAAGCATCTTTACATATAATTACGTATACGCAATGTGCGCCCTTATGGCTGGTAGGGGTAGGCTTGGCCAAAATTGTGCAAATTTTAACCATATTCCAGGCGATTTGGGTTAATAATATATGCCAAGTTCTAGCTTGATATCTCACATTTTAAGCCTTACACTATAAGTCGATCTCTGGGGCCAGTGAGCAATGACGTAGTAAGCTGCTCCCAGGCGAGTCTATTTATATTGACTTTGATGTTTCGGATAGCACCAAAAAATATAGTGGTCCGATCCGAACCATTTTCATGGAAAAAATAGCTCAACATACCAAGTTTCAAGCCAATAGCTTTCGAATCGGAGGCATGAAATTGGACAGATAGACTGACATGGTTATTTATATCGACTCAGCTGCTCATTCTGGGATAGTTGACCAATTTTATAATCCAATAATCCAATAAGGCTGAACGAAGATTCACTTCTCAGACGCATGAGCAGGACAAAAACGGATTTAGTCTAAAGCAAATATTACAAAACGATTACTTTTCGCAATGGACTAAATAACATGTTTTGGAGTGATGAAATAAGGATTAAAAGAATATGACCTGTTGGAAAAACAATGTGTACGTTGTCGGCCAAAAAATCTGGCGCTCAATCCCAGAATGAAGGAGGTAGAATCATGTGTTGTGAGCCCACTCTAGGGGATTGATCGTAGGGTAATATGGAAACTTTTGCCTCCGACAATATTCCTGTGGGATTGACATTGACATTGACCCCAAACACACATCAAAAGTCGTTTAATGGTGGTTTGAGGAAGAATATGTACATGTTATGGAGTGGCCAAGACCTTAATCCCATCGAAAACCTGTGGAACAATGTCAGAGAAAGAGTTTAAAAAGTTGGAAGATTTGTGGTCTGATGGCATTCCATACCTAAGGAGAAATGTCACAAGCTTGTGGAGAGTATGAACAGAAGTCATCAAAAGGTTTTTAAGTGGACAACTATCTATTAAATAATGTGCCAATTCTATGTCTAGGCAATTTTGAAGTTTTTTTCAAACCAAGTTGTTATGTTTTCTTAAGGTTTCTTTAGAAAATGCCATCCAAAATATGTCCCTTGATTGATTAATTTCTTTTCTATACAAGAGATCAAAAACCTTTTTCATATTTGCTTAAGTTTTTTTCAAATTTTTAAATATCCGAAATGGGAAAACTTTTAATATAAAAACTTCATGGAATCAGCCTTATAGACTAAAACAGATATTACGGATACGGAAAAATTGATCTTAGATATATATATTGCAGTTTATAGTGCTCCCATTCTCGATGTTGATATTGATCTCCTGGATCGTTCCAATTTAGATGTTGGCATACCACAACACAAAAAAAAAAAAACTGATCTTGTAGAACTAATGAAAATCAATTTTGTGGCATGGCAACTAATTCCTAGAAAATAAATGGACTGCATTGAAATCTGTTGAAACAATTTGAAAGCTAGTAGAGAGGTTAACGGCAACCAATTCGATTTACTTCAACTCTTTCTTAACATGAAAGATCTTCGATCAGCAATGGCAACAGCAGCAGCAACAGCAACAGCAACAACAATAAGTCAATTGCATTGGCAATAATAAATAGAAGAGAAAACTGCTGCAAACAAGTAACAAGGAGAACACCATTATCTTCCCAACTCTACCCTCTGAAGCCCCCCAACCCCGCGATGTATGGCTCTGCCCTGACTTGTCCTGCCCTACCCTGCCTTGCATCCCATACCTTTTCTTCGATCAGCGAACAAGCTAAACAAAACGCTTCCTCAACTCTTGCATAGCGGATTTACCATGCATATAGGATGAGGAGAGTGCAGAGTGTTGGTCGCTGGAGCGGAGGAGACTAGCAGTGAGTTCACTGTCTAAGCTAACCAGTTAGATGCTTGAATTGGGCGAAACATGGCCAGAGTACGAGAGATGTATGCATGTATATAGGCAGGAGAGAAAGGCGAGGAAGAGTAGTAGATGGTGCTGCTGCTGCTGCAGTTGACGGTCGGTGCGTCGCTTCGTTGGTCTCGACGGAGGCCAGAAATTGGCAAACAATAAAAGCCGTCAAAAAGTGCAGCCAGCAACAACTACAACAAATAGAAAAGCAAGAAAGAAAGAAAGAAATGAAGAAGAAAAAAAATATATACCGAAACAACAACAGCAAAACACAGTTTGAAAAGTTGATTGTTTAGTTGAAGTTGGAGCATAAAAAAAAAAAAAGTGGAGCGTCGATTGGAGCTGGGGAGAAAATGTGTTTTTGTTCGAATAGAGTGAGCAAAAAGTTTACAGGCTAGCGACGGAACCCCCGGACGGACAGACGGACTGAGGGACGGAGGGACAACAGCCTCGAAGCGCAGAGCTGAGAGATGAATTGTGTGTGTGGACTGCATTCTGAATGAGAATCCGAGACCTGCGATTCAAACTAAAGCTCTACATGTAGTTGGACCCAGTGACTATTAGCATATTAATGCAAAGAGAGAGAGAGAGAGAGAGAGAGAGGGAGACACGCAGATAAATCAATATTTAATCCAACTATGACCCATCTACAAATGGACATACATAAGTGTATCCATTAAACCAAGGGTTAAGGCATTTAGTCGACAACCTGTTTGATTACAAAGTGGCAAAACTACAGCTCAATAGAGCATATTTTTTGAAGTGATTGTATGGCGCGTCGGGGTCACCATGGTCATAGAGTCGCATCTAAAAAGCTTTTTCATTGGTGAAAGATACATTTCAGCTCTTGTCAAAAAGAAAACAAAACAAAAACTAAGTAAAAAGCAACTCCAAAGACTTGGCATGGCAAAAAAAAAAAAAAACAAAAGCAGCTGCCGTTGACTGACTGACATTTTACGGCAGTTTTTTTTGTTGTTGTTTTTCTCTAGTTTTGTGGTTGTTGTTGTTGTTGTAGTTTCTGTAGTTTCTGACAACGAAGTGTAGCCTGACAAATGCATAAAACTTGACGCTGAGAGAGAGATACCAAGAGTGAGATGATAAATGGAGTGAGCGAGATGGAGAGAGATCTCGAAAGATCTCTTGGAGCTGCAAGCATTTGCCAGTGATTTGGGCTGACGATGACGACGACGACGACGGCGGCGAGGACGGTGACTGCGGCGTTGACGTTGTAGCAATTGAATTTTTGCACGTCGCCCATGAAGTTGTTTGTTTGCTTGCCAGTGTCGACCGCCCCAACCCTCTTCTTCTGCCACACCCCCCCACCCCTTCACCACCTCTCTCCAACTACTAGCAGAGCACTGTTGTCACCCTCTTGGCCCACCCCCCTCACCCAACCCACAACGCACTCTGCTGCCACCTTTCTTCTGCTTCTTTCTAGCTCGCATTGTTACCTGTTGGTGTTATTGTTGTTGTTGTTGTTGTTGTTACTGCACTTGGATGAAAAATTGTGGATACAGTTAACGAAAAAACAAAAAACAAAAAAAAAAATTGGAAAAAAAAAAACAGAGAAAGAGCTAAAAATGTTTGTATGCTTGATTGTTGCTAGAGTTGTTGTCGTTGTTGTTGTTGTTGTTGCTTTGCGAATATTTATGTTTGCTTTGGCTTACCGTTAGACGGTTATACGGCGGATTACATTTGGCGCTTGCTGATGGCAAATTATCTTGAACGAGCGAAAGACTCGATGGCATAGGGAATGGCAGGGGACATACACATGACTCCAGATCCCATATATCGAGTGGGCAATGGCTCAAATCTTAAATCGATAAAAATCGAAACCTTTGGAAGCATTTGAATAAGTGTTTTCTTCACTTCATGGTACCCAAGTAAGTACATACAGTCAGTCATAAAAGTATTCGTCGGTACTTATTAAAAAGCATTCAAAGAAATCCTTCGAAATATTTCTCTATTTCCTTGATTATTATATTTTACATTATCAGAGTTTTGACATCAGTACATATGTATCTTATATTTCAAATATCCCAAAATTATAACGACGCTCAAGGGTCATGCTAAATGTCCTTTGTCAAAGATAGATATGAGAGAAAAGAGTAAAGGAAGCCTATAGAGGTTTAATAATGCAAATCGTCCCTTTTCCCATTTTACACCCATTCTTCTCACTTCAATTTTAGACTTTTGTACTACCGAATTTAATTTTTTCTGTGTTTAATTCTTTCAATGGAACGTTCAAACAGGATCTCTTCGTGTTCTGACATCATGTTGGACCAGGTAGTTCCAAGACGAATTGAAGTAGCTTCCCTGCTCAAGCAAGGAGTTACGGTCATCTGACGGCAGCCAGTCTTCTGGTATTGAGCTCTCCTCTGGAGATGTACCCATGGTGAAGGCAAGGAAGTCCACAAAAAAGCCACACCGCGCCCCTGTTGAATCCGAATTCGAAGTGGAACCCAAAGAGGAAAATGGACGGCGTCCCTTTTACGTAGATATACTGCCATTGGTCGCCTCGTCCTTAGAACTATTGTAACCTGCTGGAATGCTCGAACTCAATTGTGTGTTGTGTAAAGTGTAAATTCTATAAAAGTCTTTTCTAATCCCAAAACTAGATCATCCAGAAACAGTATTTAAAGCGATTGCGCTCCTTGACCACATCGGCACTCTCCATTTATACGGCTGACTATCGCCCATTTCTGTCGCTTTATCATATGTTTGGCATCCAAGTGTCTTCAAACGTGGTGCAAGTTACACTTCACTTTCGGCCACGTAAGTCTGGGCGCAGTTAATCGTAGGGACTGAAGAAAAGGGGCCTCGGAGGCCCTCAGGGGCATCGGAGGCCCTCAGGGGCCTCGGTGGCCCTCAGGGGCCTCGGAGGTCCTCAGAGTTGCCTGAAACTTGGTATTATAGTTTCCATTCTCTTCATCCTTATTGTTCTCACTTACCTGAATATGTGTCTTGTTGTTGTTTTTTTATGTTTTATTATTTTTTATTTAATTTTGTTTATTTTTTGTACTATATTTTTCCGAACTGTATGATGTTTTCACATCGTTATGTTATTTGTTACTGAAATGAATCCAAAACGGATTTGGGATATTAAAAATGAAAATGACAGAAGAAACACAAGGCCTGCTTTTCGTTTCAATTGAACTTATGTTTTTATCGTTTCGTATACCCTTCTTAAAAGGGTATATTAAATTTAGTCAGGCTTATATATATTGTTTAGAATCAGTCATTTTCATTATTGACGGCTATGGGTAAGGAAACTTGCAACTCTGGGCCCTCTTTCAAATTTAATTTTTATTATTTTAAAACAAAAAATTAATTCTAATTTTGTGATAATATCACAAAGTTTTGTCTCTTAAGCTCTGACAAAAAAGGAAATACCTTTTGTCATTAACAGGTGATTGTTTTTAGCTTTAAAAAGCATTTAGGGGTTATTTGTTGTTCTACGATCGTGAATCCTGTAATCAAACGTCGACTTGGATTCTGAGATGATAAAATGATATTTGATTTTAAATATCGAACAATCCCAATTACTAATCCAATCTCTAATCTCTATCCACTTGGCATGATTTAAGACTGAGAAAACTCTTGCTCTCTCTCTTTCTTTTTCTGTTTCTCTCGCCAACAGTTGCCCCCATCTGTTAGACCTTCTTTAATGCGGTTCCATTCATTTATAATCCATTCACTTCTTACCTAATTAATTCAACGATAGCCAATATTGGGCTCTCTGACCTCCTCCCAGGGTATATTAATCCATGGCTAATGTATGTATTCGATGTGTGAAAAACAAAAGCAAAAGCCATCAAAAAACCACAAACCAAAAAACGGCGATCCATTGCTTAGTTCAACTTTCAACTCGCAACTCACATTGCGCACTTTCGCAGCAAGTGACACACAAAAACCAAAAAAAAAAAAAAAAAAAAAACAACAAAATAAACGCTGAACGTAAATAAAAGGAAAGGCTCTCCCCCCCTCACACACTCTCTTTCTTTCTGTGCCCCCCCCTGCCGCATACCCTAGCCCCACCATCTGCTGCCTCCCAACACCATCCCCTCGTCTGGGTTGTTGATGCTGAAGTTAACTGACTTTTTGACGCTCATTTCGCAACTTTCAAATGGCGCGACTCAAAGTCAAAGCAAAATGTTTTCTTGTTGTTGGCTTGACCAAGTCGTCTTCGTCTTCTTCTTCTTCTTTTTCTTCTTGGCCAAGCTTTGAAATTCGAGTATCGAGTATTTGTTTGTGCCATTATTATCTGCGAGCTGTTGTTGTTGTTGTTGTTGCTGTTGTTGTAGCAGTATTACTTATTATTGTTGTTGCTGTTAGTAATTGTTGCCGCTTTTGGGTTTTTGTGCGGCATCTAAAAAAACAAAAAGAAGGTCGCACAAGGTGGTCCACCATCTAGCATCGAGGTGAGCCCGTTATTATACGCTTTCATTGTCGACGAGTAAGCCAACTTACAGCAACAGCATGCCAAAAATGGCCAATAAAATGGCCAAAATGACAAAACATTCAAATATTTTATCGTATATTAAACACAATTCTTCTTGCCTGAAAGGATTTACTTTGATGTCAGTCTAAATAGAGAGTCTTCTCCTGGCAAAGAAGTTTTATGGAATCCTCTCAATCATTGTCAAAGCAACAACAGAATCAGTCTAACAGATATTTATAAGTTAAGACTTGTTTTTTCTATCTAATCATAATGATTTATTTGACTTTTTTTAAGAGTATCGATTTGTCGGCTTTATAAATTCATATCTTTGCATTCAGCTTGTATTATTTTCGTTTCATTTGTCTTTGAAATTAATGTGCCAGATTTGAAAACCTGTAACGTCAGCTGGCCTGGCAGCAGCCTCAAGTGGAAGACCCGAAGACGAGAAAGAAAAAGAAGTTGACAAGTTAACCTGAAGAAGAATGGCAGTCTCTAATGTCTTTCTCTCACTCTCTATCTCTATCTCCATCTCTGTCTCGCTCTTATTGTTTCTCTGCTGCGCAACACACATATACCCTTTCTCTATCTAATGCAGCTGCAATTGATTTTCACTTGGTTTTTGGATCAGTTTTGGCAATTTCCAACTCAAGCATAATAGCCATGCCCGTTTTAGCCTGGCCTAGCTGTCGCTCACTTTGCCAATTTTTGTGTTTCTCTTCACAGATGATGATGATGATGATGGAGGGTTAGAGTGGAGGGCGGTGACTGGGGAATAGCACCACCAGCAGCAGAAGGAGGCAGAGAAGTCGATTGAAGGGGGGGGGGCAAGAACGTCACACTTTGATATTTGTCGCTTTGTAGCAGAATTCGTTGTGGGTTTCTTTTTCAGTTTTTCTCATTGAATTTTGTTTATTTTGGAGGTCGCCGAAACCAAAGAAAAACCAGAGGGCCGACCATACCTCGGCCGCATCGAAGCTTGTATACCCTAGCAGATTCATTCCCTTCATATAAAGGCATAAGATGGACAGCATATGAATTAGTCGAGAATATTAAAATTTGTCTCTCACCATAATTAATATGCCCCTTATGCAAAGGGTATGGAAACCTGCAAATGCTTTGTTCCTCCCACAAAAAAAAACAGAAACAAATAAGCGAAACAAAAATTGAGCACAGTTGAGTTTGGCTGTATCTAAAAAGTTGTCAATCAAAAAGTCAAATTCCAACTGTCAAAGGTGCACAATTTGTCGTCTCGGAGTTGAACTGAGTTGAGACGAAAAGCGAATGTGACAAGAACAAGGCAAATTGTGGAATGCCATGAGAGTTGCAGTTGAATTGCATTGAGTCGAGTTGAGTTGAGTTGAGTTAAGTTAACTTAAGCTAAGTTGAGAGTTGCATTGCGCATACGCCGTGTCGTACACATAATACATATTTTGTATCGAGTTCCACTAAGCACGCGATTGAAAAGCCTATGCAATGCCAATCGACAATCACCCAACAAAATGGAATGCAGGCAGTCAATATATACACAAGTATATGACAATTATAACCAGCCAGTTACAATACATATAGAAAGACAAACACAAACAGATATATCGAAACCATTCCCATTCGAATGGAATATCGGAATCAACAAAATATAGAAATTTTTGTATATGGCCATCAATGGTTTAATTTCTAGAGTATGGATTAAATTATTACAAGTGTCAGAAGGTTTCTACTCTCACTCTTACTCTGACCCCCTACCCATACCCCTTAGAGATCTGTAAGTTAACATTATGAATTGTATTGTATTATGAAGATTGAGAATCCATTGTAATAATCGTTCAGATCAGATCGTGGTCAATTTTGCAATAACTTACTAAAATATGTACTATTTAGTTAGTTTTGTTAGTAAGTTAGTTTTTAAGAAATGTTAGGTATCAAAAATTATGGCCAAAATCGGCTGTTTGACCTTTTTGGCGGCTTAGTTACAAAGGCTTTGCCCTTCTTATCAAGAAGAGGCATAAAGGTCACATTTATTGACAAAGTGGCTAGTATTGATGGATCGAAAGAAACTAATGTTATGTATATATATATTGGTCTATAAATATATGGTTTAATGATTGTCCTGTTATGTCCTTTACACTGATCTTGGATTAAGCAAAATAATCGATTAGTTGATATCTTGACAAAAGCATTGTAAATCTTAATTGAATATGAGTAGATACATACATATATATAGAATCTTTATTGTACAACCAACGTGTCCTTTTTGATTGATATGAAACCTTAAGTTTTATTCCCCACTTTGATATCCTGATAAGATGTTTTGGTTATAACATTTTCACAAAGTCTGGAGAAAAATGAAAGCAATTCTTAACACAAAAAGCATTTATTTCTCTTCTAGAACCGAAACAAAACCAAAGAGCTTCACATTGTTGTTTTTGTGGCCATCATGGTAACCAGGGTAATCCTGTAAATGCTCTAGTCAACTTTAAGCAAGACATTGTACAGGGTAGCTACGAAATCAAATGCGAATGGATTCGATTTCGGTTGCGATTTCAATGCAAATTCAGCAAAGTAAACTGCGTAATGAGCCTTTTGACCACTTGACTTACATGTGTTTGTTGGTTGTTCATTGATTCGGTTGATTCCGTGGGTCAACAATGTACTAGTTGCATTTTTAAACTGGTTAATGCTGGGCAAAATGCCAACAAAATACAGAAAGGTGGAAAAAAAAAATCATATTTACGGGAAAATTGCTCAATAATGTTATGGAGTGACCCCATCAGACACACACATAGCCCATTCCATTTCATTTCATGACATTTGTATTGAAATAGAAAGGAAGAGAGTGAGAGAGATAGATAGAGAGAGAGAGAGAGGTGAGACGGCAGGTGGAGAAACACTTATATGTACATATATTTAGGGACAGCTGCTAATCGTGGAAAGTCTACAACAACTCAGTGTCACGATCCCTAAAGGCAAAAAGCAACTAAAAAACGGTTTCTTCAGATATGTATGTATGTGTGTGTGTGTGTGTGTGTGTGTGAGTATGTGAAAAAGGTGCCATGTGGAATTATGGTTATGTGAACCAGCAGCAACAGTTGCCGCTGCAGCAGCAGCAGCAATCGCATTGAAAATCGCTGCAAATGAGACAGCGTGAAAAATTCGCGACTGTCGAAATGTGTGTGTGTGTGTTTGTGTTTTTTTCGTTTTTGTTTCCTTTTTATTTTATTTTTCTTGTTTAGACCAAAAACTGTTGAGTTCAAGTTATGCTTTGGGAATGAGACAACAGACAGACAGACAAACGGACGGAGCTAGTCATATACATACATAAGCATTCACATGGAAACCGTTGTGGCAGGTTACAGTTGCAGCAACAACCCAGCGGCCACATTTTGACAGCAATCGCAGGAATTGCAACTTTATTTTAAAGTTTTTGGTACACACACACACACACTTTTGCTTTGGGATCCAAAAAGTCGTCAAAATGTCAAAGTGACTAAATTTAATAAGCAGACAAAACAAAAACAAGAAAATGAAAAAGACGAAGGAAAAGGGTTTGGTTAGCAAGCGAAAGCAAACGTTTTCTTTTTTCCCAATTTTTCCCATAGAGTCATCTAAAATTTTGCCTTGTAAAAGTAAAATGCAATTTCATTTAATTGCAAAATGTTATTTCACTTCTCGTTGTGGCTATTGCCAGAGTAATTAAATGTGTCATTTCATTTCGTTTTACTCCTAATACATAAATATATAGCTGAATGAGAAAATCTATTTAGATTTGATATGTCTAAGTCTGTGTTTGTGTTAAACTATCATTTGAGAATCTCATGATTCCTTTTCATATATCTTTCCTTATAACCTGATTCTGATTCTCTGCCTTATAACAACTATGGGCCTGTCCTTGATCTTTGTCGCTTCATTTGATGGAATTTGTATAGACATTATATAGTTCCTGTATCTCACCTAATCTTAGAGCCACAATTGCCTAAAATCTCTTAATCCTTGACAATAGCCAACTTGAGAACTTGGCCATAAATATGTACATTCTGTAGGCTTAAAATCTTTTTAGAATGGCTGAACTCCAATTAGACACCTAAAAAGACAAGAAAGGTTACTTTGAATTAGAATCATTAGACCTGTCGCCAAAATGTGGCAGATAAAACATAAACGGCTTTGTTGTGATAGCCAATTTTAAGTCAAATTTTCCAAGAATGGCTTTATCAATAGAAGGTTGAATGTTTCACTTATTTCTGACTGATGCTCATCATAATTTTATATCATTAGATGTTCCTTCGATATCCTAGCAATATTGTTTACAAGCAAACGTAAAGAGATTTACCTACCAGGAACTCATATCAGACTAAACCAAGTGGATGTAAAATGGGAACATAGGATGTTAGGTAACTTGGACAAGAAGTTTACCTTTAATGAACACACTCTTCAAGTCAGGCACAAAATTAATCTCCTAACTCGCTCTCTTTACCCTTTTATAAACAGAAACTCCAAACAAAATGTATCTATTCAGATCAATATTTCAAACTGTTCTATTCTACGGTCTGGGCTGATATCGCCAACTATCACTACAAGTCACTTAAAACCAATTACTCAAAAGGATTCTCAAACTAACCTGGCATTTTTCCATAAGCGAACTACACCACAGAGCAAATGTTGAACAAGTGGCCGTAAGACTCGAACGTCTCCACAATAATTTTGATAAAAGATGTTTGTATTCAACATATCCTCATATAAATATACTAGCATAATTACTAGTTCTAGTCGTCAGTTTTATCTGAATGTATATTCAAGGGGTTTCTCTCCAACTTAATATGTATTATCGTTAAGGATCATATTTAAGTAGAAAATGTCAATGCAGCATGAACTCTTAACCCTTAGAATATTACTCTAACACATTAATTGTATATATCAACTTTACTGAATAAATGAATGAATATTATCCTAGCTGATCACAGTTCCCATTCGATCTTTGAACCTCACGTGTTACTGCTCCGTGTCATTCTGAGTTTGTTGTATTTGCAGTAATTTAGCCACAGTTTATGATATTTAGCCACAACCAATTTTAGTCTCTTATGGTTGGCAAAGATATTCTAAGAGCATCATTGATTAATAGTCACACAATGAATTAGCAGATATGTAACAAAGTTAGTCTAAAACCCAACCAAATAGGAACAGTTCCAACATCTATAACTAAAACTAAACTATCTGGGCGTGATTTAGTCATCATTTGTAAAGGATTTACTGTCTTTAATGTCACCAACAATAGGCAATTATTGACATTTTCGAAAAATAAACATTTTGTTTAACTAGTTCGTGTATTTCATACCTTTGCCATAGTGATTTTATTAGAAACTACGTCTAAATCAATCGAATCACATCAGAATTCTTAGCGCCCAGTTTAAAAATCATAAATTGCTGTTCATTATTTTCCATAAAGGGGTTTTCAACCTCATGATAAGAATGCTTAAGGCATTATCTTACTACTTATTAGCAAATCAGGGTGAACTTGCGATTCTGCAAAGTAATAAAACCAATGAACCCAAACATAGGTATATATCTCAGGATAGCCTTGGTCCCATTTGAACTCACTGAACGATTGCTAAAGGGTGAAATGCAATCCTTTCCAAAACTCTTACTCTTTGGTTACAAAAGTAGTTACATCTCAATACATTGTCGCCTTATATGATCTGTATATATCGATTTTAAACGATATAGTGGTTAAGATGCCATTAGCCCTATATGTACATTTTTGTGTACGAATGTTGTAATTGCAAATATTTTGTGAAAATATTTCAAACTAATTTTTGTCTCAGCAGCGGCAACAGCAACAACTTTTTGTGTATTTATTGGGAGACGCGTGTTGGCAACATGTTGCCAACCATCGACCAGAGGCAACATTCAAACACACACACACACACAATCATATTTGTGTTGCACGCGTCGTTTGCTCTGATTTTTCAAAAATTTGTTTCACTTTTTCTTTTGCTTTGGCAGTGCATTCCTAATTTGTGAGAGGAGGCCAAAACTGTTCAAGGGGAAGGGGAGGGGAGTGGTGCAGAGCCGAGGATGGAGTGCGGTGGGGCTCACCAAAAGCGAAAATATTCCCACGTTCATTTTTTGTGTGTCTTTTTGGGAATTGCTTTTTTTTTTTTTTTTTTTGAAATTTTGCATTTTTTGTTGTTCTGTTGTTAATTGAATTTGTTTGGTTGAATGAAAATGACAAAAAGAAAACCAGAAAAAAAGCAAACAGAACGAAATTGGAAGTCTTAAAACCAAGTACAAAACTCAGAAAGAGCAGCAGCGGCAGTCAGAATGTTGATGATTTATCATCTCGATGATGCATTGCCCATATTTAGTCATATTTATTGGCAAAACAAATTGATTAATTGATTTTGAAAACCCAGCAAACAATATTAAATATTGTTTTGTCTTAATGAGTTAACGAGTATAAAAGAAATCTACGGGTTTCATTGAGAACTTTCCGGTTCATGAGTTGTTGTTGCTGGCCAATGATGGATGGATTTGGCAAGCAAGACCCACTCGGCGTATGCTTAATGCCACAGGAAGGACAGCCCAACAGAGACACGGACGATGATCTGATGGTGGTAGGCAGAGGGGGAGGTGGAAGGAACAATATGTATATGTAGGTACACCTTTAAACGGTAGCCGATTTGCTGTTGTTGTTGTTGTTTGAAAAACGATGTCAGGGCCAGTGGAGAGACTAAAAACGGAGACAGAGACATCGCTTTATCTTGGCCATTAATCATTCGATTCGATCACAGTTTGAAGATGCAGATGATCAAGCAATGTGAAAACTTCAACTAAAGTGCTCTACAAACCAAAACAAACACAAAAAAAAAGAAGTAAGTATATACAAAACCATAAAAAAAAAAAAGTGATTGTTGTTTCATTACATAATCATAATAAACATAATAAACTGCATGAAATTCATAACAACTATAAAAGAAAACAACAACATAAACAAAACACTCATTGAAACTCTTAGATACCGCATTTCAAATACTCTACAAAGTAAGTAAACATAGAAATTTGTATGAACATTGACATTCATGATATTCTTGGTCAAATATCTAAGTAAATGCCCCCAAAAGTAGGCAATGCAATTGGTTCAAGTACATTACCATATACATATGTACCTACCTGTATGTATATACCCAATCCCATTGATATTGCCATAAACATTTTGCCCACAGCGAAATTGACAAAACTCTGATTCATGCATTACTTGAACTACTACAGCCAACCACTAGCACCATGGCAAAGGAGGCCAGCTAGACGTAACTCTCCCACTTGTGTGCAGCGCACATCTTATGATCCAAGTGTGCCCGCTTTCGTTTCCACTTGAACCAGCACTGCCAACCACTGGCAACCATTGCCACCGCTCTGACTTCATCTCCATTGCCATCTGCCGTGGCCGATGGCTGTATGGGGATTGGAGTTGGTGCAGCACAATTCGCGCTTTTTGGGCTTCCGGCGTTGGGGCCTAACCCCACATTTGATATTGTGGCTGATGTTGTTATTGTTGGTGTTGTTGTTGTTGTTGTTGTTGCTGCTGATGATTTTAGTGTTTGGGGGTCTTGTGCTCTATATAAGCTTCAGACAATGTTGGCAATGGCATCAGTCGTCATCGACATTTTTTCGTTCAACATGAAAATCTTTCTCTGCTTGCTGGCCCTAACTGCAGTCAATGCGGGATTCATTGGCGGCGGAGGAGGTGGAGGATCATCACACGGCGGCTACAGTGGTGGTGGCGGCTCCTCACACAGCACTGGCGGAGGCTACAATTATGGTGGCGGCGGCGGAGGCTACAGTTATGGAGGCGGCGGCGGCGGCGGTGATGAACATCATCATCATGGCGGCGGTGGCGGTGGAGGTGCAGGTGGAGCTCCTGTAAAAATCATTAAAGTTATACACGAAAGTGCTCCATCCGGCGGTAGCGGTTGGTCAGCCGGGGGAGGCGGAGGCGGTGGTGGCTGGTCAGCTGGTGGAGGCGGTGCTGGCAGCTATGGTGGTCATGGTGGTGGCAGCGGCGGCGCCCAGGAAGTGAAAATCATCAAAATCATTTCACAGCAGCCAGCAGGAGGTCACGGTGGTGGTGGTGGCTGGTCTTCAGGTGGCTCTTCTGGTGGATGGTCATCTGGTGGCAGCTCTTCCGGTGGTTGGTCCTCCGGCGGTCATGGCGGCGCCGGCGGCGGCGATGTGTCAGCCGTCAAGATCATCAAAATTATCTCGGAAAGCGATTCTGGAGCTGGCGGTGATGCTGGTGGCTGGTCTTCCGGTGGCTCTTCCTCAGGCGTTGGCGGTGGCTGGTCATCAGGCGGCTCCTCGGGCGGAGGCTGGTCCTACGGCGGAGGCGGAGCCTCCAGTGGTGGCTGGTCCCAGCCCGGTGGAAGTGCCAGCTGGTAAATCGAGCAGCATTTTGTGATAGTCCTTCCTAATTTCAATCACCTTAAAATAATCCTCACATTTCATTGTCTTCATCTACATTTCCATCTCCACCCACGAAAACGTTTTAATTTCAGTTTATGTATTTTTTTTTTTGTTTTTTGTTGTTGTTAAATAAAAAGAAAAGTTTTTAATCAGTAAAAAAAAAAGTGTTTAATTCTGAAAAAGGACAAAACCTTTTTCAACTTTTCAATTTAAGAAGAAATAAAAAGGCGAAAAAGTTACATTCAGGGGATGCAAAGGGGAAATCAGATTCATTGGAGAAATTCCATCTCTTATATACACCCACACACACACACAAACACACACACACACACACACGTACACCCACTTAGGCGTTAAGTAATAAAATAACAAAAGAAAAAGGGCAAATGCAAAGAAGGAAAATGTAAAAAAGAAAAGAAACAAAGAGAAAACTGTTCAGAAATATGTAAAAATATCATGGCAGGGCAAATGTCTAGCCACCCTTCCACTCCACACCCTTGACTTGAAAAAGAGTCAAAGGGAATCCAATTGGATTGCAAATACATATATGTATGTATATTGTGAAAATATTCTCTATATAAATCTAACCAAAGAACGTGTTCGGCTTACTTGATTAGAGACCAACAACCTAAAAAGAAGTCAAATAAAAATCAAGATATCTCGAAGCATATTTACTCTAGACTTTAATATATGTACACAGATATGTTTCCTTCTTTGTGACGTATTCGAAATGATCCATTCTATGGTTGTCCTCCTAACAGATCCATGGGCTCATTTCAGTTCACAGCGGTTCCATATATTCCCTTTTCCTCATCTTGAGCCACTCAAGCTACAAATTTAAAGTTCATTATGAAGTTTAATTCACAAACTAGTTAATCAGAGCTTCCTGGCATTTTTCCGATCCAATAGAGTGTATGCCTTTCTTGCTAATCTAGCCATGTGAAACCTCAAAGGACTACCATCAATTGGCAAACTATATTGTAAATTGTTTAAAAAACCTACAGATTTAAGGGCAATGCAAATATTTGTAGAAGAATTTTCGAATACTTTGAATACTTTTAGCTACCTTTTTGGTTAAAGAACTCGATTAAGCAGTTTTGAAATACATTTTCTTTTATTTTTTGACTGACGCTTTCACGTTGAACGCTTTGCTTTCCTTTTTACGGTTATGATACCCACCTGGTTCTAGTCTTGACGTGGTAAAATGGTCTAACAACTGTTAAGGGATGATGGGATGCTTCTTCTTTCTTTTGGTCGTTTCCATTTTAAGATAGAGCTTGTTCATGCAAAAGATAAAATTAAAATATATCAGAAAATTGTTACTGAAATTATTAAATGTTTATAAGTTTTATTATCACAAGAAAAAGTTTTGAATATACAAGCTATACTTGATTAAATGATACATAAAACCAGAGGGCCAGGGAAACTTTGACCGCGTCGAAGTTTGTATACCCTTTCAAGTATTTGGTTAGTATTTCCTTACTTATAGCCATCAATGTGGAAAAACGTTTTATCTAAACAGGCTAATGTTTGCGAAAGAATGACCTACAATCTTAACATAGGAAATAACAAATATTTTGATCAAAGTCAATGTTTTCCACCGATTGTTCCTATGGCAGCTACTTGTTATAGTGATCCGATCCGGCTGAATCAGAGATATACAAACTGTGCAGTATAAACGAGCCTAAATGCAATATTTCAACTCTGTTCTTACGGTCCATGATGAGTTAGTGCTGATCGAGAATATATATCCTTAATATGGTCTTCCTATGCGTTCCACACTTCTGACTAAAAGGAATATACCCTTTTGGAAGGGTATACGAGTCGATAAAAATATAAGTTCAACTGAAACGAAAAGTAGGCCTTGTGTTTCTTCTGTCATTTTCATTTTCAATATCCCAGATCCGATTTGGATTCATTTCAGTAACAAATCACACCTCAAAGTGAACACATAAAACAGTTCGCTAAAATATAGTACAAAAATAAACAAAATTAAATAAAACATAAAAAACAACAAAAAGACACATATCCAGGTAAGTGAGAACAATAAGGATGAAGGAAATGGAAACTATAATACCAAGTTTCAGGCAACTCTGAGAACCTCCGAGGCCCCTGAGGGCCTCCGAGGCCCCTTTTCTTCAGTCCCTACGATTAACCGCGCCCAGACTTACGTGGCCGAAAGTGAAGTGTAACTTGCACCACGTTTGAAGACACTTGGATGCCAAACATATGATAAAGTGACAGAAATGGGCGATAGTCAGCCGTATAAATTTATTGCCCATGTCTGATGAGGACGTCGCTGAGATTCGCGTTAACGGGCAAGTCGAGATCTGGATAGATGTGGAGAGTGCCGATGTGGTCAAGGAGCGCAATCGCTTTAAATACTGTTTCTGGATGATCTAGTTTTGGGATTAGAAAAGACTTTTATAGAATTTACACTTTACACAACACACAATTGAGTTCGAGCATTCCAGCAGGTTACAATAGTTCCAAAGACGACGAGGTGACCAACACAAACGACATTTTCTCTGGCAGAATGTTCGCGGGAAATAGACGCCGTCGATTTTCCTCTTTGGGTTCCATTTCGAATTCAGATTCAACGGGGCGCGGTGTGGCTTTTTTGTTGGACCTCCATGCCGCATGCCTCCACCATAGGTACATCTCCAGAGGAGAGCTCAATACCAGAGGACTGGCTGCCGTCAGATGACCGTAACTCCTTGCTTGAGCAGGGAATGGAATGGAATGCAATGGAACGGAAGCCACTGCAATTCGTCTTGGAACTACCTGGTCCAACATGATGTCGGAACACGAAGAGATCCTGTTTTGTATGTTCTTTTGAAGAAATGAAATACAGAAATCATTAAATTCGAAAGTACAGAAGTATAAAATTGAAATGTGAACAATGGGTGTAGGGGGGAGAAAGAGGGGTTTCCTTTGCCTTAGATTCCCTGACAAAACTTGAAGGGTATACACCCTTTTAGTGTTAGAACACAAGCGATCTGGATATGTGTGTATGTTTGTGTGTGTGTGTGTTTGACAGGGGGCAAGAATTCGAATTTGGTATTTTGATGGTTTATGTATTGATTTATTTGGAAGGGAAGTGTGTGGGTGATTGGGTGGTTTGCTCTTCGAATGTGCCAAGAATTGCGCAATTATAAAGAATAAAGGCAATCGTTAGACATTATTTTTCGTCTTACTTTGCCCACCACATCCCTTGTCGCCACTATCAGTCTCCCTCTCGCTCTCTCTCAACACATTTAACCCATTTAACCATCAACTTGTTGCTCTTTATATAAACAAACAGAAATAAACCGAAAAAATGTTTACTACATACACACACACACACATACACACACACACACATACACACATTCACATGGACATATGTATGTACATTACTTAATAATATCAAAAACAACAACCGAGATCTTTTCTTCTTGTTCGACTTCTAAACAGAAAATTATTTTTATGAGTTAAATGGAAGGAAATTTTCCATTCAATGCAAACAAATTGTGTGGCTGTTTATCTGAGAGTGTGTGAAGACGCGGGGAAGGGGAGGTGTATAATGTGCCTGCTTCTCTTTCAAAAATATTTTGTTATTATTTTAATTTTACTTATTGACTGAATGTTGTTTGTTTATTACTTCTTCCCTTTTACTCATTGTAGTTGTTCTTGTTATTGTTGCACGTGCACTGGCAAAAAAAGTGGAAAATTTCATGTTTGCCAAACAACAACAACAACAACAAGAGCAGTCACCAAAGTGATGGAAGAATTCTCTCAAGTATGAGCAACATTTGTCATAATAAGGGGGGTGGGTGGAGGGTGCAGGGCGCAGGCGAACCATCCAGCGATGATTCCTTCTTCAAGTGTGTTTACTGTGCGGCGCGTGTTCTGTTGCCCAAACACAATCAATGAACCAAAGGCAAACAGTTTAAGAACCCCTCGGCGCTTGCATTGCAAAATTTATTATTGAAAAAGTTCTAAAAACACCCAGACAAGCGAAAGAGAAACAGAGAGAAAAAGAGGGCCATAAGAAGGGGCAAGAGATCCAGGCAGTTGACAGAACAAACAAATCAAAAACAGTCAAAAAGATTATACAGATAAATAGCGAACGAAATTAATTGCAAATAAAATAATAATACTACATTTGCATTACACTTGCAATTTATAAACAAACTAAAAGCCAGACCGATACCCTAACAAGTTCTTCGGCCTCTCAGTCCTTTCCGCCGAAGATCCGTTTACAAACTAAAGCCGGAAAGCTATATGATTTAGACCTTCCAAAAATCGTCCTAGCACACGGATGATTCTTTCGCTTTTCCATCTTTAGCATTAAAAGCACTGATAAGTCTGATCCACCCTGAATCCAACTTCTCTGGCGTCAATATTGATGAAATTCTGCCAGTTATGTAAGGACTGGTGGAATAATACTCCTAAAATTGTAAGGCATTGGTGTAAGTCTCTTTGGCCTACCGTAAATCTTCAATTGGCTCGATTTCAGTAGGCGAGAATCTAATTTCATGGCTTAATTTATAATTCAGTGGGACTCGCTCTAATTACTTACGAAGACAGTATCGATGAGTGTTAAATCTTACTCAAAGAAATTGAAAAGACGTTTTTTCCTTTTCTAAGGTAACTTTGAATTTGTATTTAAATTTTTCAAAAGAACATTCAAACAAGATCTCTTCGTATTCCGACATCATGTTGGACCAGGTAGTTCCAAGACGAGTCGCAGTGGCTTCCGTTCCATTGCATTCCATTCCATTCCCTGCTCAAGCAAGGAGTTACGGTCATCTGACGGCAGCCAGTCTTCTGGTATTGAGCTCTCCTCTTCTGAGATGTACCCATAGTGGAGCCATGCGGCATGGAGGTTCAAAAAAAAGCCACACCGCGCCCCGTTGAATCCGAATTCGAAATGGAACCCAATAAGGGAAATGGCCGGGGTCCATTCACGTGGCCATCCTGCCAGAACAGAGGCCGTTTGTGTTGGTCTCGTCTTTGGAACTATTGTAACCTGCTGGAATGCTCGAACTCAATTGTGTGTTGTGTAAAGTGTAAATTCTATAAAAAGTCTTTTCTAATCCCAAAACTAGATCATCCAGAAACAGTATTTAAAGCGATTGCGCTCCTTGACCACATCGGCACTCTCCACATCCATCCATATCTCGACTTGGCCGTTAACGCGAATCTCAGTGACGTCCTCATCAGACATGGGCAATAAGTTTATACGGCTGACTATCGCCCATTTCTATCGCTTTATCATATGTTTGGCATCCAAGTGTCTTCAAACGTGGTGCAAGTTACACTTCACTTTCGGCCACTTCACTAAAGTCCTGAAGAGTTGCCTGAAACTTGGTATTATAGTTTCCATTTCCTTCATCCTTATTGTTCTCACTTACCTGGATATGTGTCTTTTTGTTGTTTTTTTATGTTTTATTTAATTTTGTTTATTTTTTGTACTATATTTTAGCGAACTGTTTTATGTGTTCACTTTGAGGTGTGATTTGTTACTGAAATGTATCCAAAACGGATTTGGGATATTGAAAATGAAAATGACAGAAGAAACACAAGGCCTACTTTTTGTTTCATTTGAACTTATGTTTTTGTCGTTTCGTATACCCTTCCAAAAAGGGTATATTCGATCGAAAATAGTGACTTTTGTCAATAACTTCGTTATTTGCTATGCTAAGTTTGCAGGCCATTCATTCGCAAATTGTAGCCTTTTTAGATGAATCGTTTTCCACTTGGACGGCTATGGGTAAGGTAAAAGTAACAAACAACTTGCAAGAGTATACAAACTTCGGCGCTGTTGAGGTTAATAATAATAATGTTATTATAGGTATGCGATAAAGTTGCACATTTCGGCGACTTTAATATACCATTTCCCCCATGGGTGCATGGTATAAAAATGGTTAGAAACTAAATCGTATAATTGAGGGAAATATTGAATATCTCTTATAGAACTTCAAGTTGGAATAAATAAATAATGACAAATAAATACTCCAGTTCTCACTTATTTCTTTCTTCTTTGATCTTTGATCAGAAGATATTCAGCTTAAACTCAGTCTGGCAATGGGTGGGCCTAATCGGCTGTACGGGAGTGTATCTGTAGGAAGGGCAAAGAGTTGGCACTAGGGGAACGATTTAGCACGGCCGAGGTTCACCCTGCCCTCTGGTTGCGACTTTAAACCGATATTTACTGCGTACTTTAAACAATTGTTTAACGATCGGGGCTAATTGCTACTAAAAGTTTGGTCTTAATGCCAAACAAGGTGATTTGAAATATTGTATTTCATTTATGGCTAGCAATTAATGCATGACAATAGCAAGAGTCTAAGAATATTGAGTTTCGAGTACGTTTAGGAGTTAACCCAAATAAAATTTGTTAATAATTTGGCAACTCTGTTGTATTTTTTTGTTGGCCAATTCCGGTGAGTAGGTCTCAGACCAACGCCCATCAATGATAAACTGAATAATTGCCTGATTCCGACAATTTTGGCATCACTTGGCATTGTTGACTGTGATTATCATCATTAACATCGCGATGATGACGATGACGACCACCTGACGACAAACCTAATGCCTCAAAAACCAGACAACAACAAGAAATTCCTCATTCACGCCAAGAATCATTCATTCATTCAGTCAGTCAGTCAGTCAGTCAGTCAGGCAGCCAGTCAGTCAGTCATATCATTTACAACTGATTGGCATTGACAGACATCGACAATGTTGATGCGAACGTGAACGTGAACGGTGGACGACGCACTTCTTGACGCCGTCGACTGCAATTTTGTATCTTGATAAATTACTTATGACTCGGTAAGACATTGGAACAACCTGGGGAGAGTGACGAGCAGAGCTAGAGGTGGCCAGAGAGACATTGTGCACCTGAAAACATTTTAACGATAAACAAAACTGCAAGCGAATCGAATTAAGAGAACGACGCGTCGTGGGCGTCAAAAGGCAGGGAAAGGAAAGGAAAGAGCTGAAAAAAGGGTGCAATGAACAAGGTATTGCAATAAATAACAAAAATAATGAATTAGTAATAATATTTGAGCATACACTTACATTTTGTAAAAAAAAACAAATTTTTTTATGTGGCTCTCTTTTTCTTTTTGCCACATTTATAATGATTGTTTGTGTTGTTTCTTTTCTTCTCTTCTCTCTATGTGTTTTTTTGTTGTTGGCTGTGTTTTGGCAGCCAAACAAAAGGAATCGGCTTGGGTGGGAGGAGTGGTCTGGTAGAGCTGGTGATGGAAACGGCGACAGTGACGCCAAATTGAAGGCGTCGTTAAGGGACCAGTGGCGGATCTAGCTCAAACTGTAGATGGGGGAAGTCGGCCATTTGCATTAAGAAAGGTAAGAGGAGTTCATCTTATGTTTAGGGGGGAAAAATTCACCAGTTTCAGAGGAAACATCTAGGTTTTCCCTCAGACCCCCTATCTTCCGATGAGGATCCGCCTCTGTGAGGGACGCAGTTAATGGCGACACTGGGCGTCGCACGTCTGAGTCTTGGTCTGGGTCTCGGCTTTTAGGGTTGGGGTTTGGGCAATGGAAGTGTCGTCGACCAGACGACTCATAGCGATGAGGAATATTCAAGAAGAAAGCTAAACACATTTTCATAGTTCATGCCAATTAAGTCAGTCTCAGATTTATCGGTCAATAATCGACAATTTTAATCGAAACACAATAGAAATTATCATCAAACTGGTTAAATCAGACTAAACTCGAAAGAAAAACAATCCGCTGTTGCCAGATTACATAAGAATAGATGCTAAACTAGAGTTACTATTTAAAATTTAACCTTACTTAAACCCGATTGTCATTAGAGGTGACTTTCGGTCTGAAAAATAACTTTGTTCAGTGAAATTTTCTTATTCAATCATTCCATAATATAGAGATACCCATAATAAGCAGTAACTATTCTAAAATTGATCAGAATAGGATGACTGTCAAACGAAGTGAAGATATTCATATCCATATTGCTTAGAAACTTTCTTAGAGATTGGAGATATAATTCTCGCAGAGTTAATAAAACTCGTAACTCTGACTTTTTAAACACACATTCAATGTACTCTCTTAAACGATAAGACACAAAGTAACCGATTACAAAACTAATTACAATTTTTAACCAGAGTCCCGGGGCTGACTTCGACCGCACCGAAGTTTGTATACCCTTTCAAGTATTTGGTTACTCTTTCCTTACCTATTAGCCATCAATGTGGAAGAACGTTTTATCTAACAGTTATCTAAAAAGGCTTATGCTTGAGAAAGAATGGCCTACAATCATAGGAAATAACGAAGATATTGATCAAAGTCACTGTTTTCCACCGATCGTTCCTATGGGAGCTACTTGATATAGTGATCCGATCCGGCTGAATCAGAGATATACAAACTGTGCAGTATAAACGAGCCTAAATGCAATATTTCAAATCTGTTCTTACGGTCCATGATGAGTTAGCGTTGATCCAGATGAATAAATATACTTTATATGGTCGGAGATGCTCTATTCTATACGTTCCAGGCTTCTGACTAAAAGGAATATACCCTTTTGGAAGGGTATACGAGTCGATAAAAATATAAGTTCAACTGAAACGAAAAGTAGGCCTTGTGTTCTTCTGTCATTTTCATTTTCAATATCCTAGATCCGATTTGGATTCATTTCAGTAACAAATCACATAACGATGTGAACACATCGAAGATTTTCGGTAAAAAATATTAAGAAAAATAAACAAAATTAAATAAAAAATAATAAAAATTAAAAAAACAACACAAAAACAAAAAGACACATATCCAGGTAAGTGAGAACAATAAGGATGAAGAGAATGGAAACTATAATACCAAGTTTCAGGCAACTCTGAGAACCTCCGAGGCCCCTGAGGGCCTCCGAGGCCCCTTTTCTTCAGTCCCTACGATTAACCGCGCCCAGACTTACGTGGCCGAAAGTGAAGTGTAACTTGCACCACGTTTGAAGACACTTGGATGCCAAAGATATGATAAAGCGACAGAAATGGGCGATAGTCAGCTTTAAATACTGTTTCTGGATGATCTAGTTTTGGGATTAGAAAAGACTTTTATAGAATTTACACTTTACACAACACACAATTGAGTTCGAGCATTCCAGCAGGTTACAATAGTTCCAAAGACGACGAGGTGACCAACATAAACGGACGCCGTCCATTTTCTTCTTTGGGTTCCACTTCGAATTCAGATTCAAAGGGGCGCGGTGTGGCTTTTTTGTTGGACCTCCATGCCGCATGCCTCCACCATAGGTACATCTCCAGAGGAGAGCTCAATACCAGAGGACTGGCTGCCGTCAGATGACCGTAACTCCTTGCTTGAGCAGGGAATGGAATGGAATGCAATGGAACGGGAGCCACTGCAATTCGTCTTGGAACTACCTGATCCAACATGATGTCGGAACACGAAGAGATCCTGTTTGAATGTTTTTTTGAAGAAATGAAATACAGAAATCATTAAATTCGAAAATACAGAAGTATAAAATTGAAATGAGAACAATGGGTGTAGGGGGAAAACGAGGGTTAGAGGTGTCCTTTCCCCTTTTCTCTATAGACGGATGGACGGACATGACTATTTGGTTGAGCTTGGCTTTTCTTTATTCGCCTTAAAGGAACCAGGACAACCTGTTGAGCTTGTATACATATTATTGTAATGGACAATTCAATTTCTGTTATTTTGTGTTTATAGATCTTCAATAACCATATTGCACCATGTAATGGTGGTCAAAAGAAGGAAGCCGAGTCGATCCAGCCAGATATTTGATTCTCACAGTTGGAATGAATTGCTATTAACTTCATTCTTGACTGGAATCGATCTTTTATAGCCGAAAGCACGATTCATTTAATCATACCAATTGATAAGTGACGGAAAGTGCCTTTGCATATTCTGGTTATAGAGCCGTAGATGATGGGCCACTTAGTCCTCAATATCCATTCATCCAGTCAACCTTCTTCCCCCTTCCTTTCTGTTTCTCTATTTTTTGGCTTCATGCTGCTTTTAAAGCCACTTTATGTCAATTTTTGCATTTTGTTTTATTAGCCCTGCAGTCATAAAAATTGTTCCACAAATACATATATGTAGATATGTACATTCACATACATAGTTGGTTTTATTTATGTACATACAAATGTAGTATATAATGTTCATATGTACATACCTACAATGATAGACAAAAGTATCCTTACCTTTCTCTTTAAAGATTTTCAAGTATCGATATATTAATTATACTTAAAAGATAGAAATTTTGTTGAAATACGTTAAGACCACAAGAAATTCTGAATCAGAAAAAAAAAATGATTGTCAAAATACTTTTGTCCACCATTGTGTATTGATTTTGCATTAAAAATGTCAATGCAAGAGTGTAAAATGATTTTATTTCATTTTCATAAAATACATATAGATACATAAAATCAAATAATAATTTTAGTGCAAATATTTTTACAGTACAAACAGAGAGCGAAAACAAAACAAAACAAAACACAAACCAAAGAGCTGGGGCCAACTTCAGTCATGCCGAAGTCTTTATACCCTTGCAAGTTTCTTGTTACTCTTACCTCACCTTCAAATAGTTATCCGATTTTGAAGTGTATATAAGATTTATATAGTAAAAGATCCTGATCCTGAGCAAATCTAATATAGTTATTAATAGACAATTGCTTAGCACAGAAGGAAGTTACTTCGACCGATTGTTTGCCCCATTTTTTGTTTTGACTTTGAATTTGATTTTCACGGCTCTCAAGAAATTTAATGAAGAAATTTTTTCAGTTATTTGTTGGTTATTGTATTTAGATGATGACACGTAATTCTTGTCATGCCAGCTTTCGACGTTTTTTTTACAGGTGCGTTTGAACAAAAAGCCCCCACACAATAATCGGTCAATAGTTTAGACCAGTCTCTCAAAAATCTTTATTATTATAGTTAGACATGTGTTTTCTTTAAAAAAATTGTAGATCTAGGTAATCTGAGTTAAACTGCCTACCAAAAATTGACATTTTAGCCCCAGTATTTGTTTTAGGGTCCATCGAAATTTCGGGATTTTGTATGTAATTCTTGAGGTCTCTTGGTTTGAAGCCATTTTAAGATACCAATTTAAACTAAAGTACTTGTTTCTTAATCAAAGTATGAAAGTAAATTGAATTTCCCATCAAATGATACATGTTTCATAATAATCCGACAAAAATTAGAACAATTTCATCGCCGTTTACTTTAAAAAAGAACTAGGTAAGCAAAATTTCCCATACATGAGTGCAAAGAAAGAGATGGAATGTTATGGATGTTATGGTGCTCCGATCCGCCTCAATCCAACCTTTGCAGTATAGGTATATGTAGATGATAATAGATCGTTTTTATTGCCCATTAATATGGCCAATCTAAGCAGCGGCCTTTAGAAGGGGTATACGCATGCAAAGAGATGGAGAATAGAAGGGCAGTTTTCAGAAAAAAAAATTTGCTTTATTGATAGCAAAAAAAAACTATCTAATTTTTATCCGATTTTAATGAAAAATATGTCATTTGACGGGAAATTCAATTCACTTTCTTTTGTAGTTCAAGGAAACAAGTACTTTAGTACAAACTTGTGTTGTACAATAGCCTCGCCCAAAGGACTAAAAATTTCCATACAAAATTCAAATTTTCAATTGGCTCTAACTCTAAAGTTGGGGCTAAAATAAAAATTTGTGGTATGCAGTTTTTCTAAGTTTTGCTAAATCTACACCTTGTTCGAAGATTTCAAACGTCTATCTTTAATATTTAAGATTTTGGAAAAAACCTCTTAAATATATGCCCTACCCCAAAAGCGGACTTCTCTTTGTTCAAATGCATCTGTGAAAAAAACGGATTAAACTATCAAGACCATTCTTACGGTCCATTATCTGAATACAATAACCGACAATTAAAAGAAAAAAATTATTCGATTAAATTATTTAGAATCCGAGAAAATCAGAACTAAAAAAAAAATATCTTTATTTCGTGTCCGCCACTGTATATAGATTATATAATCAAGAATTTCATGTTTATGCCATTTTAGATCCTTTCTGCTATGCGTTGTAGACTTCTGGCCAAAATGAATATACTCTTCCTACAAGGGTATAAATATAAATACTTTGTATATAATAATAAAAATATATTTCATGTGAGAAAATCGGCCAAAGGGCAAAACTAAAAATAAAACAAACGATGGCAACAAGAACGATTTCGACTCGATTATTTACAATTTACAATTTGATTTTATTTTTTACACACACACACACACAATAAGAGTGAGTGAGGAAGGGAGGGAGAGGGAATATAAGTTTCCTGTATGTGTCCAAAAGGCATTTCCCTGCCGTTCAGTGAGAAAAATCAATCAAAATCGATTTAAAAGCACAACTTCCTGTGCGTGTGCGTCTCCCTTGTGTGTGTGTGTGTATGGAAAATGTTACAAATTTATTTGTTTTTATGCTTTTGTGCTTTTATTGCCCTCTCCTCTGCTGCTTCTGTTGCTGTTGTCATTGTCACTTGGCTTTACCCCCCATTTTCACTCACATATTTGGTCAATTTTCAATAACGAAATTGAAACACAAATACACACACACACACATTCATCCACACACCACTCACCACCGTCATTCCAACATTCACTCCCCTTCTCTATCCACCCACACACACACACACACACACACACACATTCACAATTCATTTTCGAAAAATGTATAAAAAGCAACAGCACAAACAGAAAACAAAAAAAAAAAAAAGGGAAAAAAAGGGAAAAACAAGAAATGAGAGAGACGAGAAAAAAAAAAGTGGAAATGGCATAAATACGTAATTCAGGACATTTGAATATTTCATAAGGACATGACCCACATACAAAATAAAACATAAAATTATTATTACACTACAACTCTTCTACAACCCATCCTCCTTATGGTTTTTTTTTTTGACTCCCCCCCTCGAACGTTTTCTCACTCAGCCTCCTCCGTGCTGGTCCTGCTCCTGGTTGTGTTCATAACCCACCTCTCATAGCTGCGGTGGAGGAAATTGCATTTTATTGTTGATAGTTTGCATTGTAATTGACAGACAGAGAGAAGGACAGGCCCAAACTGAGAGTGGGAGTCAGTCTGGGAAATGGATTTCCATGTGGAATCCTTGATGCCCTCTTATAGAATATTACACATATTATTTACACAAAAAACTTACCTCTTTGATTACAAATTGCCATCCAAGGATATTCGACCAATTGTGTTACGTTTCGATCTTCTGATAACTTGGTTAAGCTTAAGAGAGCGTCTATAGGGTATCCCTTAGTAGACTATGTAACCTAACATATCAAATTCATAGCAACGCATTCGATCATAAATTCGGGGAATTCCAAAGTGGAGAAAAATGAACTGTGACTTCATCAATTTTGCAACATAGCTGCCGGCTGTTTGTATATGTATGTATGTATGTATATAACAATTACCCACAAGCAAAAACAACAACTACAAAAAAATTACAAATAATAATGTAAAAACAAACAAATCACTGGCCCGAAATGTAAAGAGTTGATTAAGATTTAAAGAAACTAAAGCCATAGGGATTGGAAAACCATATATGTATGTATATGAATATGTATTTATACCATGAAGTGAAAAGGTATACTAACGATCCCATAAATCATATATATTCTTGATCAACTGAGTCGATTTGGCCATAACCGTCTACTTGGGAGTGAAGCAGTTGAGCTTAAAGGTGAAGTTCTCGATTCAGAAGATCCTGGTTTAGTGGGTTGGCCACATGGGAGTGAAACAGTTGAGGTTAAGTGTAAAGTTGTCGATTTGGAAGATCCTGGTTTAGTGGGTTGGCCACTTGGTAGTGAAGCAGTTGAGCTTAAAGGTGAAGTTGTCGATTTAGAAGATCCTGGATGTGAACAAGGATTTGTGGGTTGGCTACATGGGAGTGAAACAGTTGAGCTTAAAGGTGAAGTTGTCGATTCAGAAGATCCTGGTTTAGTGGGTTGGCCACTTGGGAGTGAAACAGTTGAGCTTAAAGGTGAAGTTGTCGATTCAGAAGATCCTGGATGTGAACAAGGATTTGTGGGTTGGCTACATGGGAGTGAAGCAGTTGAGCTTAAAGGTGAAGTTGTCGATTCAGAAGATCCTGGTTTAGTGGGTTGGCCACTAGAGAGTGAAACAGTTGAGGTTGTGTGTAAAGTTGTCGATTTGGAAGATCCTGGTTTAGTGGGTTGGCCACTTGGTAGTGAAGCAGTTGAGCTTAAAGGTGAAGTTGTCGATTTAGAAGATCCTGGATGTGAACAACCGCAAGGATTAGTGGGTTGGCCATATGAAAGTGAAACAGTTGAGGTTAAAGGTGAAGTTGTCGATTCAGAAGATCCTGGTTTAGTGGGTTGGCCACTTGGGAGTGAAACAGTTGAGCTTAAAGGTGAAGTTGTCGATTCAGAAGATCCTGAATGTGAACAACCGCAAGGATTAGTGGGTTGGCCATATGAAAGTGAAACAGTTGAGGTTAAAGGTGAAGTAGTCGATTCAGAAGATCCTGGTTTAGTGGGTTGGCCACTTGGGAGTGAAACAGTTGAGCTTAAAGGTGAATTTGTCGATTCAGAAGATCCTGGATGTGAACAAGGATTTGTGGGTTGGCTACATGGAAGTGAAACAGTTGAGCTTAAAGGTGAAGTAGTCGATTCAGAAGATCCTGGTTTAGTGGGTTGGCCATATGGAAGTGAAGCAGTCGATACAAATGATCCTGAATGTGGAATTTTTGGGATATAGACCTGTAATTGTATCTACCCAAATAAAGTTTATTGGAAATTGCAGTAATTCTATCACTTGGAAACTTGGCATATTGATTTTATATCGTGATATCTATCAATCGAACTAATCCACTGATCACAGTTTCATCATGATAATAAATGATTTAATTACATTTATAGAATTTCATCCCCAATTAGAAAAGTTTTGTTGCCACCATCCACATCATTGTTCCCATTCTCATTCGCCTCATGAACATCAACCTTAATGTTGTGCTTACCCTTTTTCTCAATGCCTTTTTTTTATGCCTATTTCCTTTTCTGCATAAGTCAAGGATCAAAGCACTCAATAAAACACACACACACACACATAACCATCCAAGACGTAATTAAAATCTCATGCCCAATGCCAACCCAGACAACTTTTCATTTCATTCAACAACACAAATAAATAATCTTTAAACCCGCTTTTTGTTTTTAATAATACATCTATACATATGTATGTATGTATATATGTACATAGGTACATAAAAAAGGTCTTTACAAATATTTTAAGCCGCTCATCATTGCCTCGGCCGCCCTCACCACAATGTGCCCACTCCATTCTAGACGATGGCTTGGCTTGCCGCGTCCCGCGTCTTGGCCCACAGTGCACCAAATCAAAGAAGGCATCGCACGCACGTGTCTGAAATATGCATTAACACACCGACAACCGAACCCAAACGGCGCAACAATCAACCACCCACAATGCCAAGAACACGCCGGCAGACCCACGACTCCCAAGGACTTCAGAACTTAACGACTTACACAGAGAGAGCGAGAATGAAAGACTGTTGGTATGAGTTTGGGGGGTTGGGGGAAGGGTGCAGAGGGCAGATCACACCCAAACCAAAATTCAAAAAGGAAAAATGGTTTTATTTTTAATATTAATTGCAGCAATCGAGTGACCATGACAACCAACCCTTGAGGAAACTGCGTAGAGACCGTAAAACTCCGTCGCCAATCCGCACTCAAATCGGAATCATCAACCACCCATGAATGACAAGAAGTTCAACCAGAAGCGGATCTGGCAATTGAATTTGCCAACTGTCCATGAAATCAAACATATATATAACTTTACTCATCCTTTTTTTTCTCTTTCTCTTTAAATTTTTTTCTATTTTTTGTTTATGAAAAACTTTCTTTCACTTTCTTTGAAACCTCTTCAAAGAACATTATCTCTTTCCCTCTCTCAATTGCCAAATTTTCATCCTTGAGTCTAGAATATTGTTATTTATGTTTATTTTCACGAATCTCTAAAATCTCTTTCACCTTTTCCTCTTTCTATATCCTTACCGAGAGCATTGGTCAAGATGTACTCTACTCCTTTCTATCTGCTTTTGGATGTATTATGTCTTCTCTTTTACCTTTTCTCACTGAATCCAAGATATATAATGTCAGTTTTTGATTGGCCTTGTTGTCGAGTTCTTTAAGCCATGTCCGACATTCTGTCATGATCAAACGCATACTCTGTCTATTCCATTAACGGTCTATGGTCTTAAAGATAGAGAAAGAGTTTAATCAGGATCCTTATATATTCTGACCTTCAAGTCCCAAAATTCTGATTGAGTTTTGGATCACTAACTTAAGAATTCTTCAAGTTTCCTTTTAAAAAGGAAAAACTATAATAAAAAGGTATTAAGGAAAATGTTTCTGACTTTTGGCTGGAATATTTTAAAATTTGAATATATTAAGTATTCCAGGAGACATGTTTGGCTAGACTTACTCAATCTAGTATTTGGCTTTTTCGCACTAACCCGTCACAGAAGTTAGTATCTTTTATTATTAAGTGATTTCTTCAAAATTAGTTGTTGACCAAATTGTTGCTTTGGCTCTTGAGTCAATTTTCGGCATCAATCTATCTATATATATTTTTTTTGCGGCTTTTATGTCTTCTATATATACCTACCTACATATATGTATGTGTGTATGTATGTGTGTATATATGTATAAACGAAACGACCATGTCTCCTAGGCTAGAGAAAATAATCAAATGAAACGAAACAAAACGAAACGAACGGAACGGAAAAAGTGACCTCATTTCGAGAGAACCTCATTTTCCTTCCTTTCTTCCTACTTGGGGGTTCTTTTTTTTTTTCTCTGTTTCCTCCATATTTAAGTGTCCTTTCGCATTTCGTGTTGTTGTTGTTGTTGTTGCTATTGGAGGGCGCTGTAGATTTGCCGCCCATTTACTCCACCTTCTGCTTGTTTTTGTTGCTGTTTATCCTGCTTTTGTTTTGTTTTGTGTTCATGTAACTTGCTGGAAAATTAATAATAATAAAAAAAAAAAAAAAACACACAGAAAAAAGAGAAGCAATGCGAAGCAGGATATGGCAAATGGAAGGACGAGAGAGGTGTGGAGCCTAACACGCGTGACCCTATTAAATGTGTGCTAATAAAAGTTTCGAAGCTACGAAATAAATGAAGGTACAATGCGGTAAGCGGAAAGAGACCAGTGGACAAAGGGGAGTACAATAAAATGGAGGAGAAGGAGTCGTAAGAGGGATGGGGAGGGGGGACCAACGAGACCTGACCAAGTGCGTAATGTTTGATGAAAAATAAGAAAGAAGGAAAAAATATTTTCAATGCCCGAGAAACTCAAGAGCGTCGAAAGGAAGAAAGGAAAATTACTGAAAAATTCAAGGAGCCTTCTCCTTCATCTGCCTCACCTCGCCACCTCCTTGCTCCTCACTGTTTCCATCTTCCATGGCTCTTAAAGGTCAACTTTTTCATTTGCAACATGGTCATTTATAAAGAAAAATCTTTTTTGGACTGAAGATGCCTTCTGTATATTACACACACACACACACACACATACCTACAGACACACAAGAGAGCGGGAGTACATAAGTATATAAAGATATTTGTGTTCTTGTGCTGCTGCTGGCCCAACGATTTATCAAATTAATGAGTATCATTTTATTTTCATTTTATTTTCCCTGAGCCAGCAAACGAAACGAAACGAAACAAAGGCAGCAAAAGAAAAAAAAAAAGAAAAGAGAGAAAATTGCGAATTTCTAAAGAAAATAGCAAAGTTGAATGAAAATTAAGGTAACGAATACTTCAGCTCCTGACCCAACCCACCGCCCATCGCCCCTCACCGTCTATCCTTTTTGCTGTCTTCTTTCTTTCTCGATGGCAAGTGCAAACATGGCAAAATGGCGAAAGGCAAACGACGATGGCGGCGGCGTCGGCGGCGTCAGAAACTAATGTGGGCGATTACATAAACACAGGACACACGAAAGGACCTGAACACGGAGGGGCCAAACAAACACACCCAACATGAGCATAAATCCAACTCACACCAAAAAACAGAAAAAAAAAAAAAAAAAAACGAAAGGAAAAGCAAAGCCAAACCCAAACCTAACCCGAAACCCAAGCCCATCTTCAACTAGAACCCCAAACCCATCTCCTTCCCCCAATTGAAGGCGCAAAAAGGACACACTTTTGCATCGGAAAGAAAAAAACGAAATAAACGAAAGTGACCAAACCCTGAGAAAGGGTCTACTAAGAAAGAAAAAAAAAAAGGGAAATACAATATATAAAACACACACACACACACACACACACACAGACACAAAGACAGAATATATACATATAATAATAAAATAAGTAGGAAAAGCACAAAAGTAGAGAGTAAAGTAGAAACACACGAAATAAAGAGGAGACCGGAACAAAAAAGGAAGCCAGAGCGAATTGTTTTATATCCCTCATTTGTCCATTTAATGGCAAAAACGAATTTAAGCAACAAATGTAGGTACAGTCAAGAACCGAACCCAACTGGCCTGAACACACACCAAACTAGCTACAATACTAGAACTATTCTCGGCAGCGGACATTGCCAGGAACACCTAAGGAAAATGGAACAAGCCAATAAAGCGCAACGAAGTAAACTGAAGGAAAAAAGGAAAAGAAATATTGAAACACTAATAAAGACAAAGGATAAGCAGAAATGCAGAAATTAGTGGATTGGCCCATTGAAAACCCATGACTATGGAGTTGGAGACAGAACTGGACTGGAGAATCAATATACATAACTTATTGCTATAATTCCAACAAGCAATCTCTATATACAAAACATTTAAGACTTGAAGAACACACAGAGATGATTGCCTTTAATTGATATTTGATTCCTTTTGCCCACTTCCTTTCATCCTGATCATAAACCATATAATTTATGATGTATTACCGATACTGAAAGAGTTTTTTAAATATATATACTTAAGGACTTACAATCTGTCCTTGGAAATACATGAAACATAGCAGGAACAGTCGGCTCCATTACGATAAACTATTCTATATAAACATAAGTACCTACAGGGGCGAGCACATGCGGATACATGTTTCGATACTGTGTCTTTGAAGTGCCCGCCGTTCTGTCCAAGGTGATCCTTGTTTTGGCGTTGTCTACGGTTGGTTGATCATTATCGGTTCCATAGCTCGAGCATCTCTATCAGTGTTCCCACTCATATGACCAAAATTGTAAAGGAATGGCTCGAAAATCAAAACTTTCTGAAGATGCAAAGCTTATATCTAATTCCGATCGAAAATCATGGGTTCTGCTAAAGAAGCAACTGTCGCGCGACGATAATCCGCCCAGGACAATGGGCGAGCTTTGAAGTCGAGTCCAAGCGGAATGGATTACTCTATCGCACGGATTGATAGAAAAATTGGTGGAGAGTATGCCCAGGACGCCACTGTAGGTACATATGTTAAAGTCTATCTGGGAGATCAATTACATATGTACATATATGGAGTTTCAATTATTATAGAGTTCATCTTGATTGAAGCCAAGACAAAAACAGAAGCAGCTTAATAGAGGAACCAGCCAAATTTATTGGCTATTATGACAAAGGACCCGTTTTAGCCTAGAAAACAAACATTAGCACGTACTTACAGAGCATGTATATAACCCGTTCGGACTTGGATGTTAAGGAATAGCGAGCCAATCGAATATTTTACCTACACCTTGAGATGTGTCCAATGCTGAAATCCATAAGGACCTTTATATACGATTTATAAAAGATGGAAAAGCAGAGCTTAGCAAATTGAACTACTCAAAATTGGCTATGATATAAAAACTTAAAGTTGAAACTTAACAAATCTAAATTTAAATTTTCTAAAACAAAATTTTCATACTCTTGATTTTACAATCTATAAAGCCAAAGAGACAAAAGAAACAGAAAAACTAATTCTTTCTTCTTATAACAATGTCCTAGCATGGGTTCCTATGCCAATCAAAGGGCACATCAGTAACTATATATACAGAAAATCGAGATTATTATATAGCAATTTTAAATTTTCTATCTGTTTTTCCTATGAGAGGTTATGGTAAGTACAGTGCCGCTCAACTGAATAGGTTTGAAAAATATTTCTTCTATTTTTTGTTCCATCTTTGTTCTTATAGCATTTTTTTTCTTCTTTCTTTTTTGTTTTGAACTTTTATTTGGTTAATCATAATATAACAAAACAAAATTTAACGGGTTATATGCAAAGGTTATTCAGAATTTAGCTTTCATCGTGATATTTGTAAGTGTCTATTCTTGGCTCATCTGATTAGGTTTGTCAACTTTGACATCACTTTTTGATTGACTGCGCGATTGAAAACACCTAATTTCTTGGGTCTACTTAAATTTAAACCATTTTTTTTTAATATGGGTCGCGACAAATCTTTAACCGATTTTGAAAAAGGTTCATATTGAATCCAGACTAGAACCTAATGAAATAGCAAAGAAAATTGGTCGAAGCCAAGACGTGGTAAGCAATTTTCATCGATTACGGGAAAAACATGAAAGGAGCAAATAAAATATGTTACAACGGCATCAGAGAGGCGACAAATCCTTCGATTTGCTTTGAAGTCCAAAATGAAGTCAAACCTATTCAGCTGAGCAGCACTGTAAGTCGCCATACCGAATTCGATATAACAAAGGAACAATTAAACGCTACATTTAATTTCTATCTCTGACTTAGATTAAGAAATTTCTTAAGTCTTAAGCAATATTGAAAAGTCCTTAGATAATAAATGATGATTGACCTTTTAAACTTTCCTTTCCTAAAAATTTAGTATCCTTAGTTAATCTAAATGTTTCATATACCCTGTTTTTGCAGGGTATTGAACAAAGAGTAAGTGGCAAGAAAGAGTTGGACAAAAAAAGGAAAAAAAACACAAGCAAGACTTTATTGTTTTTCGTTGTTGTTGTTGTTGTTAGTGTTGGTGTAGTTGTTGTTATTGCTGTCAAGTCCGTGACCCATGTCCTGTGGACTCCCAATACAAACACACACACACACAAACAGAAGGAGTGGAAATTTTTGCAGTGTGGCAAAATGTAAAATAAAGTTTAAGTCCAGCAGAGAAATAAAAAAAAATAAATAAATAAAAAAAGGAGCAAACAAATAATAAAACAAAAAAAGAAGGTGGGGGGAGGGGGAAGAACAAAAACAAGAGTTAAATGTACAACTACTGAGTGGGGAAGGACACTATGTAGTAGCAGTTGTGGTGGATAGTGAAAGAATGGAATGGAAAACAGAGGAATGGCCTGGTGGGTGGTGATGGAGGGGAGTGGGGGAAATGAGGAAAGGTTTTTGTGTGTGGTGGCTTGTTAAAAAATAAATTTCAAACGAATCAGAAAATGGCAAATGGAAAGTTTTTTTTGGCCAGTCGGGGGGGCAGAACGAGAGAGAGTAAAGAGAAAAACATATTTTAGCTGCTCTGTGGCTTAAAAAAGTTGAAACGAAAATAGAAATATAAATATGAAGGCAGAGTGGCCAGTGGAAATTGAAATTTGGCAACAATGCTACGCGAATGTTTCCTATTCCTCCTCCTCATCCTTCTCCTCTTCCTCCCCTTTTTTTGTGAGATAACCAGATAGAAAGCTAGAGAGGAAGAAAAAAAAAGAGAATTATGCTGGGCGCACATGCAACATTCAATGCATACAAATGGCATTTAAGCCGTTTTTGGGACCAGCAACCAGGCTAAGCTCACATAGATACTACCAACACATACATAGAAGCAGCAGCAGTAGCAGCTATAGTAGAAGAAGCAGAAGAGCAACGCAATTTATATGCGTGGCAAACACACACACACACACACAAACACACACCGACAAACAGAGAACTTAAACCGAGTCAAACAGGCGGCAAAAGCTACTAACTTAAACACACATACAACGAGAGATAGAGAGGAAAATGGTTGAGAGTGAGAGAAAGAGAGCGACACCCCTACATGGCCTGCAGCAGATCCTCCATTGTGCATAGTCCTCTACACCTTCCATCCACTCCCCCGGTTTTTGCCTTGCTCATCGTCTGTCGGTCGGTGTCGGTTGGGTTGGTTATGGTCATAAAATAAACCAAACAAACAAGCCGGAACCATGTCAGAAGGCAGTAGAAGGTTTGTCTGAGTGTGTAAGCGCGCGCGCGTGTGTGTGTGTGTGTGTGTGTACTAGTATATGAGAACAGCAAGGACGAACATGGCTAAAAAGTACAGTGAAGCAAAATATGTACATAAATACAAAGAAACAGTATTTAACTCAGGTTTTTCTCGTTTTTGCCAAGTTTATTTTACATTACATAATTGGAGCTGGGCACCATCAGCTTGTTACCACTGTGCAATGGTCAGGCGCATATCATTGGGTTCCATAGAATGGGGTGTGGGAAGAGTTGTGCAGGAGTTGGATGGGGCTGGATTGGACAAGTAAAATGGTGTGGGTATCGAGCTGTTTCATAATTTTTTATACACTTGCTTTGCGCTGCGTTTGCGGTTCGGCATAGACACACATAAATACACACTCACACACTCACACACACACACACACGCACACCATTATTATACCAAGCTCGGCTTCCTATTCCCCATACCAGTCCTTTTGGCTTGCCTGGCCCGTTAACCAGCCACCACGCCCCCTCTTTTTTATATGACCGCCTACATTGCACGTGTGTGTGTGTGTGCGTGTGTGTGTGTGTGCTCGTCTGCGCATTTATCAATAAAAATGTTGTGTGGTGTTGCTGCCGTTGCTGTTGTTGTTGCTGTTGACTTTGTGGTTTTTGTTTTTAATATTTTCACCGCTTTAAGTGTTAAAAGGATATCTGCCATTTAATGTGTATGTCCTGTCTCTATGTGTGTGCGTGTATACGTGTATTTATGTGGGTATTTTACGGGCTTTTCGTATGTACATGCATACATATACATATGTGTATATGTGTGTGTGGGCGGCATTCGCTTATCGTCATAAATATCATATTTATGTGTCCGACTGAGTGTGTGTTAGCCATACACTCGTATATTAAGTATACGCAGTGTTTAACACGAGTTAGCAGGCAAACAGGTACCCACCTAAATATGTACCTAAACAGTGCTGCTCATTTCTAGCTACAAACTTAGTTGAACTTCTATATTATGCGAAAAAAAAGAACGGTAATATATTTAAACTTTAGACATTGAGCATTTTAAAGATAACTAAAGTTAAATAAGTATGAAGCAACAACATGTTAAATTTCAATCGATAACGATGTAAAACTCATCCAAAAGAGATTGGATGGTATCACGGATCTAATTGCAATCGCTAAAAATTGTTGCTCTTATATTTCAGATTAAGTGAAAGTTGTTCTGACACTGCTAAACTTTATGAATGACTCCCTTAGAACGATTCCTCGAGTATCAAATTCATTGGTTCAATTCAATTTTAAGTGTCAACTGAAATAGGATTGTCAATTCAACCAACACACAAACTAGGTATTTGTTATTTCAAAAATTTATAAAAAAGTTGAGTCCAAATACAAATTCATTTATTTTTCGAAATAAGTGCTATCAGTTAATGATTCTACAGATACGAAGAGTTCTTCTCTACGTTTGCTTCAAACCTTATCCCAGAATTATTACTGATAGATCTCTAACTCTGTCTAGGAATCTGCTGATTTATAAGGAATACCTTTGGGCGTTTTTATTATATCGCGATCGACAAAATATGAATAGGAAGAAAAACTTTCGAGTCCTGAGCATCCTTTGATATTTGCTCTTCGTCCATAAAGAAATTCCCCCGTCTACCTTTCAACTTTCTTACGATTTATGTCAGATTTTGGTCTTGAGTGATTTGATAGAAAGTGTTTTAAGAACTCCATCCTAGGTTTTGGAACTAAACCAAACAGATCAGCGTTTGTCGAAAATATTTCTAGAACGTTTGGGGTGTTTTTCGAGATATTCCTTATCTAAATACAAGATTTCGAAATGCAATGGCTACTAATGGAAAGAATGCATATCTATAACAATAAAATGTCGTTCTCCCATTAAGATATCTTTCCAGTAGTAGTTTTTTTGTGCATCTCTATTCTGGAATACTTACTAATACTTAGAATTGGGGCTAACATTTTATAGATAAGTAGAAGTATAAGAAATCATAAGTACATACATATATGAAAAGTATAAGAAAATTTACAAATACTTCTCATTCTTGGACTAATTCATTCCCGATTTCAAATGGAATCGGCAAACAAGAACAGAACTCATTGATAAATTCAGATACTACACGGAGTCTACATACCAAATTTGGTGGCTCTTACCTGGGGATAGTCTCCGAGATCTAGGCGTTTATATTGACGGACATTCTGACTGTCATGGGTAGATCGATTAGGTTGTTGATGCTGATTTGGGTCAAACATTTTGCCAACTTTGAAATACCATTTTATCCAAGTGCATGGTATAAAAAGGACAGATCTGAAGTTAAAAACAGAACAGAACATATTTACATACATACATATAAGGAGTTTTGTGTATACATATGTGTAACTATGCAGTCACATTTATACCCAAAAGTAAGGGCGATAGTTTTTAGCTTTTGCACTTTTTTCACATTTTTTACGTTTATTCGTTGAGGCGAAATGCTCTTTACTCATGGTCCCCGTCGACCATTTTTTTTTTGTTAAATTTCAGTTTTCATGCACAACACACGGAATACATTTTCTCTCGTCTCGAGTGTATTTCCGCCAAAAAGGTTTTTCCTAAATATTCGTAATATAAGTAATTCCAAAGGACAAAAAAACAAAAAATGAAAGACTTTAGATTTCAATCTTCCCTGTGCATCAATTAATTTGTAATTTGCAAACTTCCCTTGAAATGTATGACTTCTGAAAATGGATGGATCATTATCCTTTTTGCATTCAAATAGTCGTCTCTAGAGAATGATCCTCCGCTGCATTGTGAACTTTAGGGGAGTATTTCCACAACCGATTTGAACAGGATAAAACTAAAAGAAATCCAAAATGAAAAAGCAAATCACAATAAATAACTAATCGGTCAGATTATGCCATTGTTTCATTCTAAAGTTTTCCAATAGGATAAGCTATAAACGATCAACCTAATTATATTTTAAAAGCCCTGGCAACTAAGGCCTTCGGCTTAGACGAAAACTACATCCTTACACTAGCCTGGGATTCGAACCTGGGTCCTCGTTGTTCAGTTGCCCAAATGGCAATGGGCTTAAACCATCTCGAAGTGGATCCTCAAAAGAAGATTATTTCATCACAAAAAGATGAACACATTCTTTTTAATAACTTTATAATTTTCCCATTATGATTAATATGCTATATTAATATATATTTTATTAGTGTATTCTTCCCTTATAACCAACGGAATCACACAGTGTTGATATAGAATTCATTGATATTTCACTTCAGGCTCTGATTATAATATTACCCATAATTCTCATGCCGTTAAACGGTTATTTCACTTGGTTTGTGGCTTGTTTTTTCCATCTTTCTCTGGTGTCTGAATATCGAAGATATGGTGACTATACTATTAAACGATATCTGTTGCAATAGCAGAGTGTTTCCCATTACTAATGGCTTTATCAGAGGTGTCGAAATCTCAAAAGAGAAATTCCAAAGAGGTTTTGAGACAATTGGTTGTTAGCTCTTTCAAATGCAATGTTGCCGTCATGGTAATCTCTTTATCTCTAAATCAGTTGAATCGATTTGTATAATGCAAAAAATTCATTTGTTTTTGTATATAACTTTATGAAGTAAACGAATTTCAAAGGAAAAAGTGATTCACTTAATGCATATGGAACTTAATTAGAACTTGATGGGCTCGAGCCAAGCGCTGCCAGATCTCCTTAACCATACAAGGGATGCCAGATTGTTACATTTATGGCGCTAATATCGATCAGTTTCATTTTGTTATCGATTTCTGCAACAACTTTATATATTTATTGCTATTTTCACTCTTAGGTTAGGTTAATTATGATTAAAGTGTTTAATTCTGTAATAGTAGAAAAATCGGAAACGGAAATTTCTTCTCTCTTAAATATTTTGCACGTTTCATCATCATTTCCGAGCAGGTAAAAGCCATGATTACAAACCTTATTCCCAAAACATCAAACTCTCTCTTGTCTTCTCATCCCAATTCCTATTCTTCTCTCTCTTTATCTCTCACAAACAACTCTTGTGTCATTTTTATGCCCTTGCAAAATGGGGGGGCTTAAATTTTTGATCAGAGGTGTGCAACGGATAAAGGGAAACATCTTCAAACCAATTAAGTATGAACAAACAAATGTCTACATACATTTTTGATGATTACGAGGAGACGAGAATGGAATATGCCAACTTTGTTATATAGCTTCCATAGGAACGATCCGTCAAAATACAATTTGGGTTGAAAATTATCACTCATAACACATAGTAAACTATTAAGCAGAGTAATACTTTTCTATTTGTAAGGGTATACAAACTTCGGCATGGTCAAAATTAGCCATGCCCTCTGGGTCTTGTAAATATTTGCAGATTTTCAACATTTTGCTGCCCGCAATCATCTCTTGCCAAGGCATTTCTCAAGGTGTCATTTCAGGATGCTCAACCGTTCCGGCTCCATCCAACTGCCATTTTCACTCACCCACCCCAGAGTCGAGAGAGCCGAGAGTCCACAGTTCTTTCTAGTGTCAGGGGCAGCAGTTGGTAAGTAACAAAATTAATTTTCGTACAACAACATAATGTTAAAAAAGGTGCAACCAAGCAGAGAGTTTTATCTAAAGGCAGCAAAATTCCCCCTAGAGCCTTAACCCCCCCGCTAACCTACCACGAACCAAGCACGACTCACGGTCTGTGCCCTCCTTTGTCCAGTCGAGCGTCTCCTTGACAGAAGCTGGAGATGGAGCAGGAACAATCGCAGTATTTTCTTCATGTACTAATTTTCCACTCCACACCAAGGAACAATCACCCACGCACACTCACTCACAGTATACGCACAAGCACACACATACACACACACACACACACACACACGTAGAGGACAAAAGCCGTGCCAAGGACTTGGACTTGACGCTTTTGGTCCTGGCACTACAAGGGATTAACCTCAAAAAATCTCATCAAAGTCAAAACCAAAAAAAAAAAAACAAAGTCCGAAAAACCGAATACGAAAGAGAAGTGGGTAAAGTGCGGAATGTGAGACAGAGTTTGGTAGGAGGTTGGTTGGTTGGGTGACTACGTCTGAAATGGAAGGGTGTGAGCCTGCAAATAGCACAAAAATTCAACGACTCGTGAGAGACACAAGAAGCAGGCTGGTCTGGGGTCCAGGGATGGAGCCATAAAAATAAACCACCCAAAAAGTGGGCTAAAAATGAAGTTGTGTGTGCCAAGAACAATAAAAATGGTAAAGTGGAGGACGAGGAGGGCAACCAGAAGGATGGGGCACACAAGACGATGAGTACGACGACGAGGCGGACGACCATGATGATGATGATGATGGCTAAAAGTTACAGCAAAAAGGAATATCGAAAGAAAAAGAAACGAAAAGACGTGCCAGACAACAGCGACGTAGACGAGGACGAGGACGAGAACGAGAACGAGGACGACTACGAAAGCAGCAGCTGTCTATAGGATGGGGTGGGGGGAGGATGGGGGTTTCGTTTGGTATGCTCGGTGGTTGCATACACAACATAAGTATATAGGTATATTCCACTTCCAGGGGGTTGGTAGGCGACAGAAAAAATTATACAAATACAAAAGAAAAATCATACGAAGGAACAAAACGAAAAACAGAAGAAAAAAAAAAGAAAAGCGCACAATGACAAAAGAAAATAATACAAGCCATTTGACTTTGAGTGAGTGAATGAATGGGGATGGGGGCGGGTGGAGATGTGTGTGTGTGGGCAAAGTTTGTCCGTCCGTCTAGGGGTTGCAATGACGAACGTCTGATGACAATGACATGGCCTTTTCCTTTCGTTTTATTTTTCATTTCACATATGAAAACGAAAAATCCTAGCAGCTTGTCAAGAGAGTCCAAAAAGTTACCCCCAACAAATAAAATTAACCGACCCCACACCTCCCTGCCATCCACGCCCAACCGACCTACCGTCCCACCCGCCCCTGACAAAAGCAACTGTAAAATAATATGCCAAATATGCGTAAATGCAAATGAGGTGCGGCAACAGAACCCAACACAAAAAAAAAAAGAAGTACAATTTTAAAAAGGAAAAAAAGCCACAGGATTCTCAACAAAGTTACTGCTACTTAACAGCAGCAGCAGCAGCCACTGAAGTAGCAGCAGCTCGAACTTTGCTTCGTCATCTTTCAACTTTTCTGTACTCTCTTTCCGTTTAGATGTTTGTAAGTATTTTTGTATATCTCTTTTTCTTTGCCTTTTTTATTTAATATTTTGCTTTTTTGGGTGTTGTGGGTAATTTGAAACTGGCAAACGGCAAGAGGCTCCCCCGATTCCCGATGTCCGTGTCCCTTACGTCCTCACATTCAACAATTTAGTCATGGGGTAGCGGTGGCTCATTCCGGCCTTGTTCTCAACAATTGACGAGGGCTGCTGCTGCTGCTGCTGCTGTGGCATGTAAGTTGACTATTATTTTGACATGACTCTACACAATCAAAAACCTGAAAATTTCCAACGCCCTTAAAGCAGGGCTAACCCCCGCTCCTACCCCAACACTCCTTGTCAACTTGTTGTTGTTGTGGCTGTTGTTGCTGTCTCCTTTTTGCACAAGTAGAATGCCCGGCAAGTCATCAACGCTAAACGACCTTCGGTGCTTACATATGTATGTATGATTGTATGTGCTTGTATCCAGCCTAGGCACAGTGGTACAACACCACCAGCGCACTAATCGAAACCGCCCACAAGTAAGGCATCATATGTATATACATAGGTAGGTAAGTTGGCAAATGCAACTTATTTACCCAAGGTTGACTTTCTATTCTTTATAGTTTGAATTCCCAACTTCTGTTAGCCTTAAACTTATGGGATGGTCTTTACAACTGTGGATTCTTTAGCAAAGTCTGTTGATGATGGAACTCCGTGACTCTTGAAATAGCCATACAGACAACCTGCTCACCTTTTGTGTTGCCTTCGATTAAACATCTTATAAATTAATAAGATTTATTGACCTAAAGCCGGCTAAAACACACTTGTGTCCAACAGTTATTTGAAATCCGTCGAGCCAAATTTAGAGTACTCGCTATCTAGGTATCCTGATAACAAACTGGAACTGGTATTCAATGAAGCAATTCAAGCCATGGGTATTCAAATTTAACGATTGTCCGGCATTGACTGTGTTGAAAATAATTTTCCAACTAATTAATTTACCGTGTAACTATTCGAATTGTTGGTTAGTATCTTTTTGGACCACTGTGCCATGTCGGTTTGTGTCGCGAATGCTACTCAAACTCCAAGCTAAACATTGTGTTGACGGCTTTTAGGCATGTACGTGGGTGGGTTGGGTTGCTTTTGAGAGGGTATCCAGCTTTTAGATGGGTGGTTGCGACAACAAGAAAGGCAACAACAACACGAACAACAAGTTTGGGATTGTGTATTTGGGTATGGGTAAGAGTGTTTTGGCCTGCCAGAGGGCTGTAATAACAATGACGAAAGGAACGATGCCGGCGCCGACGTTGACGCCAATGCTGCCGTTAACGCTGACGCTGACGCTGACGATGATGTCCTCGACGCTCCAACAGCAGTTGACAATATGCGCCGCATCTTGCCATATCTAGCGTCGTGCCCACTCCATCCATTGGCAAGTCGCGTCAGAGTCACCCCAGCCATTTCGCTTTCAACCCCACCAGCCTCCCCCGCCATCGTAACGCGGATCGCACAGTTGCCTTCGTGCTCATATTGCTGGCAATTTTCTATAATCCTTTTTGCTTTAGCTGCCTTTTTTCTACAAGTTGTTGCTGTTTGAGTTTTCATTGTTGTTATTGTTGTTGCTATCGTTGATGCTGTTGTTGTTGTTGTTCTTGTTGTTGGAGGAGGAAAGTTTATGAAAAGTGACTGCGTTAGCAGAAAATATTATGCTGCCAACGGCAATGACTCCACACAAAATCCTTTTTCGCCAGCAAAACAGAGGCAACTGTCTAAGGCAAGGAAGCAAGCTCCTTCTGACCCCTTACCATTTCCCCGCCTCTCTCTCTCTCTCTCTCTCTCTCTCAGTCACTTTAGAGCCATAAACTCTTTTTATACTTTGCTGAAGCAAACTTTTGGCTTTTGCCCAAAAGTTGGCAAAACGTTAAAATTCAACACGAAAATATATACATCTTTATATATCTATATATGCATGTACATATATCTACAAAAAGATAGAGAGGGAAATGCAAAGAAAGATAGAAGGACAGGCGAGAGACGTAGCTAAAGAAGGCTGAGGACCGAAAGCATAGCCACAGTGCGTATGCGTGATATACTCGAAAAAGTTCCACACAGCTTAAATCAAACTTTTCTGTTTTTTTTTTTGTTTTTCTCTCTTCTTTGATGAGACGGTGGAGGTCCTTTTAGATCTGCACTTCAACTTTTGGGTCAACGTCTGTTTGTCTATTTTGTTTGTTTGTTGCTTGCCTCGACCCTCACCCCAGTACCAGCAACTGAACAAGCGCCCTTCTAGTCAAGCAACTGCTCGATGTCTGCTCGATTTGTTTGTACATTTTCGGTCATCGTCCGCCCCTCCTCCTACTCCCCCACCCCCCCCAAAAAAAAAAAAGGCAAAAAAAAAAAAGACGAAAACAACATTGAACCAACTTTCGGGCTGACCATTTTTCGGAACGACCTTTTTTGCCTTGACTGGACTTGGACTGGAGCGTAGTCTGTCCTTGGTCTGTCTCTGCATCTCATCTCTCTTGGCTGCCATCGCCATCCACAACAATTTTGCGTTGCCTTGGCCCCACATTCTCGTTTTTGACTGTCTCTGCTGCTTTTCTCTATTAACTTTTCGTTTTAGCTACTTTTTCTTTTCCTCCCAATCTCCCACCCGTTGTCCTTCAGTCCATTTCTGTTCTGTCCTGTTCTGTCCCGGTCGACTGTGGCCTGGTCGCCAGAGACTGATGACCAAAAACAGACCCAGACCCAGACCATGTCCCGGCACATTCAAGGAGGATAAGGGGCAACGCTTTTCCAGTGTCGTCAGTTTGAGGGGCGAAAAATTATTGTGGAAAATGATTTGTGTAGGTGTGTGTGATTGTGTGTGTGTATGAAGAAGATGGGGGTAAAATACAATGGCATTCATTTAGGGGATGATAAGGGTAGTTAAGAAAGAAAATCTTCAGTTAAATATACATTTCACTTTAAAAGACCGCAAACATTTAATGGAAATAATAGAAAGAAATATTCTCATTCTTTCGATACGATAACTGAACAATAAGTGTATATGTTTACATATGTAAATATTAGCTAAGATCAGATTCAGTTGGCCATAATATCAACCTCATTCAAATAACATTGTTCGATTCAAACCCCATCATAATCTATCATAACAACATCATATCATTCCCTTCATCACACCCAAGCCCATTGTACCCATCCTGCTTTTTGGCATTCACTTCGACTCGATTATATTTCAGAGGCAAATGACAAACATAGCGCCACAGTTAAAACCAAGTCAAAGCACAACCACCTGATGCCCCCTTGCAGCCTTACCGCTTTCTCCCATCCTATCAAACAGAAATAGAAAACGAGAGAGAGGAAGAGAAAAACAAAAAGGATAAAAAAAAGGAAAACCATAGCAATGCCAGTCCAAAAAGGACATGTTATAATTTCCACCAACAACAAGCTGAACAAAACCAACAAAAGTAACCAAAAAAAAAAATAAAGCAACAATTCCAACAACTACAAACAACTAAGACCCATGGCGGCCAAAAGCTTGCCCTTCCCCCTCCCTACGTCACGCGCGCCGCTCCGGCTCATTCTAAGTTGTCCTTTAACACTGAACCAACCTCCCCCCCCACTCAGCCCACCACTGTATATCCATTCTGCTATCCTTGTGTTGGTATGCCTGTTTGGTATGCCATCACGCAAAATGTTCGCCTGGCTCTCTTAATGGGTGGCTTGACAGGGTTTAAGCTCTTTTACGGGGCAGATTGTGTTTCTACATGGCATGGCATGGCGGATGGCGAATGGCGAAGGATGGACTGAAGAGAAGAAGGATGGTCTCACCAGAGCTCTGGTAGGGGAAAGCAACTGGCAAAAGGTTCATCATTATAATAAAATGAGATCGACCACGACAAGTACTCAGTAATCGACTTCTCGAGTGAATTCCAAGGGAAAGCTTCAAGCTATCACTAATCGAGCTTAAACTAGACTTTCTTACAAAGAAGTTTCCATTATTCGTATTTATTATTCTCAGTTATATCTTCTCTACATTTAGATTTCTCAATCACCGATATCCCTGAAGCCCCATGAATACCCTGTGATGGGGGTTCTGTTTATAATATAGGCAAAAGGATGAACAAAAAAAAAAAAAAAAACAAAGAGACAAAAAGAAGAAAAGGAGACTAAAAGACGCTGCAGAAAATAAGCTGAAAACTTGCTTCTGCTTTTTGTGTGCAAAAGTTTCGGGTTAGCTTTCTTAGCTGCTGCTTTAAGTTGCCCTGCCCCCCTACTTCACTCAACCCCAACCAAACCCCCCACCACGCCGCATCACTGCCACTACATCTACTTTGGGTGATTCTAATAGCTAAAACTATGCTTCCAATTCCGCTCTTCAGCTGCTGCTCCTCTTGATGTTCCTTCTTCTGCTTAAACTTCTTCGCCTTGTTAGTTGTCGGCATCTCATGCTCTCAACTTTCTTCTTTTACTTTTCTTCTCTGTCTGTGTGTGTGTGTGTGTTGCTTTTGTAAATTTGTAAAAGTTTGAGTTTAATTCAATTCGGAACGGTAGCTGTGAGTGGTAGCTTCCTAAAGGATAACGAAAATTGTTCACAGTGTGCAAAAACCAGCAAAGAAGGAGATTTCTCCCTTTCTAGCCATTCTATCGTACACTTTTCTGTGGCTGTGTATACATATAATATATACATACATACATACATATATATGTATATGTGTGTGTGTGTGTGTGTAAGTGTAACGCGTTGTTGCTGAGCGCAAATTGCGGTACTTTGGTCGGGTAGAGAAGGTTAACTCCGACACAGTATGCTTGGTAGGGGATTGGTGTTGGTAGGCGTCAGCAAATCCACATGTTTGGTTGGCACATGCAGTCAACTCAACGGGAGTCAGCACTACACAGTGCCCTGCAACCTGCCCCCCTCATACCACTTACCTGGCTGGCTTGGCACGTAGCATAGACTAAATGTAGCATGTTCATAGGGTGCCTCTTCGCTGCCGTTCTCTATAAAAACTACACAAAGAAAAAAAAAAAAAACGAAAACGAAAATATATAAAGTTAGTTTACCAGTTTGTTGCTGCATTTTATAGATTTTTGCTCTAAGCCCAACAACCCGCCCCCCACACCCCACCCCCACACACACCTCCCTTAGAAGCCCAACAACAATTTGATTCTCTCACTCAACAGTTTGTTTGTTGTTGTGCATTAAGTGTTGCCAACTTTATTTAATGGCATAACAGTTGACTTTCCCCCCTTCACCCGCTCATCATTCGCCACCGCCACACCGCCGAGAACTCCTCCGAAAGCAGTGTTGCTAAACGGTAAAACTTACGGGTGGGTGGGTGTTTATGCTTGGTTTTGGTCTTGGCTTGGTTTATATGTACATCCAAACACACACACATGCACATACATATGTGGGCGTAAATTGTCTATTAGTCAGTGAACCGGTCGGTGGATGGGGATGTGGGTGTGGGTGTAAATGTATGTATGTATGTGTGGGTGTGTGAAAACGCAGAGACAAAATTGCTGCACATTTTTATTATGTTTTTCTAAGGGATGAAATTTAATTAAGATACTTTGACGTCTCACAGATACACAATCATCCATATAGACTCTATAACCATTTGGTCTAAGGGATAATTCAATTTGTGTTTGTCTTTTGGGTTCACATACAATACACATACATATGTACATATATCCATACGAAAATCGTCAATAAATACTGAATGGAGACGTTCCAGAGTATTGTCCTGTTTTTATTGAGTGTATGTATGCGTGTGCGTGTGTGTCGATATGTCTGAAGGTCCACTTACTCTCACACAACAGCATCTTTGTCATTTCGATAATTTGCGCCCAGTTGGTTATTGGATTTTCCTTTTATGACAACACTGACAAAAATTGAAAAGTTTCAAGCCCTTGCGGGCTTGATTGAATGCCCAAAAAGGATACCAAGTTTTCTTATTTGGCTCAGAATGAAGATAAATTTAATAAAATAGTTTCATTAAAAAAATAAAGGAAAGCACGTGAATTCCAATGGATTCCAGATTCTAGTCCTTTTCGATTAACATCGACTGTTATTGTCAAGTCCTGGAAAGTCCTGCAGAAACATCAACCAATATCTCACAAGTCCAAACTAGATTCTAGTCCCTTTCGATTAACATCGACTGCTAATATCAGATACTGGAAAGTCCTGCAGAAATCTGAAGTAAATAAAACGCTCAAGTCAAACATCAACCAATATTTCACAAGTCCTTAGAGGTATCAGGATAAACGTGTTGCCAAAAACTTATATAATTAAACCCTAATGTCGTTATAAAGGATTTCCTGCTAGTTCTAATAGGAACTGGGATATCAATAATGTTTTGGTTTAAATATAAACTATTAGGCATGACTATATGAACTAGATGAGTTCATATAGGTCATTCAGGACCTGTCTGTCGTTTCTACTGGATCAACATAAGCTCCCACTAAAGGAGGTAGGTCCTATATCATTGCATGTTTCGACTTCAGTGCATAATTTCGCCACAAGTTTGTGGGTTTCAAGGAAAAGGGAAAGATATGCAAATATCGGCTCTATTAAAGCTATTCCCGGCTAACACGATGTCCAAAGAAATTTCAAATACATTTTTGAGGAGATGACACCTGGCATCAGATCAAATGTGATTAGTTTTTTTCGAAATTGATAAGATATAAGAATAATTGCAGCAAGATTGCAAAAGTGAGGGAAATTATTCTTTTAGTTGTGATTTCGGCACTGCAGGGCATTCGTCGTGTCTTATACACTTGTTACCATAGGCAGTTTGCCATTTGCCGTGGTAGAATCGTTTCCAAACGAAAAAACGATTGGGGAGGATTGGCAATCTTGGAGTCACTCTCATGACGCAATCAAGCAATTATCTTCCGACTGTGCTCAAACATTAAAGTTTACTTTGAGCTTGAGATGGGGACGGCGGTGGGCGGGGCTATTGGAAATTTAATTAGGTTTACATCATTTTCATATAGAGCTGCTGCCCAGTACCCCAGCGCGCCAGATGAGCACAGGAATAACAACGACAGTGAGTCAGAAACAACTTTAACTTCACTTTGAAGAATGAAAGACCCAAGGGGAGAACCCAAAAGGACGGGGCACTTGGACTATCAATTAGATAAACGCATCTAGAAGTCAAATACTTCGACAATAAGTTGATTTTTATCCAAATGGTAGTCTATTGGTATATTAAATGGTTAAAATGCAATTAAAATTAACTGTAAAAGATAAGTGAGTGGAGTGAAAGCAAGCAGGCGAGAAAGAATCATTGGTAAGTTCGAAACAATAATTAACACAATGAATAATATGTCTGAGCTCTAAATCACAAGTTCATTCGAACAAATGTGGCAACTGGAAACGATGGCTGGCTGGTTGGGGATAGAGAGAGAGACACTCTCAATCAGATTGAGAATTTTGCACACAGAACGTCACACACGAACGCAATGCGCTGACTGTGGAATAGGCGCTCAGAAATAACCCCAAGGCACTACAACAACTACATACTACGTTCCTTGGCCCAACATGCGCAATGGCACGTGAAGTGTTCTGAGATACAACGAACTGCGACGAGCGATGAGCGACGAACGACATGGACGAACGACTGCACGATTAACATACCCACATACATACATACATGGGTTCTACACGCATTTACAACAATGACATTCTCTCTCTCTCACTTACCCACTTACTCACTCACGGTATCTTTCTCCTTCAGTGGCGTAAGAATTTCCTCCACTCGCCCCAGTCACTCATTCAGCGGAAAATTCACTTTTCGCCATCGCTGCGCACTTGTGCCGAAAGTCAGTCGGGCACGTCCGCAATGCCGGCCGGCGAGGTCACTATTGTGTATTAAAAGGGGGTTGCACCTACCACGCCCAACCGCCCACTTGCTCCCAGTCACTCAAAGCACTACACTACATTCACTCACTCGCTCACTCATTTGCTCGCCTCGATTCGATTTAATCGTTTAGTGTGCGCCCTTTTGCGCCTTATCAACTTTTCATTTAATTTAGCCTGAAACCTTTTTTTGGTTTGCTCTTACTCTCTCTCTCTCTCTCTCTCTGTCTCTCTCTCTACCTCTCTGTTTGTGAAGGGGGGTGATACGGGTGGGTGGTACGTCCTTGGCTACTGTGAATAATAGAAAGAGAGGAAACGTGTACGAGGCAGAGTTTCGGTTTGCGGTTGATTAGGTGTTATCGTTATGATTAGAAGAGAATGTTCTATTGAACAGGGGGGCATGGGCTAGGGTTAAAGGTGGGGATATGTGTTTGTGTGTGTGTAAGTGTATACGAGTGTGGGTTAATATAATGGCATTATGACAATTTGTTTGATAAAAGATCTCTACCTCTTCATCAAGTAGATAGAATGTACATACATACATATGTATATTGCACATACGCCACGTTGTACAGCTATGGAAGGAGTCCCCACCATGGCCCATGGCTTGGATTTATTAATATATTTTCATCGTTGCTGCTGTCCTTTCTCTTACTTCTTCTCTTTCCTTTTATCCATGTATTTTTCCTTTTTTTTTTATTTCTGTTCTTTTGTAATTTCTTTGTTGAAGTCTGGATCCATGCTCTTATTTCTGCTTCTGCCATCTTCCTCTGCCCACTTGCAGCATTTATTCATTCATTTATTTGCGCTTTTCTACATTCCTTGTGTTTTTTTTTTTTTTTTTGGAGTCCTCTTTTAGCCCATCTTTGGCAACTTTTATGCGCTTCTTCGTGCTTTTTTATGCTTTCTTCTTTTGCTTTCCTTTTTCTCTTTTCATTTTTTTTCGTTTTTTGATTTTCATTTTTTCTGAACAAAGTTGCCGCTTTATTGTTTCGATTTAAGTTACTTTGTATGCTGTCAACGTCGTTGGTCCTTGGTTCCAGGGGGTGGGATCGTTGAGTTGGGTGTGTTGTGGGGGGGGGTAGGGCATGGGCTCCTTGGGTTCGGTTGATTCCTTGGACCGAAATCGCCTGGGAGCCGCTTTGGGTTTCATTGTTGCTTCGGTTTTATTTCACAGCTTTTTGCGGCGTTAGGAATAGGCGGCCAGATGGGTAAATGTGAGGGGAGAAATGGGGCGGGAGGAGGTTGTTTGGTTTGTACTTTGATTTGTCGGCCCCACAATTTTGTTGTTGGCTGGCTGGTCGGGCCAGAAGCATTGAGTTTTATGCCCGTTTAATGGCTGCGAATTTACTCGCTTTATGCGTCTTCGATAAGCATTTATTAGCGCCATGAGCTAGGGGGGCAAAGCAACAAAAGAAGGATGAAGGATGCGGCCGAGGGATGAAGACTTTGTGGAAAGATTGCCAAGGTTTGGGAAAATGGTTACGGTATTGGCTCTCTTTTTTTTCATGGGGCCGATGAGGCGTATGATTTATTTTTATGTTATTTATTATTTTCTTCTTTCTTTTTTTGGGATTGGGATTGGTGTGCGTATTTTGGGCCAGAGCCGGGGTCTCAGATCTGTGCTAAGTTTCATCCTCTTTAGGGACTTCAACATATGTTAATCCCCAATCTACCACATCTCTTTTCCTTCTCCCCTAGAGATATCATTTTGCTATTTCAAATACTTTACCATAAATTTGTACATTTTACTAGCTTTAATAAAAACAAAACAAAATAAAGATTTCTTTATCTATTCTTGATCTAGGACTTTGTTTTCGAACCATCCTTCATAATGATATAGTAGTAGCGGACTTGGCCAAGAAGGGTGCGATATAGCGGATGGTGTCAATGCAACATTTGACATTAAATTGCATAGTATACTGAGTCAATGCGGTTAGCCCCCAACTACATCAGTCATATACGAATGATAATGGCATCCTTAACAAGTAGTTCCAATTTATATCTCTTATCATCCAGGAGTACCAATTTTAATTTGAAGTTTTATCCATAGCACGTTTGTTCTCCTCTAGAAATATCAAAGGGCTTCAATGATGAACGGGATAGCTTGTATTTGTTACCTCATAATATGGTTAGATGTTCCACATCTGTGCATGGTATACCAAAAGTCACCTCCTGACTTCAAAACTTTTGAAGAAGTTGGAAACGAGACTAATAGCTTATTTTAATAATAGAGAGAGACCTCGATCTTGATGAATTATAAATGCCTCAAAGGACTTGGATGTAATTTTAGAGGGAAAACTAATTGAGTAATGATGAACACATTCTTTAAAGGTTTCTGTTCTGTTGAGTCCTGTTTTCGGTTTTTCTCAGTGTATTCATATCTGGGGTGCCACTTGAAATTGGTTTTCCATTGCATCCTTTTTTTTTCATTTTCCCTTTTTGTGTGTGTGTGTTTTTTTTTTTTTTTTTTGTTCATTCATTTTCTGTCTTTCCCTTTTTTTTGGATGGTTTTTTTTTTCTGTACTCTTCCATGTCTCGTCTCGTTGTTGGCTCTTCGTTCGCCTGGCATATCCTTGCCTTGCCTTGCCTTGCCTCGCCTTGGCTTCGTTGTCAGAACCATCAACATCAGGCTAACACCCCTGTTCCTTCCTCTGACACTCGTATCCAACCGTTTCTGCCATGCCTTGGGTATATTGCAATTTTTGCTGCTGTTGGCCATAAAACTTTCTACTTTTTTCATATTTTTTTTTTCTGCAATGCTGCTACTGCCATGCCACGCCTTCCTCATCCTCATCCTCGTTCTCAACCTCAACCTCATCGTCATCGTCGACGTTCGCTTCGTCAGTGAGGCAACAAGGACAACATTTACTCGTCTGCTTAACTGCAAAGACAAACCTGCCAGGCTCTCCTGTTGCCATCATTCCCTCCGACGCCAACCAACACAACGCCGCCGCCGCACAAGCCCTTCATCACCATCGCCATCTCTTGGCGTCCGCCTCCACCTCAACCTAGTATCTTGCCACGCCCCTTATTTTGCCTGTCATCTAAAATTCATTTTTATACTTGTATTTTTCTTCTCCTCTGTTCACTTTTATTTTACATTTGCTTCGGTTTTTTCTGTCATTTTCTTTTCTTGAGCCATTTTTATTATTATTTTTATTTTTTTTTTTTTTTTTTTTTTTGTCCTAAGCCGCACCGCGTTTGTCCCTGTGTAAATGTGTGTGTGTGTGTGTGTGTGTATGCGCTTTATATATTTTTCATTGTGCCACACTGGCGCACATCCTGCTCATGTCCTTCGTCCTGCTACCGCCGCCGCGTCTGCCCCTCATGTCCTCTCTCGCCATCGCCCAACTCACAGAAGTCAAATACGTTTTAATATCTTTTCTCTCTTGACATTTTCACTACAGTTATGTTGCCATTTTCCTTCTTTCTTACCATCTTTTTTTCTTGTACATATATATATAGTATATGTAGGTATGTGCATACGTATGTATTTGGGTGTATGTGTGTCTTTTTAGTATGTATTCTTTTTTTTTTCATTTTGCTTTTTGGCATATCCCTGCTCCATGGCTCCAAAGCCGCGCGCAAAAAGTTTTCTTGCCAAGAGTTTTGTGCTCTGCTTTGGCTTTCTTCTGTGTGCGTGTGTTTGTATGTGTGTGTGGTTGAAAGTATGTCGCCTGTTTGCATGTGTGTTTGTGGGTGTGTGTGTGTAGTGTATAAGTATAGATATCTGTGTGCGTATTTCATGGCAAAACGCATCCTTCGCCTTGTTGTCTCCTGCTGAATGTGGGAGCCAGCTTAATGCCTTTGCCATCATCTTGTTTTTACTCCACCAACCCACCGAACACGTCGGGTCCACCACCATCCATTTCTACCACCTCTCCAGTGCCTTGTCCCCAACTACATACATCTCGGCGTCCTTTGCCTGATGTTGCAGCCAGTCATTGTAGGAGCAACATGCTCCTACTTCTCACCCTTTCAACATTTTGCCTTCTTCTCGTAAAGTGATGCAAGCGTAACATTTTGCGCCACAATTTTTCCTTTTCGGTTTTCCGTTTTTCCTTTTTTTTTTTTCTTGTTTGGTTTCTCTGCTTTTGTAAGTTGTTTGCCCTGCTCTACCCCTTTTTGTGTGGCTCATAGTTGAAGGAATGTTTGGAATAAGGACAGTTCGTTGAATAAATTTCATTGGCCTTAACCACTTGAGAATTATAAGAGAATTTGTTTGTCAAATGTTTAGGAAGATATAAATATATATATATATATTAAAGTATAAGTTTATCTGAAGTATTACAATACTTTGAGAAATTGATTTTAAATTTAAATGTGACAGAATTTAATTGATTTGAGATTTTATTGAACTTTTAACAAATGTTGTTTGCTTTGCTTGTTTTAAAATTTGCATAAACTGTTCTTCATTAATCACTTCATTGATCAACTTAGTAAAATACATTGACTTTTTTATTCTCCTATAATACAGTTCAGATGAAGAGAAGGATACGTTTCCTAAAACGTAAAGTGTTTATATATTCTCGATCACCATAAAAAGCAGAGTCAATTAACCCATGTTCGTTTGTTTATGTCAACAGCAAGCGGTCAATTGGATGAAAATTAGTGCCAGAGCAGCCGATTATTCCTCGATTTCATAAAATCAAGTTGTGTGCAAAAATAGTCTTAACTTACCAGTTTTCAAAATTAAACGCCAAATTAAGCACAGTTCCGACAACGTGCCAAAAAAAACAACAGACTGGCAACGCTACAATCCATAAAACATAGCGTTTGTCAACACTAAATCTAGCTTTGCCAAATTTTTTCACTTTTAAACATCAGAATTTCGAGTAGCTTAAATATTTACCAACTCACAGCTACATATATACAGCGGTTTCTGGTTAAAAACCACTGCCAAATTTCGAGATAGTGTTGAAGATGACATATTTATGTGCCTCACTTTTCGGGTACTACTAATTAAAAAGTACGCCGGCTTTTTAAAACTTTATAAGTTCTTTAAAATCTTTATCTGAAACAAACTGCAAAACAGATTTCCTATTAAATTAGGTTTTTTTTTTTTGGACCGGGCGATATGAAATATGTCCTTCACCAATGGATTGGAACATTAAACTATTTTTTATAACGTTTAAAATCCAATAAACAACTCAGAAATAAGAAATATGTGTATATACATATTTTTTTTTTTTAATAAAAACTTTTTGTATTACTCGGTAAGCCAAAAAAAAAAGTATGTTCAGATATTTATGTATACATATATCATAAAATAAATCGCCTAGAAAAATTTTCGGAAGGGATTTGTCATAAATACATTAAAAAACAATGAATTTATTAATTTCGAATGATGGCATTTATTTTCTTTTAAATACGGCAAGAAATGAATGATTTAAAAACGTGATGGTAACACCGTTATCGATTCTTTTAAGCTAAATTAATCGATAGTTTTTCAAATGTAAAAATTATCGATTAAATCGATGGTCCAATCGATGGGTCTTCCAGCTCTAATTTATGTCTGCCATGGGGCTATATAACTGAGACACATTGGAGAGAAAATTTAGTTTATCTCGGGACTTCAATGAGCAAACAAGTTTTAAAACTCAACTGCTCCGAACTAAATAGACTTTAAAGCATCTATTTAGGAAGTCAATTTTTCTTTTTAAAGCAATTTGCCACTTAAACCCTTAAATTTTTTTTTTAAATAATGCAAATTGCATGGGCAACAAAGATTTTGTCCCGTTATACCATTATATAGTGGGGATTTTCTTGTTGTTCAGATCATTGTTACCTAGCCCTGCCGTTTTTGTTCCCCATTCACCATCCTAACTAAAATGGGTACTCAAAAATGAAAAAGGACATAAAATAAAATAGTCAGTTTTTGTATCTGAATATAAAATAAACACGTCGTATATGTTTTTTTTTTTCAACAAAAGCAAGAATTTGAATTTTTATACATAGAAAATAGGTGTAAGTGCATTTCACTTTTAACTTTTCCTATTTTCTGATTATTTTTACTTAAGAATTTTTAATGGTCTCCCTTATTTTTTGAAAACTTATGAATTTTTTTCGTGTTTAGTTACATATCAACTCGTTTGTCCCGTTATACGATGATATAGTGGGGATTTTCTTGTTGTTCAGATCATTGTTGCCTAGACCAGCTGCTTTTGTTCCCCATTCATCATCCTAACTAAAATGGGTACTCAAAAATGAAAAAGGACATAAAATAAAATAGTCAGTTTCTGTATATGAATATAAAATAAACATTTCGTATATTTTTTTTTTTTTTTCAACAAAAGCAAGAATTTGAATTTTTATACATAGAAAATAGGTATAAGTGCATTTCACTTTTAACTTTTCCTATTTTCTGATTATTTTTACTTAAGAATTTTTAATGGTCTCCCTTATTTTTTGAAAACTTATGAATTTTTTTCGTGTTTAGTTACATATCAACTCGTTTGTCCCGTTATACGATGATATAGTGGGGATTTTCTTGTTGTTCAGATCATTGTTGCCTAGACCAGCTGCTTTTGTTCCCCATTCATCATCCTAACTAAAATGGGTACTCAAAAATGAAAAAGGACATAAAATAAAATAGTCAGTTTCTGTATATGAATATAAAATAAACATTTCGTATATGTTTTTTTTTTTTTCAACAAAAGCAAGAATTTGAATTTTTATACATAGAAAATAGGTATAAGTGCATTTCACTTTTAACTTTTCCTATTTTCTGATTATTTTTACTTAAGAATTTTTAATGGTCTCCCTTATTTTTTGAAAACTTATGAATTTTTTTCGTGTTTAGTTACATATCAACTCTTTTGTCCCGTTATACGATGATATAGTGGGGATTTTCTTGTTGTTCAGATCATTGTTACCTAGCCCTGCCGTTTTTGTTCCCCATTCACCATCCTAACTAAAATGGGTACTCAAAAATGAAAAAGGACATAAAATAAAATAAAGAGTCAGTTTTTGTATCTGAATATAAAATAAACACGTCGTATATGTTTTTTTTTTCAACAAAAGCAAGAATTTGAATTTTTATACATAGAAAATAGGTATAAGTGCATTTCACTTTTAACTTTTCCTATTTTCTGATTATTTTTACTTTCTTAAGAATTTTTAATGGTCTCCCTTATTTTTTGAAAACTTATGAATTTTTTTCGTGTTTAGTTACATATCAACTCTTTTGTCCCGTTATACGATGATATAGTGGGGATTTTCTTGTTGTTCAGATCATTGTTACCTAGCCCTGCCGTTTTTGTTCCCCATTCACCATCCTAACTAAAATGGGTACTCAAAAATGAAAAAGGACATAAAATAAAATAAAGAGTCAGTTTTTGTATCTGAATATAAAATAAACACGTCGTATATGTTTTTTTTTTCAACAAAAGCAAGAATTTGAATTTTTATACATAGAAAATAGGTATAAGTGCATTTCACTTTTAACTTTTCCTATTTTCTGATTATTTTTACTTTCTTAAGAATTTTTAATGGTCTCCCTTATTTTTTGAAAACTTATGAATTTTTTTCGTGTTTAGTTACATATCAACTCTTTTGTCCCGTTATACGATGATATAGTGGGGATTTTCTTGTTGTTCAGATCATTGTTACCTAGCCCTGCCGTTTTTGTTCCCCATTCACCATCCTAACTAAAATGGGTACTCAAAAATGAAAAAGGACATAAAATAAAATAAAGAGTCAGTTTTTGTATCTGAATATAAAATAAACACGTCGTATATGTTTTTTTTTTTTCAACAAAAGCAAGAATTTGAATTTTTATACATAGAAAATAGGTATAAGTGCATTTCACTTTTAACTTTTCCTATTTTCTGATTATTTTTACTTTCTTAAGAATTTTTAATGGTCTCCCTTATTTTTTGAAAACTTATGAATTTTTTTCGTGTTTAGTTACATATCAACTCTTTTGTCCCGTTATACCATTATATAGTGGGGATTTTCTTGTTGTTCAGATCATTGTTGCCTAGACCAGCTGCTTTTGTTCCCCATTCACCATCCTAACTAAAATGGGTACTCAAAAATGAAAAAGGACATAAAATAAAATAAAGAGTCAGTTTTTGTATCTGAATATAAAATAAACACGTCGTATATGTTTTTTTTTTTTCAACAAAAGCAAGAATTTGAATTTTTATACATAGAAAATAGGTATAAGTGCATTTCACTTTTAACTTTTCCTATTTTCTGATTATTTTTACTTTCTTAAGAATTTTTAATGGTCTCCCTTATTTTTTGAAAACTTATGAATTTTTTTCGTGTTTAGTTACATATCAACTCTTTTGTCCCGTTATACGATGATATAGTGGGGATTTTCTTGTTGTTCAGATCATTGTTACCTAGCCCTGCCGTTTTTGTTCCCCATTCACCATCCTAACTAAAATGGGTACTCAAAAATGAAAAAGGACATAAAATAAAATAAAGAGTCAGTTTTTGTATCTGAATATAAAATAAACACGTCGTATATTTTTTTTTTTTCAACAAAAGCAAGAATTTGAATTTTTATACATAGAAAATAGGTATAAGTGCATTTCACTTTTAACTTTTCCTATTTTCTGATTATTTTTACTTTCTTAAGAATTTTTAATGGTCTCCCTTATTTTTTGAAAACTTATGAATTTTTTTCGTGTTTAGTTACATATCAACTCTTTTGTCCCGTTATACCATTATATAGTGGGGATTTTCTTGTTGTTCAGATCATTGTTGCCTAGACCAGCTGCTTTTGTTCCCCATTCACCATCCTAACTAAAATGGGTACTCAAAAATGAAAAAGGACATAAAATAAAATAAAGAGTCAGTTTTTGTATCTGAATATAAAATAAACACGTCGTATATGTTTTTTTTTTCAACAAAAGCAAGAATTTGAATTTTTATACATAGAAAATAGGTATAAGTGCATTTCACTTTTAACTTTTCCTATTTTCTGATTATTTTTACTTTCTTAAGAATTTTTAATGGTCTCCCTTATTTTTTGAAAACTTATGAATTTTTTTCGTGTTTAGTTACATATCAACTCTTTTGTCCCGTTATACCATTATATAGTGGGGATTTTCTTGTTGTTCAGATCATTGTTGCCTAGACCAGCTGCTTTTGTTCCCCATTCATCATCCTAACTAAAATGGGTACTCAAAAATGAAAAAGGACATAAAATAAAATAAAGAGTCAGTTTTTGTATCTGAATATAAAATAAACACGTCGTATATGTTTTTTTTTTCAACAAAAGCAAGAATTTGAATTTTTATACATAGAAAATAGGTATAAGTGCATTTCACTTTTAACTTTTCCTATTTTCTGATTATTTTTACTTTCTTAAGAATTTTTAATGGTCTCCCTTATTTTTTGAAAACTTATGAATTTTTTTTCGTGTTTAGTTACATATCAACTCTTTTGTCCCGTTATACGATGATATAGTGGGGATTTTCTTGTTGTTCAGATCATTGTTACCTAGCCCTGCCGTTTTTGTTCCCCATTCACCATCCTAACTAAAATGGGTACTCAAAAATGAAAAAGGACATAAAATAAAATAGTCAGTTTTTGTATCTGAATATAAAATAAACACGTCGTATATGTTTTTTTTTTCAACAAAAGCAAGAATTTGAATTTTTATACATAGAAAATAGGTATAAGTGCATTTCACTTTTAACTTTTCCTATTTTCTGATTATTTTTACTTTCTTAAGAATTTTTAATGGTCTCCCTTATTTTTTGAAAACTTATGAATTTTTTTCGTGTTTAGTTACATATCAACTCTTTTGTCCCGTTATACGATGATATAGTGGGGATTTTCTTGTTGTTCAGATCATTGTTACCTAGCCCTGCCGTTTTTGTTCCCCATTCACCATCCTAACTAAAATGGGTACTCAAAAATGAAAAAGGACATAAAATAAAATAAAGAGTCAGTTTTTGTATCTGAATATAAAATAAACACGTCGTATATGTTTTTTTTTTTTCAACAAAAGCAAGAATTTGAATTTTTATACATAGAAAATAGGTATAAGTGCATTTCACTTTTAACTTTTCCTATTTTCTGATTATTTTTACTTTCTTAAGAATTTTTAATGGTCTCCCTTATTTTTTGAAAACTTATGAATTTTTTTCGTGTTTAGTTACATATCAACTCTTTTGTCCCGTTATACCATTATATAGTGGGGATTTTCTTGTTGTTCAGATCATTGTTGCCTAGACCAGCTGCTTTTGTTCCCCATTCACCATCCTAACTAAAATGGGTACTCAAAAATGAAAAAGGACATTTGATCATAATATCATATTTGATGCTAACTGCTAAAAAAAAGAGTCAGTTTTCTGGTAATACATTTGTGAAGGTGTCTTAGTCTTTGACAAATACCTAAGTAAAATGGCTTTTTTTTGCAAGACATTAAAACGTTATTTAAATGGGAAACTTATTCCATTGGAATTTCTTTCGTGTATAGTAACATATCAACTCGTTTGTCCCGTTATACGATGATATAGTGGGGATTTTCTTGTTGTTCAGATCATTGTTACCTAGCCCTGCCGTTTTTGTTCCCCATTCACCATCCTAACTAAAATGGGTACTCAAAAATGAAAAAGGACATAAAATAAAATAGTCAGTTTTTGTATCTGAATATAAAATAAACACGTCGTATATGTTTTTTTTTTCAACAAAAGCAAGAATTTGAATTTTTATACATAGAAAATAGGTATAAGTGCATTTCACTTTTAACTTTTCCTATTTTCTGATTATTTTTACTTTCTTAAGAATTTTTAATGGTCTCCCTTATTTTTTGAAAACTTATGAATTTTTTTCGTGTTTAGTTACATATCAACTCTTTTGTCCCGTTATACGATGATATAGTGGGGATTTTCTTGTTGTTCAGATCATTGTTACCTAGCCCTGCCGTTTTTGTTCCCCATTCACCATCCTAACTAAAATGGGTACTCAAAAATGAAAAAGGACATAAAATAAAATAGTCAGTTTTTGTATCTGAATATAAAATAAACACGTCGTATATGTTTTTTTTTTTCAACAAAAGCAAGAATTTGAATTTTTATACATAGAAAATAGGTATAAGTGCATTTCACTTTTAACTTTTCCTATTTTCTGATTATTTTTACTTTCTTAAGAATTTTTAATGGTCTCCCTTATTTTTTGAAAACTTATGAATTTTTTTCGTGTTTAGTTACATATCAACTCTTTTGTCCCGTTATACCATTATATAGTGGGGATTTTCTTGTTGTTCAGATCATTGTTGCCTAGACCAGCTGCTTTTGTTCCCCATTCACCATCCTAACTAAAATGGGTACTCAAAAATGAAAAAGGACATAATATAAAATAGTCAGTTTTTGTATCTGAATATAAAATAAACACGTCGTATATGTTTTTTTTTTTTTCAACAAAAGCAAGAATTTGAATTTTTATACATAGAAAATAGGTATAAGTGCATTTCACTTTTAACTTTTCCTATTTTCTGATTATTTTTACTTAAGAATTTTTAATGGTCTCCCTTATTTTTTGAAAACTTATGAATTTTTTTCGTGTTTAGTTACATATCAACTCTTTTGTCCCGTTATACGATGATATAGTGGGGATTTTCTTGTTGTTCAGATCATTGTTACCTAGCCCTGCCGTTTTTGTTCCCCATTCACCATCCTAACTAAAATGGGTACTCAAAAATGAAAAAGGACATAAAATAAAATAGTCAGTTTTTGTATCTGAATATAAAATAAACACGTCGTATATGTTTTTTTTTTTCAACAAAAGCAAGAATTTGAATTTTTATACATAGAAAATAGGTATAAGTGCATTTCACTTTTAACTTTTCCTATTTTCTGATTATTTTTACTTAAGAATTTTTAATGGTCTCCCTTATTTTTTGAAAACTTATGAATTTTTTTTCGTGTTTAGTTACATATCAACTCTTTTGTCCCGTTATACGATGATATAGTGGGGATTTTCTTGTTGTTCAGATCATTGTTACCTAGCCCTGCCGTTTTTGTTCCCCATTCACCATCCTAACTAAAATGGGTACTCAAAAATGAAAAAGGACATAAAATAAAATAAAATAAAGAGTCAGTTTTTTGGCAATCGTGTATAGTTTCATTTCAATACTATCTGAATATAAAATAAACAAGCCTATTTGGCATGGATAGCTGATAGCTCAGTTCTTCCCCTTTCTTTAACAATTGCGTTTTTCAACTCTTTTAGTATATGACACTGCTTTGTACATGCATACACTTTTGCAGAAAGGATTCCCTAGAGATCCTCTATCGGATTTAGGCCCGGACTTAGTAAGGGCCACTTTATCAGGGGTATGTTGTGCGCCTCAAAGTAATTCATCGTACCTCTAGCAACATGTGTTGGCGCATTGTCCTGTTGAAAAGTCTATTCTTCACCATAAAAATATTCTCCAATATAAGCTTGAGAATTCAATCCACTGGATACAAAACATATGAAGGCTTTCCTTTAGCACTAAAGGTCCACCTCCATGATTTCGCTTATAACATGAGGCACGCGGGTGACGTGGATCCCTCTTATATTTATGATGACCGTCCAAATTAAGACTTTTCTTATCACTGAATATTATATTTTGCAACTCAGCATCCAAAAAAACTCCATCCGTGCATAGGTGTCTTTTGATAAGCGGGGTTTACCGACTTTGTTTTGATATGTGAGATCGAAGTTATTGTTGAAAATTTGACCCTCTCGGTTCCTAGTAACACCTAATCCCAGTTCAGCTTTGATTTGGCGATTTTTCCGTTCGTTGCTAGGTGGTGATTCCGATAGTGCTCCAGGTCCTTGAAGTATCACGTAATGGTATTTCTGTGCCGGTTCATTTCCAGATCCCTGTTCCTGATCGGATAAATAATACTAACTATATTTGACTCCATTTCTTTTGTGAACTGCTTGCTATAAACTGTTACGAATCGATACTATACATTTTATCATATCAATTTCCTTACTAATTGCTTACTTTGCTGCTCTTAAAACACAACAAATTGATTTTGCACATGTAGCCATTTTACTTAGGGTAGTATTCCGTTTTGCCACACTACATTAGCCGGAAACAGCTATATTTAGCTAGAACCCTGCTAAAAAACTTTTATATTTTGTTTTTAAAAACTAAAAAATAGCAAAATTTAATAGTTTAATTAAGTTCTGATTTCAATGAGTTACAGTTTAATTTAATTACTCTCTCATTACTTCTGAAACGTATTTACCAAACTGACTGTCTAATCGTCAGATGTCCCATTAGACCTTCCTCATTTTGTGGTCTTAATTTCGATTTTCTGAATTTTCCTCTTTTTTGGAATTTCCCCACTTTTTTTTTTTTTTTTTGTTGCTTTTTTTCTCCGCTCCAGATAATGTTGATCCCAGTGTTTTTACATGGTGTACTTGTATCTAAATATTACATTTGGCTTAATTCCACAAATTTGCGATATTAATTATTATTTACCGAGCGAATTACAAGCACCTGTCTGCATAATTAAATACAAAACGATTTTCGTTTAATCTGCGGACAACACAAAACACAGCAAAAAAGAAAAACAAAAAACGAGAAAAGAAAAAAAACACCCACTGCGGTTGATAAATAATTAAAATGAAAATTCCACTTGCCAACAAAACAAAGCTGTGGGTTATGGGAACAAATGGGGAAGGAGGGGAAAAAAGGTCAGCGCATAAAAATTATAAAATCGAATATTAAATTACCCCAAGCCTAGCCTCAGGAGTCAACGTTTGCTCGAGTTAACCCAACTTAACTGCTTGACAGCAAATTTTGTAAAATGTAATTAACCAAGTACCAGAAGCATGTAGCAGGCACACGGTGGGCAGAAGGCTAACCAGAAGGGACGAGGGGTGGCAGAAAGCAAAAGAAATGGCAGAGCCAAAGGAAAATGGGAAAATCAACAGAGCTCGTTGACATAATTTTCAAGCATCTAAGTCAGGCAGAGCGAGCGAGAGAGTATCAGAAAGAGCTAGTCACGTCGAGTGAGAGATGTTTGTGGGTGGGGAGGGGAGAATGAGAATGAAAAGAGGTTCGTCCATAGACGCCTAGAATTTCTGAGCTCCCAGAAACAAAAAAAGGACGACGACTGAAAGTACCCACATACATATACCCACTTTTGCGCCCTGACTTTATGTCATTACTAAATAGCGAGAGAGGCCATGAGGGTGAGTGGGCCGAGGGAGATAGAGAGTGGGTTGAGTGGTGAAAGTCGGCTTGGGTTTCGTTTCGTTACGTTTCGGTTGCAAACCATTTGTTGAACCTTTTATTTTTCCATTCCGGCCACAAAATTTGCGCCTCATTTTCACAACGAGTAACTGGTCTCTCTATCTAGCGCTCTCTCTTGAATGCTCGGTCTCGCTCTTGCTCGCTCTCAGGCTCACGTGGCCTGTGACAGGAGCCAGGAAGCATGCTAAGCAGCGGCTTCCACATGCTGAAAGTCACCCTAACCTCATTGCCACCGCACCCCCCTGGACCGACTCAATTCAATTTAACTTTCAACTTTGCCTCTCGCTCTCGCTTCATATTGTCCGGTCCTTGCTTCTCTATCTCTCGCACTCTCGCTCTTTCTCTTTCTACTTCGCGATACTCTGAAACATTTGTAGTTAAACTTAGCTTTTTCTCATTGCTGTGCGCCCAGTTAACTCCCGCGTTTGTCTAACACAACTAACGAGCGAACGAACAAACGAAGGAACGAACGACTGACGAACGAGTTACGAGAGTGAGAGAGTAAGTGAGTGAGTGAGTGAGTAAGCGAGTGAGTGAGTGAGTCAGTACGACATTCTACATATATCGTGGATGGGCGGATTTTGGGTTGCTTTCACCCACTCGCTACTTATTTGTTACTGTTTGTTAGCAAACGACTGCGCTTTTATCGTTTATTTGCGTCTGGCTTTCATTTCGTTCATTTCAAAGTTGTAAGGGCTTGCCATAGCGGCAGGACATGGAAAGGGGGCGGAGTAACGGCATGAAGGGGGGAAATTCCAAAGGAATGGCCCAAATGGGCTATGTATGTGTTGATGGAGAGATGCCTCCCACCTAAGTAAAACGAAGTACGAAGTGGCAACCGTATATTAACTAAAGGGATATACATATGTATGTATAATTTCTATAAATGCCAAGTGACACGATTTTGCGATCAAGACAATTCAATTTATGCTTATTTGAACCTCCAGTAAATTAAAAGTGCTATATACAGATCTTTCATCATATCGTAACTGAATGTTTTTGGGAAAAACGGCCTGCAAACTCAAGTTGGAACAGTGCCGATCATGTACACTCATGTCCATATTAATAGGTGCGAGCCTGAGGGTTGGAGAACTGTCCACTCAACGATCAGAAAACCGATTTTTGAAGATCCGTTATACTATCTTGATTAGATTAATAAATATAAATAAATCCTGCAGGGATCATAAAAGCCCTTATATTAAAAATATCAAAGAAGCTCACTGTGCCAAATATATGTATGTATGTATTTTGAAATGTTCAAAATTCTTTTTCTGTAACTCAAGCCCTTTGCAAGATAATTGAATGTTCGCATGCATATACATATGTACATACATACGTCAGTGTTCGGCACGCATACACATACAGTTTATGTAGTTTCTGTTTGTGTGGCTGCAGCGCTGTCGGCAGCGTTTGAGCAGAGCCAATTTATATTGACTGGAACTTGTGTTCTATTTACCCGATCTAATTAAAATTTTGGAATCTGATGTTTAATATACAAAACTATCACATTAGTGAATTTCATAGGGATTCTTCAGCTCCTTCACCTATTTTTCTTATGTCACTATGTGATATAGTGATCCGATTCGAATGTTTTTCATGCTTGATCTCAAGCATGATCCCGATAGCTTTTAAGATGGATGAGTCAAACGCATACACATAGATGGACAGACACACATGGCTAAATCGTCTCAGCTTCTCATGCTGATCGAGAATATATATATAAACTTTATGGGGTCGATAACGTCTTCGTCTTTGCGTTACAAACACCTGACAGGTTTTATAACATCCTCTTAAAAGGGCAACCAAGTCTTAATCAACCCATTTTTTCAAATGCTTGTCTATCAGGAGAGGAGAAAAAGCGTCAGATAAAATGGAAGTAGGAGACTAAAGACGCTGTCAAGAAAATCAAACACATGGCGAAGACATGATGACCAAATTACGTCTGGGCTCGAAGCCTACAAAAAACTGCCACCACAAAACATTCAAAAGGAATTGAAACGTGATACTCTGGAGAAATTGTCCATTGTGCTTACTGAGGACTCAAGTTAAATAGATAAATCGGTTTTTATATCAAAATGGTTTAGCACTAAAGTAGTACCCAAGGATTTACTAGCCTCAGAACTGAACACGGACAAACATGTTTAATGAAGTGGTCCGCAGAGGCCACGATCGAAAATTTGTGGTGCGACGTTAAGAAGAAAACTTAGCTTAGCTGCTGCAACCCCGGATAAAAGGGGTCTTTACAAGCTCTTTTTGATAAAAATTGGAGCAATAAATATTTAAAATTTGCAGTTGCTGCTCTCATCTGCGTTCTGGATAATGAAAAATGTACTCCCAGGCACAAATCTTACTGGGATTCAAAACTTATAACAAGAAAATCAAACACATGACGAATACATGATGACCAAGTTACGTCTGGGCTCGAAGCCTACAAACAAACAGCCACCACAAAACATTCTGGGTCTTAGTCGCACTTGTCTTCATTTAGTTCAAAAGGAATTAAAACGTGATACTCTGGAGAAATTGTCCATTGTGCTTACTGAGGACTCCAGTAAAATAGATAAATCGGTTTTTATATCAAAATGGTTTAGCACTAAAGTAGTACCCAAGGATTTACTAGCCTCAGAACTGAACACGGACAAACATGTTTAATGAAGTGGTCCGCAGAGGCCACGATCGAAAATTTGTGGTGCGACGTTAAGAAGAAAACTTAGCTTAGCTGCTGCAACCCCGGATAAAAGGGGTCTTTACAAGCTCTTTTTGAATATCAATAATGGAGCAATAGATATTTAAAATTTGCAGTTGCTGCTCTCATCTGCGTTCTGTAAGTACTCTAGCACAAATGAAAGTGCATGTTGATTTTGGAAGCGACTTCGTCATTTGTATGCCATTCCAAACACTGGCCTGATCTCATTCTCATTCTTGTGGACGTTGCGATTCGTTGCCTTTTGTATGATAACTGAATAAACATTTGACTTAATAATGAAATAAACAATAGAGGATCGAATAGCAATTGAAGGAATTTTAACTATATTACTGAGAAAAGAAATGTGAGTAGCGACTCGGCAGGCCGACAGCATGACTTATACGTCATATGCAAAAAAGCTTTTTAACTCTTGATAATAATAATTATCAATCCGATAAGTAATATAACAAATTTTGTACCAGGCAGACGGCCTTCTGCTCAGTAATAATAATAATAATAATAATGATGATGACGACGATGATGACTTAATTGACGGCCAACTGTAATAACTCTGTCTATACCTGGCACCAAAGCCCGATTGCAATATAAAAATTTACAAAAACGAAAACCGAAAACAAAAACAAAAGCGAACAAATAATCAAAGTCTAAACAAAGAAGCCCAAGAAGCTAACAGAATGGTCACTCAATCAAACAAGGCACAAGCAGTTGCAATTTTCATTTCAATGCATTAAGAAGTGTCCCAAGAAATTGTCGCGAAGTCACAAGGCGGCGTGTGCGTAATAAAAGATGAGTAATCAAATGGAACAAGAGCAATCAAAAACTTCTCCAACTTCTACCACTGAGAACGCATCAAAAGTGAAAGTTATTAAGGAAAATGCGTCGTGCCTATTCACCTTCGACACACATCCGTATTTTCCATTTCTTTTCGATCCGTATGCCTCCTCCAAGTATGGCTCTCAAGTCCGTGAAAGGAAAATTGATCGATGTTTAAAGCAGCTGCAAGAGGCTCTTCACGGCGTTGACAAGTAAGTGAAATTAAATCAGAAATAAGGAAAATATTGTGTTCCTATTGAAAAATGCCCTTGCGTTAAACATTTTAAATGTTTTAAACGTTTTAAATGTTTAAAGCGTTTTAAACGTTTTAAATTTTTTTAAACGTTTTAAAGTGTTTAAAGCGTTTTAAATGTTCTAAACGTTTCCCTTGATTTTGCTTCATAGACTTTTTTTAAAATGGTCGTTTAAAGTCTAAAAGGGATTTTCATCATTTACCCAAGTCGCATTAAATAGTAGGTAATTAAAAAAGAGTTGCTAATTCGACACGAGCTGAACAGCAACTGAATTAAAATGGGCTGTCTGACCTCCTTTTATAGTCTCATTTGCCTAGTGAAAGGGCCTGCTTGGATTAGAGATGTCAATAACAACAGCTGTCAGCTTATCGATTTCATGCAGGGAAGTAATTCGTCAAGATTTATCGGAAAAATATTATCGACACATAGATATTTTGAGATATTGAAGATTGCCCATCACTGATGACCAGGAAACAGCTGATCGAAATGAGTGGAATTAAACTAAAAGCATACAAATTGTGAAAATTAATTTTTGACAACTTATTTATGGATGAAAAAAAGTATACACACTTAAGTGAAACGAATTTATTGTTAATTAATTATTATAAAACTTTTCGACTTGTTGCACATTTTACTATTAGTGTTAGTTTAATGGTACTTCTCCCCCAATTGTTTGCTCTCAGTTTTGGCTTTGGTTTATTGGGCCAACTAACTCAGAACAATCATTTTTAATGCAAAATTATATACATATGTATGTAGAGCAGTGATCGGCACGGCCCATTCCCCGCACCACGATGAAATAACATAAGGTGGTCTCGTCGGAAGCCGAAGCTTACCGAAGTATACACTAAACATCAGTGCACGTTTGCTCACTCGCATCACCGTCTCGCTCACCCTCAATAGACACTCAGAACACTATTTCTTTCACTCGCACTTATTGCAAGCATACGTTAAGTGTATGTCTCTTACCGACGGAACCAACTTATGTTATTTCATCATGCCCCGGACTAATGCCTAGCTCTGCCGCAGCGATGTCGTCTCACATACACTTTAAATGCTCGTGTAGGTTCGGCAATGGCACTTCGGAAACAATTCGACTCGTGCTTGTCAGAGAAAAAATGATTTTCAAAAAAAAAAAAATTGGTCCACATGTCAAAACTACACTTAAAAAATGTTTGTTGACAAATGGAAAAATTTGTTTTCTCTTGATTGACAATTTGAATTCGATGTGCAATGCGTTATTAGCTTTCAAGTTTCTTTAAAGTAGGTTATAATTAAACCGAAAATTAAAAAAAGTTTCAGACCTCGTGTTTGTTGCGACACACACAAATGCAAAACGTAAGTTTTGATTGTATGCGTGCCTACCCCTGATGTAGAGCTTCGCTTTAAACACGGCAATTGTTATGTTTTATATACTGAATGAATAAATTGATTGGATTTTCCATAAAAAATGTTACCTAATGACACCAACTTGGCCAGTGTTCTCTGGTAATGTGTAGTTTTAGTTTTAGCGGACGTTGACGATACTATGCGCAGTACGTTTAAGTGGCCCCTATGACACCAGGACAAAGCCTGTTACGCGCAAGCCCAAGCAGATAATGTGTAAAAAAAAAAAAAAATAACACAAAAAATAATAATGGAACTTTACTTCTGTTGTAAAATTCTTTTTCTGCAATTAGTCGTAAAATTTTTAGTTGAAGAGCTTAATTTTTTAGTTCTTGTAGGCCCGACTCCCACTCGACCCATCTCTGGGGGAACCGCTGGGATTAATACTCAATGTGAAACCAGCATCTCTTTACGGCTGGGATTAATCTCTTTAAACTCTGCAGGGAAACTTTTCTCCATATACGGCAGACATTTTTGGGCAATTGCTAAATTTTACATTTTGTTTCATACTTTTTTTTTTTTTTTTGGCATTCATTGTTTACATTTTTGTTGTGAATGGCACATGTGTTTCAGTGTTGCATTCACAAAATATCGATAAAAAGGCAAATCGAAAAATTAGGAACGTCTGAGATAAAAACGTTTCATTTTGGATGGTGAAATTTCGGAACGGCAAAACCTTATGCACCATCTCATTAAAGAGTGTGACCATCTCTTCCCTTTAACAAAATGACTTACGAATATCAATATGAAATGATTGAAATCGCATTATGTTGCTTCGATTGTGGAGAATCTCCTGTAGCTGCGAAATGATGGACCTGCTTACGGAGTTGTATATTCTAGATCGTGCATTGACTTCGTCTCTATCATCACCGATGAAGTATATTTGAAGGAATTTATGTTCACTATCTGCGAAGAGGAGCAGGGCGCCAGCTTTGTGATAGATTTGCCCTTTGACTTTGAAAGTTGGCATGAATTGGGCAGCCACAATGACGTCATTTGGAAGCAGGAATTATATTTCCTAAGTGGATCCGGAAAGTAGAGTTCACAGTGGCTCTGGTGGTCCTTCAAGTTGAGGTAATTTGATTTTGCCGCCAGCACAACACATACACACATACATACCTTTCGTTTCATTATTGAACTTCAGAGCCTGACAGTAAGTGCAGACATGACTTTTCTAGCCAATGACGACATAGCGGCTGGAGCCATAATCAACAGCTGGGTCATATCGAAATGCAATACGATGGTATTGCTCATGTCGATCTAGTCTTATCTGTGTGCGGGATTCAGCTATCCTTCCCCTATGCAGTTTACTTTTTTGCAAGCGAAGCAATTGAATTGGTGCAGACCGCGACTCTCGGGCTCGCAAACGCTCATCCTCAAGCCTGGCTGCACGCCTTTCGCCTGGTTCCAATAAGAATCCTCTGCTTTGCCTTAGCCGCTCCGCTTCCAGTACCAATTCCCGCTCTTCTTCAGTCCTATTCGAAACATTGCTTCTGATTCTTTCTGCGTTTTGAGTACGACGACTCAAATTCGCTTTTTTAGGAGGCATTATTTCGTTATTAACTTTTCGTTTGTAACTAAAATTCAATTTTTCCCTTATTATATGAAGTCAAAAAATCTAAAATATGTAAAAAAAATCAAAATGCTAATCAATAATTCTTGTGCAACATTTATTTTCCAACTTCAAAATGAATGGTATGGAAAACAATTTTGAAATTCTTCTTCTATTTTGAATTGCGAAACATTTAAAGACCGCAGCTGACCGACAGTGGGTCCCAAAGCCAGTTAATTAGCCGTCAACATGCTATAAACGATGTCGTTATAACAAAAAATTTTAAGGAGAAATAAAATTTGACACCTTATTTTACCACATCAGCAATTAACAATACGCGATTTGTTGTAAAATAGTAACAAACCAAACTCAACAAACATTTTTCATAAAAAGAATAGCAAATTGATATTTAGTTTTCAGTTTGGACGAATAGAAACCAATACAAGTCGGATGAAACCTTTTTTTTACAAGCAGAATCCATTTTTTTTTAAATATTTTTTAAAAAACTTCTTTGAACTTTGTGAAGAAGACTTTTACTTAAAGATATTTAAAATCCCACAGTCTAAGCAATTGAATATCTACTGAACCTATTTATTTGTTCTTCAAATTTGATGCCAAAGAAAAAGGAAACCCAATCTTTCGGCTATAGAAACGAATTTCTTTGTCAGTCAGCAGATACCAACCGATCTATCCGCACAATTATTTTCCCATCAACTATATACTTATATATATGATGATATATGCATCTGGAATGTTTATATTAAAAAAAGACCATCAGATCTTTCACATGGACATATGTATGTACATAAATATTTACAAGTCTTATTCGTTTTGAAATTGTGACTTATTTGTTGATTCAGCTTAATGTTAATGTTATTAAAACTGCACTTAAAAGAAAAACAAACAAAAAAAACAGTCTTTTGTCCTAAATTGGCTAATTGAAATAAAAGTTTTGGCTAGTAATTTTGATGTTTTATAGTTAACTTCCTAGTGGGACCTCCTCTAGCCATGTCAGTGTACTTAAATCAGTTTCAATTATTCAAAAGTAATCAAAAAAGGGTTTTTAAAATCTAAGAAATTTGGCTTAAAAAGATTCTTAAATACATACATACATACATATGTATATGTACATAGTTTCACTTGAGCCTTGTTGAGCTGTAATTGGCTTCCGGTATGCATCTTTAAGTTGAAACAAATGAGATAAATTCCTGCATGTCCATCATATCAATAAATCAATGTGTATGCAATATTCTTCATAAGCAATTAAATAATTATCAACATGTCAATTGGCAAATTGACAAACAACAATCACAAAAGACGAGGAAAATGGATTTTTGTTGATGTATGTATGTATGTAGCTGCAAACAAATTGTTGAAATGAATAATTTAAATGTTCGGAAAACTTAATTTTTGGTTTCTATGGTTAAAAGCAAAAGCAAAAGGCTTAAACCAGGATAAGTCAATGTAAAGACACACACACACACACGCACACAGAAAAGGAAGAAAGTGTGCTGTCTTGCGGTTTCATTGTTATTTTTATACCATTCACTCATGGATTGATAAGGTATATTAAATGGCAAAAGGAGTATACATATTTAGTATGTCGACTTGGCCGTTGTATCCGTTAGAGAGAGGGAGATAGCATGTGCTTTCAAAGAGTTGGTCTTATTAATACATGGTAAAGCCAAGTCGGCGAGATGACTTACTTACTTAGTTTGTTGTTATTGCGTTAGGCATTAGCATTTGAAGACTGTAACTAATCACATATGATAACATTTGAATGTGCAAACAACTGTCTCTTTTTAGGCATGTGTGTGTGTCTGTGTGTGTGTGTGTGTATAGGTGTTTGGTATGCATTTAAGATTTTCGGCCATTTGCATATTTAAGTGTGCAGTTATTACCTTGTTATTTCGATATAAATAACAAGAGAAGATGATTATGACCATGCTAATGAGAATGAAGAAGCTCATAATGCTAATGATGATGTCGGTTGACCTTAACTTTTGGCTACTGGCAACTGCAATAGTCACACTAAGCCTTCTGACTGGCAACTTGTGCATAATTAATTTCTGTTTATTTAAATATATATGTATGTATATATATACATTGTACATACATATGTCCATATATACATATATCCATATCTTTTCTAAGTAGTACGTTTCTTAAATTCGGTAAGTGGACCCTCGGTTTAGCATTAGTTCCAGCATCTTGTCCGTTAAGCGAAACCATTTTTCCCTTATGTAAATAAATTAATGCGTTTAAGGAAAGAAACTAACTAAAAATGCATCAAAACTTTTAAAGAACTGAATAATTCTCTGATATATATATTGAAACTTCACCTTTTTTTAAACAATTATGAAATTTGTAATACTTTTTACCAAACTAAATATGTATTGGACGGAAGAAAATGTCTAACATACCTAACTCCGACCGCGCCGAACTGACATACCCTTACAAGTATTTGGTTACTCTTTCCTTACTTATAGCCGTCAAAGTTGAAAAACGTTTTATCAAAAGTCACTGTTTTCCACCAATGATTCCAATGGAAGTTACATGACATAGTGTTCCGATCTGGCTGAATGAGATGTATACAAACTGTGCAGTATAAACAAGCCTAAATGCAAAATCAAGTGCTGATCAAGAATATATATACTATATATGGTCGTAGACGCTCTTCCTATGAGTTGCACACTTCTAACTAAAATTAATATACCCTTTTTGAAAGAGTATACGAGTCGATAAAAACATAAGTTCAAATGAAATGAAAAGTAGGCCTTGTGTTTCCTCTGTCATTTTCATTTTTAATATCCCAAATCCGATTTGAATTCATTTCAGTATCAAATAACATAACGATGTGAAAACATCATAAATCTCGGAAAAATAGAGTACAAAAAATAAACAAAATTAAATAAAAAATAATAAAACATAAAAAAACTCAGAAAACAAACTATCTGGGTAAGTGAGAACAATAAGGATGAAGGAAATGGAAAGTATAATACCAAGTTTCAGGCAACTCTGAGGACTTTAGGCCTCCGAGGCCCCTTTTCTTCAGTCCCTACGATTAACTTGCACCACGTTTGAAGACACTTGGATGCCAAACATATGATAAAGCGACAGAAATGGGCGATAGTCAGCCGTATAAATTTATTGCCCATGTCTGATGAGGACGTCACCGAGATTCGCGGTAACGGGCAAGTCGAGATCTGGATGGATGTGGAGAGTGCTGATGTGGTCAAAGAGCGCAATCGCTTTAAATACTGTTTCTGGATGATCTAGTTTTGGGATTTGAAAAGACTTTTATAGAATTTACACTTTACACAACACACAATTGAGTTCGAGCATTCCAGCAGGTTACAATAGTTCCAAAGACGAGACCAACACAAACGGCCTCTTCTCTGGCAGGATGTTCACGTGAAATGGAAGCTGTCCATTTTCCTCTTTGGGTTCCATTTCGAATTCAGATTCAACGGGGCGCGGTGTGGCTTTTTTGTTGGACCTCCATGCCGCATGCCTCCACCATAGGTACATCTCCAGAGGAGAGCTCAATACCAGAAGACTGGCTGCCGTCAGATGACCGTAACTCCTTGCTTGAGCAGGGAATGCAATGGAACGGAAGCCACTGCAATTCGTCTTGGAACTACCTGGTCCAACATGATGTCGGAAGATCCTGTTTGAACCTTTATTCTGTGTTAAAAAGTAAATACAGTGAAAAGTATGAAATTGAAATGAGAACAATGGGTGTAGGTGGAAAAAAGAGGTTTCCTTTTCCTCCTATTGACTGTGAAAGAACTTTTTAAAATGGTACACTAGAAACACTCTCTATAAGGTATATTCTGGATTTTCTCTGTTTCGTTGATTAAAACAGATATTTTACCTTTCTTTTGGGTAATTAACCGAAACTTTGTTTTCGAGGGTTTACTGTAGCGTGCAACTTAATGAAGGAAGCATCTGCGACCACATGATATATGCATGTACATATATATACGACGTTGAGACGAGCCCATATAGCCATGATGGATCACCGCAAATTCCTTCTATATACTGTAGGAAGTGTATATTTCGGCCATTGTCCAAAATCAATGATTTTCATCAAGAATTAGTTTTTTTATTCCAAGCAATCAATGTCAGTTAAATATATGTATTTCTTGATTGCTATAGCAAATTTCATCAATATCGGGTAACTATATTTTATAGTTTTCATAGGAACAATCGACTTGAAAATAAAAACCATTTAGTTTCTTATGCGTTTATCATGAAGTGGGCAATTAACTTTCGCACATAATACTCTATAATTTTGGGATGTTCTGTTAAAATCTGAAAATTATATTATAAATCTCTCAAATAAACACACGAGAGATGTTAGATGATGTTCCTTTTTCAATGTTGGATAAGGGTATATAAAATTCGGCATGCTAACTCAAGTACATATATCGAATTCATTAAGGTGCTAGACTTAGATTTATTCACTATGATATAGAGATACATAGATATGTTTGAACATATTTTCAATTGAATAAGTTGAACAAGTTCAAAAATGTTTTAGGATTAAAAGAGTGCTGAGAAAATGTTAAATACACTTTGATTTTCATAAACTACAGAAATAAGTACACATATATTTAGATATATCAAACTTTAAGTTCAATTTTCATAACTTGTGAACCATAAAAGTTTTCTATAGAGAAAAAAATTAAAGATTAAATACATAATTAGCAAAGTTCGAAATGAGTTTCAACTCCATCTACCCTAAAAAACAAAATAAAGTGCTTTGCGTAGAAAATTTTCTCGACCCAACTTCCAGTTTTCCCACCTAGTACATCTCTGTCTCTCCTATTGGCTTTTCTCTGCCCCTTTTCTCCCACTCACGATTTTTGTTCTTTTTTCCACCTACCACCTCATTATCTTTGAATCAACTCAAAAATACAGCAAAAGCAGAAAATCGTTTAATTGTATTTGGGGTCGCCCGGCAATTCGTAAAGATTCTCGGAATAATTTTCCATTTTGTTGATGCTTTTAATTTTCGGTTTTGTTTTTTTTTTTTCGTTTCGTTTTGTTTCTTTGCCTTTTAATTGAGTACACACAAGAAAAAGAATAAAGAAAAAAAAAACGAAACAGAAAAATACTAAAATTAAATTATGTGAGGCAAAGAAGAAGAAGAGGCAACAGCAGCAACATCCGTCTATCCTCTTTGGCGCCTTTCCATTTAATTTGAATTTCTGTAGCAAGAAAATAATTATGAAATTATTTATTAAATATTGTGAAATCGCTTAGAGATGAGAGAAACCTTGGCTAAGTGTGTGTGTGTATACACTGTAGAGCGTGATGGAGGTCGGGATGGGGGGTACAGTTGCCGCTCAATTCAACTTAAGTCAACTCTACTCGAATCGACTCTATTCTAATTGCTGTCGTTGTCATTGGCGTCATCATCATCATCGTCGTTGTCGTCGTCGTCGTCCATAGCGGGTGTGAGATTTAAGTCACATTTTATCGACAAACGCCACCGATTTTGGTTAGGTACCGCCCCCATACCCCCACCACACCTCATCTTAACACCACTCCACAATACCCCTGCTTATCTGCCATGTCGCCTTTTGTATTCGCTTCTTCAATAAATTTCAGTTTATTCGGTTTTATTTATTTACTTATATTTGCTCTAGCTTCCCCACTCCGATCCACTTCTTCACCTCATCTCACATTCCGCCAAGCATTGGGGTTTTGCTTTGTTTTTCTCAGCATTTTGCCGCCTCCTTGTGCTCACTCATCATCATCATCATCATCATCATCTTCATCGTCGACGTCGTCGTAATTGAATTTCAACTTGTTTGCATTGTCGATGATAATTCGTCGTCGGGTATTTTGCGTATTGAGATCAGGGCCTCATCAATTAGTAAATTAATTTTACGCGCAATGGAAATATAGTTTTTTTTTTCATATTTTTTTTTTGTGGATAGTTTAGTTTATTCTCATTTTGTTTTCTTTACTTTTTTTTTTTTTTTTTGTGGATGGCGAGCCGGAAATTCGCAAAGAGATTTTGTTTCGAAAATTTATGTAAGAAAATCAAAAATATATATTTATCTGAGGAAATCCTTAAGCATTCAATAAATATTTCGTATTCAAAATAATGACCAAACATATTTTACTTAATATTTATATATGTATGTTGTATGTATATTTTGTTAAATTAATTTATGATTAAACATTTCCTTTGATTCAATCGAAAGAAATAACTTTTACCAAAATCTTTATCATGGCAATTAACGAAAGAATATTTAAAGTGGAAATAGTAAATTCTTAATGAAACTTGGCACAGTAATTTAAATAAGTATAAGATTTAACACAATATTAAAAAAAAAAATGGAATGGAAGATTTGTAAAAACTAAAACTCGATGTTATTGTAGTAGGCTACATATAATTCCACTTGTGACGTCACAAAATAGTTCTTATATACTTACCTTACAATAACCTGTGTTCTATGGCTTTTTAAGTTACATCGATATCAACTCTGTGATATCGATAAAAAGTAAAAAGACAACTCTGAAACTCTTGTCCCATCTAAAAAGCTCGCTGCTACGGACGTGTCTGATAATAATGAAGACATTTGTGAAATCTCAAAACTAAAGTATTTTAACTCTTACAATATTGCGTTCCGATCCACGATATGCCTGGAGTATATAAAAACCCACATGAAAGAAGTCTTTAACAGTCTGGAACAGGACTATATAAGCTCGTGCTCGTGCAATGGTGGACAGTTATCACGTTTCGTCTTTCTGATTATTCTTATGACTCCTGAGTAACTTAACGCAGTTTTACCCAAAGATAGCAAAAAAGGAATCATTAATCGATATATAAATCGAAGAAAATTGAAGATACTTAACTAATCAACCTGTTCGCCAACTTCGCCAGTTGTTATGCCCGTTCCAGCTTACACTGAGATGATCTTGGAAATGAATTTGTTTAAGAGTGTGTCCCCAAAATGTTGGATAATAATCGAAATACAGTTTTCTATATACAATTAAATTGTAAGCTTAAGCAGAATAATCGAAAGTTAAGAATCATATGAATAATCGTGCCATGACTAACTAGGTAGCAGGTATGCACTCTCAAACAGGGTTCTAATTGAAGTGTTCTCCGATTGTCCACCACTGTATGGTAATTTACAACTGCCTTAAAGGAATAGCAATCGTTTCAACACCCCGAGTTCGAGACGATGTGAAAATCGCTTTTAAACTCTCTCCACTCCACCTTCAGATTTGTAAGGCTTTGGTATTAATATACGATTCTTAGGGTCATAAGATAATGAGAATTAGGCCCGATTTCCACTCGATTCATCTCTGTGTATTTACGGTAAAAGTGACATAGTGATTCCCAAAATATTGATAAACAGGCCAATCGAACCGTCTCTTTTGGATGGCACGGCAAAACCTTGTGCATCTTTCCCCAAAGAGATGGTGGATGGACGCTAGTGGGGATTGGGCTTTAGGTTCATGTCCCGGCCATTAAGTCGTAAAAAATTTGAAATTAATTGAACACCTTTGACCTATTAGATAGCGAGAAGAATTCCAATCCATTATAGAATGATTTTATCTCGAAGAAAAACAAAATCAACTTTACTTTAAGACTTGATAAGGATATCAAAATGAGAAAATATCCTTCAGATACCTTGAAAATGCATGAGTCTGTCTGATTTCTCTCCCCCTCTATTGGATAAGTTTTATGAATAAACTGGATAAATACCAAATGAAATCCCCGTGAATTTGCTATTAAAGAATCCCCAAAATATTCCATTCCCATGGGTTTACTTAAACAGAGTTACACATTGAAATTCGACAAAATAAATTTTAAAATGTTCAAATTTGTGACATTAAGCAGAGGAAAATTCCGCACAATTCGAAATAGAAGAACTCAAATACAAATAGCAACATTTTAATCGTATTTGCATAAATTTTAACAACAACCCCCCAACCATCCCATGCTCACCTTTTCGTGTAGGAACCCATTTCCATACACAACAGAAATAAAAAATAAAAACAAAGTAAAAACCAACTGAAATAGTGAAACAGAAAAACGACAAATTAAATAATAAAAGATTGCATTTAAAAACACACACAAACCTACACATATGCATCTACATATGTTTGTATGTATCTCAATTTATGATTGAATTGTCACAATTCACAGTTCGCCCATGAATATTTCATACAAATTATAATATATCTACATATCTCTCATACACATAGACATATGTATATGGATGTATGTTTGTGTGTACACATACATACATAATTTGTTGTGCAACCGCAGATGATATTTCTTTTTGACAATTGATATTTGTTTCCTAACATTCTTTCAAAAATCTACACAAAAGATCGTAAATATATACATAAGAACGTATTTCAACCGATTAAAGTTTTCAGTAGCTTAAATACCTATTATTATAAATAAATACCACACATTTGGTCTATAAATTTAAACAAAAAGTAGGGTCAAATATTCAAGGATTTCGTTCTTTTATCCTTGCCATCTAATGACATCTTCATTCTAATCTCATTCATTCCTGATTATTCCAAAGTAGAGGAAAAATATAATAATCGGTAAATGTTTACTATTACTACTCGAGATTTCAATGTTGAAAAGTGGAAAAATCGGGTAAAGCTAGATTTCAGTGTTGTCAAACGCTATTTTTTATTTGGCGCGCTGTTTGACCGCCCTGGTAGCCAAATATTTTAATCTAATTTCTAAAGTCGAGGAATATTTGGTTGCTCTGGCAGCCGAATATTGTATTCTAAACTATATTTGTTCCATAAAATCAAGAAATATTGTAAACTCAACAATATTTTCGTTTGTTGAGAATAGTGCGAACAAAAGATTCAAAATGCCCGCGTATTCGAGTATCCAAAATTCGGCATTTGGCAACACCATCTCAAAATGGAACAGCTTTTTTAGCCGGAAAAGGCTACTTTTAGCTATAGTCCCGCTAAAAATATTAATTTTCTTTTGTTAATTACTCAAAAACTACGAAATAAATCGCCAAGGCGCAGCTGAGGTCGTGCTCGTGCAATTTTTTCTCTTTCGTTTGATACCAAAATTATGTAGTTTAAGGGCGTTTTGGGCCCGAGTAGTAATAGTAAACATTTACCTAATAATCATATAATTTTAGAAGCAAACATTAGACAATTTGTAATATAGGTACAGGACAAACGAAAAACCTAAAAACTGGTCCAGCCTATTGCATACTTTAAAGGGCAAAGTTTAACCACTTAACAGCCCTAAAACCACCTTTATACATAATATGTATATATCTTTTAAAACATGTATGAAAACTACAATTAATGTGACTAAACGATGTCAAAGACTCAATCATATTTGACATTTTACCTTATCGATATGGTTGGTTTTTTAATAGGGACTTTCCTATCTGCTGAAAAGAAGAGCACATTAGCCACCGATCCGCTTGTCCTTACTACTCTTTCTTGCTTAACTTTGGTGTTAACAAGTGTAGATAAATATTTATTCAAGCTACTCGGGATTTCAGTGCTAAAAAGTGTAAAACGATAGAGAGGACGGCTAAAGTGAGGTTTAGTGTTGGTAAACGCTGAATATTCTACTCTGAAATCTAATTTGTGTTATTAAATCGAGGATTATTGTACTCTCTGAAAATTGTGTAACCTTTTTAGCAGGAAACAGCTACTTTCAGCTATAATCCCGCTAAAAACATAAATATTAAAAGGAAGGCTGCTTGGGCCCAAGTACTTATTCAATTACTTTCACTTTTCATTGATTCATCATGATGAATAATCACTTACCTTCGATAATTCAAAAGATTGAATAATCACTTAACTTGTTTTATTTGCCATCACTAGGTACAATATATAGTTTGAGGGTTTATCAGATAGGACCTAGCTAACTACAGACATTTCAGGAGGTGCCCAGACCCTGACCCTAAGATTCCCCATTGGACCAGCTCACATATTCACAGGGTTTACAATTTTTTTAATGCAATAATGAGCAAGTCTCAGATAAAAACTAAACTAACCAGAGACGGTCTAAGTCCTTTTGAAAGGAACATCTTCCACACAAGGTGCAGGTTAAGCTTGTGACTTTCATCTGTACTTTACAATCAGATTAAACCGACAATACAGTTTTTTGAAACTTTTTGTCCTATGTCACTAGTGATGGTCCCACATCTCGATAACATTAAAAGAAATCGAAAACGTTTCTTTATCGGAATGAAATGGCATACAGTCCCTTTAGCTCCTCATACAAATTATGTGGAGAAAAGTGATCCAAAATTAGGAATGAGAAACCGAACAAAAACTATTTGTTCTGCAAGTTTAGTTCTCTGTTTTATTTTACATGTATGTACATATGTATGTGTGTAGTCGGTGAGGATAATGTGCCATTTGCATGACTTTCTCCTCAAATCGATGTGTTTGGGATCTAATTATTACTGTCTGATTCGGTTTTTGTTCATCATCAACATCGACGTTTCTGCATTTCCATGGCACTTGTAGCTGGACTTTTACCTTTGACTACTGTCAAAATGGCATTCTTGATGTCAATTTCGCTCCAATCAACAACTTGATCGAATGTATTACTGAACCACTGTTTAATTGAAGCAATTAATTATCGTAATCATATAATGAATGCCTTGGAAGAGGAATCAATTGACTGACTGGCTGACCGACTGACTGTTGCCGCCCTCACTCACACACACACACACACACACATATATATATGTACATGTTTTCCATTTTTCCCTTTCACTTTGGATTTGTATCTGTTTCTGTCTGTTTTTCTGCATTTTCAGTTTATGATATTGTTCCGCCTGCTATCACTTCCACGTCCCCCGCTCCACCACCACCCCGTTTTATCTACCTATGTTTGTATGTATGTGTATATCAAATGCCAAGTGCAGTATTTTCAAAGTGCATTGGCAGAGGCAGTGGCTGAGACGGTGGCAGCGGCGAGTGACTTTTCGTCTTATGGGTTCGTTTTGTTTACTTTTGCCTTGTGATTTGCATAATTTGTTCTATAATTTATGGTATGCAAGCATTTTGTATTTCTTTTTTCTTCTTCTTCTTGCTTGCTTGCTTGCTGTTGTCTGTCACTCACTCACTCACTAGCTCAGTCGGGCGACAGCAGTCCAGAGACTCTGTCTCTGATTGAAATGACTTAATTAACTAAATTACGCGCCTGGAATTTAATTGAAAAATATTCCGTAGACTAGTTAGCTAGGACAGAGGGGTCCGACAATGAAATACCTTTTATCCATCAAACCTTCAGCCCTCAGGAGTGTCCTGTTGCCTCAGTACTGTAATTCGATCAATTCACCTGTTGCAATTACTTACTACTTACTTAATTATTACTAATTACTTATAGAGTGATTACCTTTAAAAGGAATCTTATAAAGGTAGGAAAGAAAAAGCTGAAAAAAGCTTCTTTTAGTTGTGATTCCCAACTAGTTTTAGCTCTGGAATTCTTTAGCAAAGTCTGTTAATGATAGACCTTCTTTGTGTTACCTTTTTGAGATCAGCCCGGCTTAAATGGAAATCGGATGGATATAAAAAGGAATTCCCTTAGTTTCTGTTCTTATTTTGCTTCGATGACCTTAATATACCTCATATTCTTTGCTTGGGTGCTGAGTATGATAAAAAATAAAAAACAACCAAGTTGATGTAGTTCGTTCGGTCGGTTGGCCATTGGTCGAAGTCGAAGAAAAAAAATAATATTGTTGTAACCCAGCCAAAGGCGGAAGTTCTTGAGGTCACTTTTTTTTTTTTTTTTGTTACTTAAAATCACGACTTGACAATATCCTGTCATGGCCCCGCAACTCATTGGCATTCAAATCGTCTATGTATAGGCATATATGTACAAACAGTACATACATACATATCATAGGTGTATATATAATCGTTGAAAAGAAGAAGACCAAACTCGAAACGATTTGTTAGTGCCAGATGGCTTTAATTTATTTGTAAAAATATTTTTCCCATATCAAAGCAATAGGAAGAACGAAACAAAAAAAAACCATCCGAGTAAATTTTCATAAACAAATTGTTTTATTTTTTCTGTGTGGCCTTAGAAAATATACAAAAGAACACAAAAACAACAAAAATATATATTCAAAAATTGGAAAATTCGAAAGTACAAGTATCAGATGGGAACAACAATGAGTATCAAAACAAAATTATAAATTACGATTAAGTTAATCTTATGATAATTGATCTTAACGTTGTTTAAGGAACTCCACAAACATATGTTTGATATATATGTACAATCAGGTAATTCAAACTCGATCATTTGATTCAACGATCAATCATCTAATAAAGAAATCCAAGCCCCCTTGACCCTAAACCTCTGACAATAAACTTTGACCAACGAATCTTGAATTTAGAGAGTCCTCTCAATAGAAAATATCCTAAAAAAGAATACTATTCTTTCTTTTGTTACATTTTCTGATAACGACTCATTTTGATGAACGAATTCTATATCGTACTTACTATTTAATGAGTGAACAAGTTCATTTACTCACTCACTCATTTGGTCACTTATTGACTCACTTGTTCAGTTTGCTCACTGACTTTGTTGTTCAGCCATTGCATTGACTTTATAATTGTCAGAGGTCCTGATCAGTTTCATACGCTTTTTGAATAAGATGCATTAGCAGTAGTCGAAAGTTTACATAAATTAAAATATCAAAGTTCCCCCTATAGTTAATCAAATTATTATTAATCAAGAAGCATGAGTAATTGTTTCAATCGGCTCCAATTCATTTATTTTACTTATCTAGATTAAGTGTCAAAATATTGAACATGTAATCAACTGAGTCAGTGAACAAGAAATTGAGTCAAAAAGGAACAATTTCACCACCTCATTAAAGGGAGTCGTTCAATGTTGTTCACTCACTCATAGGCTAACCAACACTAGTAGAAATAAGTATTGTAAAACGCCATAAAAAACAAAACTTTAAATAGTTTCAAGAGCGAAATGAATATCAAGTCGAATATTCTAGCTCATGAATCAGTGAACAAATAAGAATTGTTCACTAACTGATCAATCGAATATGTTCTTTCTAACTATTCTTGTATGCTTCTTCTTGTTGTTCTTTTTTCGATCAAGCATTATCTTTACGAAACTCAGAATGCTGATTGAACAACTGAGCACTGAATAAAATGACTGAAAAAAAGAACAAGTTAAGATATTTACCCAACACCATACTAGAAACTATATTTTGGGAGTGTCCTGGCAAATTGCTGTACCATATTAGGGTGTCCCAGGCAAAAAGAAGTTAGGGTGTCCCATATACAAATGGGTTATGAATAAAAATGAAATTTATTCATATTATTCATAGTTAAATTTGATGGATATTTTCTAGGAAAGCTTCTTAAACTTTTGTCCCTGGTTGACTCTTCTGGAGAATTCCTCACATGTACATACATAGATATGTTGTTGTTGTTGTAGAATGTATGAGCATGTAAGAAGCTTCAATAATCATCATCGAGTACCCTTAATTGAATTTTCGAATAACAACAAAAATCGCTTAAAAGTTAATTAAATGCAGTGCAAAACAAACAAAAAGACTGAGCGGGCTGGCGCGCGCAAAAAAAAAAAAAAAAGAAGAAAAAATATAAAAATACTTAACAGAGGAGCAATGGAATCGGAAAAAGAGAATAACAAAACAGCAGCAACAACAACAACAAAAACAACTGACTGCTGGCTGACTGGGTGAAGTGAAGGCAACCAAGCTAATCGATTCATTTGAAATTCAATACACAAACACAAGCCAGAGCTAAAGGAGAATGCAGAGGAGGTGTGAGGGGATGAGGGCTGAGATGGTGGGTGGGGGGGGGGGGAAGGAGGAGAATCCACCATACTCACACACACACACCCAGAAAGAGAGAGGCAAAGGCATATACGAAAATCAATATGAAAAGCATAACTGAAATACACAGAGGCAAAGTGTCAAATAGAGGAACGAGCCAACTCGAACCTTCTTTATTTGCCCCTGCACCCCCTACACCCCTTGGCGCCCCTTAGCACCCCTTAACACCCCCTGCATTGTCATTTCTCCTCTCATCCTCAGACTCATCCTGCCTTTTGTGAACTGAAAATGCAATTGCAATATGGAAGCCAAAAGCCGTCAACCACCAGCCACCACACAGTCACTAAAAATTGTTGACACACAGTCGGACAAAGAGACTGAATGACAGACAGACAGACAGACAGACAGACGAGTGGGAAGAGCGGTAACAGACGACAGAGGCGAAATGCACACTGAGGCCGAGGGCACAGACAATTGTGTAATGGGCAAAATGCTAAAATGCCTTCTAGCTGCTTTGCTTTTGCTTCTGCTCTTGCTGGGTGCAGCCATTTTCAATTTATTGTTATTATTAATTTTTGGATGCCAGCAAAAAGGGATGCGACCGACCGACGGAACGACCGACCGACAAACTGACTGAACAAACGGCGCAAACAGCGACCAGCAACGGAGTTTATTTGTGTGAAATTCAAATGTAAATACTTGAGGGCGCTTAAGGGTGTCTTTAGGGAGTTTAATATACATTCATACATACACACTTATACATATATATATTCGTAAATCGACAACTGACGAGCTCAACTGACGGACTGCGACGCAATTTTTATGCTACTTTTGGTGGTTAAAATATATTCATACATACATACATATGTATATATATAAATGTTCAGAAGGTGGAATCAATCGCTGTTTCTGCCCCTTCAAATGGGCAATTGCATATGCCAAAAGTCTCTGCGAATCTATCTCCCTCTTACTCTCACTCTCATTCTCTCTTTATCCCTTTTCGTGTTTGTGTGTATGTGTGTGTGTGTGTGTTTGTGTGGTTTATGTGATTTTCCTTCGATTACCCTTATAAAAATAAAGTTCACTTACTTTCCATGTGGGTTTGCACAGAAAAACTTATATCTAATAACCAAATCGGTATAATGGAGATCCTGAACGGATCCAGGAAGGGAAATTGAGAGAAAAGAATATAGATATTTCGAATTTGATAATTCCTTAAACTAACAAAATGTACCCCTCGAACTTTTGACCTCCCAAAATGCTTTCGAGATCTGTCCATGATCAAAATTTACTATAATATATATGGTATATATAGTGTAGCGATATTTCTCAATAATGTAGGCTTTTCTATCGATGGTTTCTGGGGCAGCTATATGTTATACTGGTACGATCGTGACCAGAACGCAGTTTAACTTAAAATTGTTCTAGTCCTCCCATTAACTTCTAATATTCCCAAGATAACACCATGATTACGAAGCCGTTGATAAAGCTGGAAACTCTACTTTCTTCGTATTTTTACCTCATCAATCAACAACTCTATTGGACATTTAAGGGCTAGAAAGAGGCGTGGCAAAATTGTGAAATAAACTTAATCACCTTACATATTACACGAGTCGACATCCTAGATTTGATGGCTCTAGCTTTTATAGTCTCCGAGATCTAGGTGCTTATACGGACGGACAGACCGACATGGCTAGATTGACTCTCCGATTGTTGATACTGATCAAGAATAAATATACTTTATATTAAACTAATAAAAAGTTTTGACATCTTTGTAGAATCTTGATCTAATTTAAAGCAATGTTAGCATTGCCGAGTTTACTCGTGTTTTTTTAGCATTTTGTTTAAATTTCTTGTAATGGGCAATTTGCCTGCCCCGTAGAGACTAAACTCAAAATTTAGTCATTGCTAGATCCGCTTCTCAGTGAGTCTTAAAGTATTTTTCCTTTGTGTTGAAGGCATACGACAATGACAATGACAACGGTGACGCCAAAGATTAGTCATACAAAGTAACTAGTTGGGGGTGACGACTGCGGGATGCCATGACTGTCTGGCTGCCTCGACATTCATTTCAATTGACACGTGCAACGGGATGTATGTATGTATGTAGATACCTCGAACTACCCCGTCACTCGGTCTCACAGCCAAATATGTTTCGAGAAATCAAGGAAAGAAGCTGCCTCATGAATATGAAAATCGTTTCAAGACACGATGAAATAAGTAGAAAGACCCTCACCTTCAGTTAACTTGAGCACAGTCCTATGACTGGGAGACGGATGTTGAGAGACACCGGGAGATACATACATACATATATCTTAATATGTATGTAGAGTCTCCGATGGAGGCTTGCGTCAGCATTAGCCGCCTCCTACTGCCCTATTCTCGACTCTCTGTACCTCTCCATCCTTGGGCTGGTGCCACCCGCTGACGCTTAACATTCTACGCATTTGACATTTTTGTCACCCAAAATATCAGCGGGTAGTCTTTGGCAGACCTCCACCACCATCACCATCACCACCACCACCACCACCACCACCACTGGCGACTCTCTGCTCAATCTTCACGTCTTGCAATATTAAAAAATTATATGCCAAATCGAAATTGCATGTTTTACATAAACAGCTACAAACTACAATAACAATAACAACAATTCAAACACAAAAAAAAAAAAAAAAACAGAAAAACAGGGGGCAGCCATTTCGAATTTATGTATTTTGAATGGATTTTTTTTCCACTATGTAGTGTATACATCCATATGTATATATGCATATTTTGGTCACCCGCTGGGCTCTGGCAACTTGAACTCCGTCGACTCTGGATCTGCTCATACGTTCATTCTCTAACCCTTAAGTGCACATTTATTGCCATTTATGTGGTTCGTTTCGGAGGTTACGCATATGACTCTGTTCCGCGTATCGTCTGTCATTATTATTTATGGTTAATATTTATTCTATGAACTCGTTCAGATTCTTGTTTGGTAAGATGTCCAATGACTTCTCATTCCCTTGTTTTTCCACTTCCCATTTGATTGGTTGATTATTAGTTCATTAACAATATAATAATATACATAGATATAAAACAAAGATCTTGTCAAACCTAACGATCTATCTATTTGTCATCACAGAAGATAATTGCTTGGAATATTCATTTGAAAGGACTTAAATAGTTTTGATATCCCTTTGAAAGTAATTCATAAATGAAACGACTAAATCAAAGCTAAAATCTAATTAAGTGGAAAGCAGACTCCGATTTAAGTAGTCTAAATTAACCAACACTTTTCATTTCTGCAATAAAATCGAATTTGAAGTAGGAAAAATTCAGAAAATAATGACATTTGAGAGTCTAAAAAAGCATTTGAAATTGTTAACGTCAAGAATGTCTCGATCACGCGTTACTTTAACATAAGAACATAAGAAACAGAGTATAGATTATGATGGTGGTTCTTACATACAACAAATTATAAAGTTTATCAAAATATATTAAGCCCTAAGGCCCATGGCCTCGAGCGTCTTTGGGCTCTCACTTCTTAGAGATGGTATCTGCCTCGATAAGTCAGGCAGGGTTGCATTCAGGTCGATACATACTCAATCTAAAGGGAAAACGATCAGGGCTTCCTAAATTCAGGGCTTGGCTACAACATACCGCCTTCACAACAGAAATTTCATTAACTTTAAAACTCATCTTGATGGACGAGTTAATTAGACTTAACAGTTCACTGGAAAAAGAAAAAATAACCAACTGTTGATCCTTTGATTTATTTGGGATTTCAATTTTAAGATATCGCTTTGTGGCATACCAAGTGTGAATTCGCTAGATTGCCACTTCGATTGGAGTTAAATGACATCACTTAATCTCAAATTACCCAAAGGACAGATTCTCCCTTATGCCCTTACTCTCGTTTGGTAATCAACTATCAGGAGTTTAGAATTTGAACTGACTTTCAGCACATTCTTAATTTGTTTTGCAGTCACAAATCGCTTTCAACGAAAAAAAAAAAACAAAAAGGACAAAGAAAAAAAGAAGGGAAAAGTGAGACGGTAAAATCGCATGCCAATTGCCGCAGGCTGAAACATTCGTCAACACGTTTTTTATATATATGTATATGTTTTTTGTTGTAGCTCTAAGGATTTTGTGTGTTTTGGCAAATTTTATTAGCTTGTCCTCGGGGCAAACAGCACACATACAGAGACATACATGGTAACACAGGATGCCAGGGTCCAGAGCCAGAGAGACGAGCGAAGCCAAGTGAGAAGCTCAAGGATACAGGCAGACAGGCGCACAGCAGCGGAGGCTGCAACCCCATGGAAAGGCACTGGATGGAGTGGAGTCGAGTCGAGTTGAGTTGAGCCGAGCTGAGCTAAAACTGAGTGGTTTGACATTTGTGCTGACGCGCGAACGTATGCACCACAAGGATGTTGAAGAATGGTGGAAGGATGTGGATGTGGAATGATGCTTGCTTGATTGTTGTTCTTGTTGTGTTATCCTTTTGCTGAGGGTTGAACTTGCGCCGATAATCTCGATAATGAAGTGACTTTGCCTCAACGGTCCTGGACATGCATCCTGTCACTACAAGAGAGAGAGAGGGTAGAGGATACAAGCTTCACTCTCTGTGTGTTTGTGTGTGTGTTTGATATCCGGTTGATATTCCTCCTTTTTGTAACCCTTAAGTGGTGGGTTTCTGTTTTTTTTTTTTTTCTTTCCTTCCTTTTTATACATATTATATACCCATGCCCAAGGTTTCCATACATTTCGTTCGTTTCGTTTCTTTCGGCTTTGTATTTGTCGCCGAGACTTTTGACCATTTTGCACGGAAATTGAATTTAAATTGGTAGGTTGGTTTTTAACCCCAAGCAGCGTGCGATAATCTTTGCGAGCAAGTTGTCACAGCACTGAAATCCCCTTCCCCACCCTTCACCCTTAACCCTTCACCATTCACCCAAACAAAAGCCCACGGCGGCGACTCTATATACTTAATATTCTCGTGGGCTAGAGGGAAACAGAACCAGAGAGAGGACAAAAAAAGTTGATAAATAAATAAATAAAGCATAGAAAATGTTCTTTTCAAATTCTATTGGCGAACAAATTTTCTTAAAGGGTTTTCATTCTCGTTGTGGGGTGCCTTCTTCTTATTGTTTCTTTTGTCATGGTTAAGGTTAGCGGTGGAATTTGGATGACATGTAAAAAAAAACTGAATAATGATATTTACGTTTAGATAAATTGAGCTGTATTGTTCACATAATTGGATGATAAATACCCCATACAGATCATTTGAGGGATCTGCCTACGAGTCAGTAAAATGTAAAACAGTGTTGTAAACAACACTTCGAAGCACCAGCGGCACAACAACCGTTAAAAGACAATAAGATACTTATAAAGCGTTAAGATCAAGATCAAACTCAAAAAATGAAATTCATTACAGAAGCTACTACAGTGGACCCTCAGACCCTAACAAACACAATTGGTTCCAGCATCTTGGTTTCGGTTAAAATGCAAAATAATGCTAAAACGGTCACACTGGATAGCATTTTTATGTGTTTTCCCCTGTTTCGTGGCAATTTAAGTTTCCATCTCTTTTTCTTTGCCTCATTGGACTCATTAACTGATATTATTACTAAAACCGAACTCATTTTTATTCGATCTTAAACAAACTTTCCTTCTTTACTTTCTTCCGTAGTTCAATTTTCAATTGATGCCCTAAAAAAGGTCTCCCCCATAATCTGGGGACAAAGTTTTTCAAGATCTACAACTTCTTCAAGGAGTTTACACACTTCTTCTATCTGTTATATTTAAAAACCTTTTTAAATTTTGTGAGTCAGCCAAAAATTTCGGTTTTTTTCGTTCAAACTCAAAAGCTTAGATGACACTACTTTGGGTTCGACATCTGAATAAAATGACCTACAAATCACTGAAAAAATGATTTCATTAAGTAACCCAGAAGCCGATAAATTCAGAAAATTGAAAGCGTCTTAGTTTTGTGACCACCACTGTACATACATACATACATACATACATTTATAGGTAGATTGGATCACACCTTACTAAAAAAAAACTATTTAAGATATCGAGAAGCATGTAATTGACCCTCACTAACTATAAATATGTCACATTATTTCTCTCATTCTTCGGCCATAATGAAGTCTTGTGTCACCTATATGAACTCTTCTTGTCGTACTGATGACTTCTTCTAACCAAAACTAATAGATACTCCCTTCTTTGCAGGGGTATAATAACAATATGCCATCTCACTCACTCTTACAAGCAAACGATCACTCTGTCGCCGCCACCTGCCAATGGCGAACTTCGGTTAAAAACCTTTATATGCATAACTTGGCTATTTTCAGTCCGATTTCAATCAAAATTGGTATGGCGATAGAATAAAGAGTTATTTAAATGGTTTTCTATATATTTTGAATACTCGTGAATAGGTAACTAAGTATTCGTCAATCACTGTCAACTCAATTGACGTAGATTTGTAGGTAGGTTGTCACCATTGTAAACTTGGCTTTAAAATCGTTCTAACTATGATGAAATGGAACGGTACTTCGATTAGTCATCATACCCCTTTCATGCCCATTCTATGTACTCTTAATACATATGTTCTTATGTTCTGTCTCTTCATTCATTCTAATGTCCCTGCGGTCTTTTCGTCCTGGGTTGCTTCTTTTGCTTTCCTTTTGCCTCCCGGGTTGTTATTGCTATATAAAATTTTTTTTTTTCCTTTTTTTTTTCGTCCTTGCTTTTTTCGTATTATTGTTATTATTTTTTTTATGCTCAGTTTGTTCGGCTTTTGCGTTTTGCGTGTTTAACCCTTTGAGGTTACATTTGGCAAAAAAAAAGAAAAAAAGGACGAAGGAAAAAAGTTTCACATTCTGTGTACGCACTCGGAGTACAAACCGCCCCAAAAAGGGTTTCTTGAACAAAGCACGAATTAAAAAAACCCACACACACACACACACACACACAACAAACAAAGCTGATGAAAAGTAAAAGCTCGAATGAAAATACATAAATTTGTATATTCACATACATATGCAGGATATATCCGTATGGTTTTCATTTTGGCTATATTTAATCACAAACGATGACGCAGAACGTAACACAAAAACGAAGAAGGTTGGAATTATGTATGTATGTATGTATGTACATATAACCAACCCAAGTCCTAGCCATGTGAATGGATATGGATGGAGGGCCATCCACCTACACATTCGCACAAAAGAGACCAGGGACATTTAACCCCTTTACATGACCATTGCATTGAGATTGTGAGTCACTCCTGAGACTGATTATGATGGCAAAAAAGGATGCCGCTTTGCCTTATGCCTTGAGCCTGTACCTAGCCAAAGACACCAATGCAAATGAGCCAAAGATAATGTCAGGGCGTTCCTACCTAAAGACAAAGCCGGAAGTTGCTCAGGTAGCTGCTAAAATGTCTACATACATACATACATACATACATACATACATTGATGTGTACGTCTGTTTAAGCGACCAGCGACCATTCGGGCACTGACACCCTGTATGAACGGCTGCTGCTGCTGCTGCTGCGGCAAAAAACGCAACAGGATGCACATTAGAACCACTAAAAGTCCAATAAATGTTTCGTTTCCAACGAGATCAACCACCAAAGTGGTTGCAAAAACGAAATGAAACGAAACTCACAAAGTAGTAGGTAGCTCCTGGAGAGTCACCACCATCACCACCATCATCATCATCATCATCACCACCGTGGCAAAAGCATGTTTAAGAGAGAGCTAGAAGGAGGGAGAGTGAAGTGTGTGTGTGTGTGTGTGTGTGTGTGTGTGTACATCATTATTATCAACAGACAATTATCGGAGGGCCCTTTCCTCCTCCTATCATAGTGCTCCTCAGTGTACTACTTATCATGTGTAAAGCGATAGCGGTGACGGAGTGGAAGCGTGTCGTCTTGTTGTTGTTTCCATCTATTGTAGATATGCGTTTCTTCTTCATCGTCTTCTTCTGTATGGCAAACGGTAGTATCCTTGACATGCTTGTACATCTGTACATACATACCGTTAACAAGGAGGTGCCCTTCGCACACTCCCTTTTTGCGTCTTTAGGGCTTTCGCTTCATTGCGGTTTAGCGGTTTATTGGTTTGTAATAAGCTCTTTGAAGTGTTTAATTGAAGCTTTTTGTTGTTCAATTAGGCGAGGCTGAAGAAAAACCAGAACCAGATACATATTCGAGGAGCATGGAGTGTGGCCATCTTCTTCTTTGATTCAGATAAGTTAAATGGTTAATTAAAAGTCAGAGCATTAAAATATTCCACTCCAACAACAACAACCACAAGAGGAACCATTTTTTTTTTTTTTTTTTGTGTTTTTCTGCTGCCCTTCTAGAAAATGTTTCAATATTTTTTACTTTTCTGGTGAGATGCAATGTCTATTGTCCTATTTTGGGTATGCATTTTGGAGATGATCTTCGTTCTCTCGATCTCTCTCTCTCTCTCTGCCATCGTCTGTATGTGTTTGTGGTGCAGTTTGAGTTTTTTTTTTGTGTTTGGATATTATTATTTATTATAGCCACATTTTTATTTTTGTGTATTTTGTGGAATGCATCTTCTTCGAGCATCTTCTAGCATACAGATGCAGATGCAGATAGATATATGTATGTATGTATGGATGTAGATACATACATACATACATACAGTTGTTGGATACTCAGATTCGACAATTCAATATGCAAACTCCATTATTGATCGATGATCACAATAATATTCATCATGATCATCATGATCCCAGCCAAACATCATTATTAACATCAGAGGCTGTCATCATTGTGGTCGTCGTCCCCCCATCATCTGGCATCTGGCGTTTTTCTATGGCGCAGATGATCTAGAGATCGACACGTGACACGATTTTCTTAACCCTTATAACATAGACTTTCTGTCAGTTTGATCCTTTGTTACTTAATTACTCTCCTAATTACTTTTGACAGCCTGAAATTAATCTAAATCTTAAAAAAAAAAAAGTATAAAATTTAAATCTTCTTAATTTGTATTTTTGAATACATATCAATATAGATAAGATATTCTTGTGTATTAGAACTTTAATCGTATTGATCGTGATTATGATATTAAATTCTTATCATTTGTAATTGAAAAACGTTTTTACTTACTTGAAATTATTCGATTTTTGAGTCTTTTTTCGTTTAAATTGACATCTTTAAGCATCCAACGATTAAAATATCTTTTGAAATTTTATTGAATTTTTTTAGGAACTTAAGGAATTTGGTTAATTGAATATACGGAAATGGGAATTTCACTGTATTATTTAAGTAATTTTATAATTATTAGTAAGAAACTTAAATTTTTTGAACTTCAGTATTAAAATATGTGGTATTTATTGTCGGATCTATGTATGTACATGATATCAGGAACGAATCCAAACATAAGATTTCTGGGGGTCCGAAATCAAGATAGACCATGATCAAGCAGAAGAAACTGGGAGTCATATGGTTAAGTTTTGAAGGAAAATATCCTGCACAGAAAATATCCTCCCCCTAGACCACCCCCTGGATCCGTCCCTGCATATGTAGGTTAACACATGTTTCAAGATCGATAGTGTAAAGAAGAAGATGTTGGATATGAATCAATGAAATGTTTGAAAATCTAGCAGGATCATCATAGATCTCTCTCTTTCTCTCTCTCTCTCTCTCTCTCTCTCTTTTATTTAAACAAATGACTTTACGCGGGTGATCGTTCTCGATCCTTCGAAATGAATGAAATCAATGATCAATGCTGATCACGATCGCATCTCGGACTCATTTTCATCTGGCAGTCTGCGTACTTGTGGATTTTTCATTTGTATTCAATGTTGTTGTTGTTGTTGTTGCACTATACTTGATTGTGGCATAATTTCTCAGATGGCCTCCCCCTCACTCCTCAGCTTGTCCACCCTCTCTTAACATCCCCTCGCTCGATCCGCCTTCCACTCCACACATTTTCACTCTCTCTCTCTCTCTTTATCTATGTGCCTCTCTGTCTCTATCTCACTCTGACACGTTGATTGTCCCTCCATTGTAGCGCATAAATTTTTTTATTTGTTTGGTATTCATCTTATTTCGTTTAATGTATTTTTATTTTCAGCTTTGAGTTGTTGTTGGATTTGTTTTTTTTTTTCCTGTGTTCTCTCTTTCAGCTTGTTTGGTGTTTTTAAGGTAATTTTTGTTGTTGCTGTGTTGTTATTGCGTACAAGTATTTTTTGTGTTAATTTTTGTGCCTGTCGCTGACGCTGACGCCGACGCCGACGTCGCTGCTGCTGCTGTTTGCTGCGGTTGACGGGTTTGTTTCGTCGTTCAGTCATTCAACTAAATAAAGTATTGTCGTTCTCATGATTTGTTGTTGCTGTTGTTATTGTTTTTGTTTTGTTCGGTTCGGTTTCGTTTCGTTTCGTCTCGTTTCGTTTCGATTTCGTTTTGCTCTTTTTGGAGCGTGGGCATGTGGCATCATCCTCCACTTTGTTGTTGTAATTGCGTTGAAGGCAACTTGCATGAATAATTATTAAGTTATATATGTACATATGTATGTATGTATGTATGTACAGATGTACATATGTATATAGAGGAGATGGGATGATGGGGTGGTGGGATGCAAGAGGGGCGAATTTAATACAGAGACACAAGAGGCACCAAAACAGAGAGGAGATGTACATACATACATACATACATATGTAGGTGGAGGAGGAGGATCACAAGCACAGCCCAGAGTGATGAGGGTACCTAAAGAGGAAGTGATATCCCCTCTTTTGGGTGCCCTCGCCTTGTTTCTCTTGTTTTCTCATCATCATCATCCTCAGCATCTTCTTTATTTTGCTCCATTGTGGCATCGGAATTGTATTTACTCTCAGTTTTTTTTTCCCCCATTTATTTATAGAATTTAGATCAAATAAACAAGATTTCTTTTATTAACTAGTAATTGATGAATATAGACAACATTTTGTCTAAGATAACCAACTAATCCCTAATCCTAGAGTGTATTGCTTATTATATTAATTTGGTTAAGGCATTGTCCTTGCAATATTAACAATGATTAATTGATCGATAACTATGTATGTATGTACAGATGTCACCTTGTCGGGTCTGTAGAGTCAAAAATCTTATTTTTTTTGCGAATTTTTTCCAATATGAATGAAATGAAACCGGTTTCACTTGTAACCGAAAAGTTTTGAATGGCGGCACAATTTGAATCCAAAAAAAAAAACCAAAGAAAACTTAGAAATTGTTTATATATTTTATTTTTATAAATTTTTATTTTGAGTGTAATTTTACATTTACATACATTGCACTTGATATTAATTTATATTTAATATAAATACTTACCATTAGATTAGTAATTTATTTATAATGTACTTACATATGAATAAATTAGAAACAATTTTTTTTTTTTTTTTGGCATAAATTCGATAATTTCTTTCGTTGGTAAACAATTTGTGAAGCATTTAAAAATTAATTGAAATTGTAATTCTTTGATTTAATTTAATGAATTTCAATCTGAAATCTTAATGGGCATATCCTTTAAGCTAAATATATGATTAATTAAGCATTATTAAATAAAAGTCATACGCCCATATCAATTTACCGCCCGAAAAGAAGTTGTAACAAACACAAGTAAACACACACACACACACAGACAAAGGCACGCACTCATACAGAGCAAAGCAAACAACATTTTCATTCATTCCGAAAAACACAAGGCAACAAAAAAAACCAAACACACACACACAACAGCAACTAACACAAAGAGAAAGAGAAAAGTAGAAAGGGATGGTAAGTAAGGCAGATGAGGAGGGAGGGAGTCATGTTGAGAGCAAGAAAATTCCAATGCTACTTCCATCCATCCATCCATCTATCCACTTCTTGAATATCTCCAGCTTGCGTTTTTGGCTTCTTTTTGGTGGCCTGGCCTGCTGATATTTATGTTTTCATCAAAAGGCAAGCCAACAATCAAAACTCTCGACACACACACACACACACACAGAAAGAAGAAGAGAGTGATGGCAAGGAGAGACGAAACGAGACGAGACGAGACGTGCGAAGACGCTAGCAGATGCAAAAGATACCAACAGATACACACAGGTACATAAAGTGGAAGAAAACTACAGAAGGCAACGCTTTAACCTCATATTTATCCAACAGATACTTATAGCGCAAAAAAAAAAAAAAAAAATAAGACGAAAAACGAAAAAAATAAAAAAAAAAACACACACACACAACGACGAAGAAGTCGACAACGACAACAACACAAATATAAAGAAAAGCAACTGAAAGAAATGAAGGCCCTCTCCATCTGTCGCCATCTCCTTCTATCTTTCTCTGTGTCTAAAACACAAAAAAAAATCATACTTGAGCATGTCGACAAACGAACGAACACAAAAAAAAAAAAAAAGAAAACAAATTTCAATAAAATATTATTACGCTTACGTTTATCGAACGTTCATACATGGAGGAGAGAGCGAACGAGTGTATGTATGTGTGTGTGTGTATGTGTGTATATGTATCTTACAGATACTCAAATACGTAGACGTAGACGTGCACTTGAAAAAATATGAAAAAACGAATGGAATTTATAATTATTGTAAGTACATTGTCCAAAATCAATTTACAGACATGTATGAACAGGATTATCTGCAACTACAATCAATTAGATCAAAGCTCGAAATGCTGAAAAAAAACTCTATTGATACATTGACAAACTCTTGCAAACTCTTTAGAAAATGAAGTTCCGATCATAATTACATATGTAGATCAATTATTCTTTAAGTGTACTCAATGTGCGTTGTCGCTGGTCCGTGCTCATACTCATACACCCATGTACATACATATGTATGTATGTATATCGGTGTATCTCTCTTTCCCTGTGTGTGTGTGTGTGTGTGTGTGTGTATATAATACGTTTGGTTTGGTCGGCACATTCCGATATTCGGTCGCCAAGCGTTATAAATAAACCATATCCATCAATTGCTTAACTCAAAACAGCGCTAAAAGATACAAAAAAAAACAAAAAAAATAAATAAAATGATACATACACTCTGTGAGATACAGATACAACAGAAACAGAAACCGAAACAGTCGAAACGTCGAACCAAAACCCAAATAAAAAAAAAAAGACTGATAAAATGCAAAAGGGGCGAGTGGGATGAGGATGATGGCGAGGTTGATGCCATGATTGGTAGTAGGGCGCGCGGTGCCAGAAGGAGGATGGCGAAGATGAAATGAAAGATGAAGATGAGGCGGAATAAAATCTCAAAACGCCGTTGACTTTCCTCCTTTTTGCCCAGAGAGCCGGGCAGGTTGAAGACTCTGTTGTCGCTGTCGCTGCTGTCGCTGCTGTCGTAGTCGTCGTCGTTGTCGTCGTCGTCGTCAGTGCCTTTTGCTTCTTTCTTTCACTTTGTGTGGTGGCAGCAAGCCAAGCACTCAGCATAATTTTGCACGCTCTTTTTCTCCTACGTTTTTCGCTGATTATTTTGCCAAACAAGGTGGCAAAGAGGGTGGGGGCGGCAACGGTGTGGTAGTGGTAGTGGTAGTAGTAGTAGTAGTAGAAGGTTTGCTTTTTACCTGCACGTGGAAAGGTGTCTGCCTCAAACCAGCAGACCAACTAACAGCAGCAACCAAACACAAGCTAAAGCAAAGTTCATCGTTTACTTTTGCCTCTCTCTCTCTTGCTCTCTCACTCTGACTTATTCTCTTTGGGAGGCTTCTCACGCATTTTACTAGCCGTCCCAAACCACCCCATCCAGCAGAAATAGCAGCAGCAACAACAACAACAACAATTACAACCGACCGACTGACTGACGCTCTCTTTTTCGCTCACAAATGCGCAACATATTTGCCGACTACTACAACGCCAATAACAACAACAACGACGATGACGACGACGACGGCTGACCGAACGACGAAACGTAAACGAACGACACTCAGCTCTTGCCACCCCCACCCTCACATCATTCTCCATCACCCTGTGTCCGTTGATGCCTTTTTTCCACTACTATTTTCACGCTGCTGCTGCTGCTGTTGTTGTTGCTGCCAAACTGCAGTTGTTGTTGCTGCTGCTGCTGCTGCTATTGCTGTTTGCTGCTCTGGCTACATAATTGATTTTAGTGCTGCGCTCTCTCATTGCTGCACTCCGTTTGCTGTTGTTATTGCTGCTGCTGTTGCTGCTGCTGCTTTAGCCTCGCAGTTACTTTTAGTGTAATCTCAACATTGGCTATGTGTTGTGTGTTGTGTGCTGTGTGTTGAGTGTTCTTCCAGCAACAGCAGGCAGCAGCACCAGCAACTTCCTACTGGCTCACCCCAACCGCCGCCCCACCCTCCCTGGCACCCTCCCACACCAAACCATACCACCGGGAAGCGCTTTCGTCGCTTGTTGGTTTGGTGGCTCTGGGTTTTGGGTTTTGTGCAAAAAACCAGATTTTTGTCGTTTTATGCATTAAATTGTTTTTACAGCCGTCTTTTTTAGGTTTGTTTGTTTCGATATCCAGTGTATACAGGGTGTATTCCCAATTGAAATCGAAATTCCACAATAAACAATCAAAAGGTACATGAATATACATCCACAAGAACATTCATACATAATCCTCAATACACTGATCTAAAATTATAATAAGAATACATATTAACAAATGATTTTCTTTCTTGGACACCCTGTATAATTAGACAATTGATTAAACTTATGCGTTCATATGTACATACAAATATTTTAGGAACTAGAAAAGGCAATTATAAATTGAGGCACCCTAAATATGTACATATGTATGTATGTACACATATTTATTTACTTACAAGTATTAACTTCAAACAAGACCAATTTAAAAACAAAATATATAATATATAAAGGAGAAACAGGGCTTTTCCATTTTCAATTTCGAATTAATTTGTTGATATTGATATCGAATTTTGCTTTTACTTTTAAAAATCGTTTTTAACTTTAAAAAATTAAACTTATTAAACATTGTTAGTGGACACCCTGTATTTCTCTACTATGCAACCATAGGGTGAAATGCTCTATAAAAGTCGCCATATGTAACAGGCGGGAGGAATCTCTTCCCATCCCATAAAGTGGATATACTATATATGTAGATATATTCCTGATCAGCTTCAAACGCCGAGTCGAACTAGACAAGACGGTGCTTCCATATGGAAAAGATCTCAAGATACCTTGAATGTATAAATCTATATTCAAATTCCAAAACAATGTAACAAGACATGACACAACACCCTGTATCTTGTGACTGGCTCCCAACTAACAGGAACAGGCACAGGAACCAACACGCACATAAGCAGTCATGACACATACACAAAATGCCAGAATAGGCAGCAGGCAGAAGGCAGGAGAAACAAGAAGAAGGAGCAGGGAACAAGCCAAACAACCAACGCATTTACACAGATACAGATACGGATACAGATACAGGCTATGTGCCATGGCTCGACAACGACAACGGCAACGACAACGAGCAGCCGACGGACCGACCCTCCCTCACCATCACACGTGCATAAAACCGATGCCGATGACGACTACACTTCCTTTTACATACACAAACACACAAGCACACTTACACACACACACACACTGGCAAGCATAGGCGCACAGCCCAAAACCCAAACCCAAACCCAATGCCTGGCCTCATCATCATCGAGGATTGCACGAAAAAAAAAAAAAAATAAAAAGGAAAAAAAGAAAAGCAAAGCAAGAAAAAAAAACAGAAAATACATAATAAAAGAAAAATGTCTTCCTTTTTTTCATTTTTGGCCCAGGACAAAGTGTTGGGCTGCCGAAAAAAAAAGGAACGAAAGAAAGACGAAAAAAAAAGAAACCAAACACAACGAAACGAAATGCATGTTAAATAAAATAAAACATAATTTTATGCCAAAAGCAACAAACACATTAACACAGCCGGCAGCGAAGCCGACGCCGACGTCAACGACGACGTCATCAATAAATCGCGACCCCAAACCCGAAGCCGAAAACCTCCCAGCCACCGTCACCCACCCAATCAAGCAACCACCCAATCGCCCACCCACTGCAGTAACAACAACAACAATAACAACTCGTTGCCTGATTCTCTCGTTCTTGCTCTCACACTCCTGCTCTCTCTCTCTTTCTCGCACAATATCAGTCTCTCTCTCTCTCTCTCTCTCTTTCTCTGACTCTGTCTCCCTCACTTGCTCTTTGTCTCGTTTGTGTTTTGAAAATTTAATCTCGATATGGCAACAAATATGCTACAATTTCATTGAGATGAACACCCGATACCAAGGGGTTTTCTCACGCAGCTGAACGCCACCGACCGCCGTAGAGAGAGAGAGAGAGCGTTAGAGGGAGAGAGCGAGAGTGAGTGAGCCAAAGCTTGGCGTTAAGTGAGAGAGTGAGAAGAGCACAATAGACAGAGACAGGGCAATTGAGCGAGACAGAGAGCGAGCGAGTAGTAGTAAATACACTACTACATTTTTCTGTGCTAATTGAGTGATAAATTGGGAGTGGATTTCGTATGCCGCAGAGAGCGTGAGAGCGTGAAAAATGTAAGCAGCCAGTGAGTGCATGTGTGTTTGTGTGTGTGTGTGTGTGTGTGTGAGGCAATTGATATAGTCAGATTAAATTGTTAAATGTTTTCTATTTGGTTTTTTGATTTGGGTAATTAAAGTATCACAAAAATAAAACAAACAAAAAATTCTTTTGGTAAATTTTTTTCAAATTTTTTTTTTTTGTTTTGGCGCTCATTGAAGAGAAGATGTAAGCAAATTAAGATCATGAAAGTAAATAAATGGACACATTCGTATAGCAATATTTTTGTTCATAAATAATTTCAAATGTTCACAATATCTGAGCATACATAATTAACGGTTAACACAATATAAACAATCAATTTTGATGCATAACTATCAAATTGTCGATATGTCATCTAATTTACATATTCCACGCTTCAAAATCTAGATCATAAATCATTCAAACAAAAAATATATCAACCACAAATCACAACAATTAAGACAAATGTGCTGAAAAATCTACTTAGCGCTGCCTCTCTTCGCCACTCACAAACACACAAACGCACACACACACACAACACGCGCGCATTCACATTCATATAGAAAAACACTCATACAAGCCTATTAAACGCGCTTTCAAAACAAACCCAATAAATGTCAGCATGTGGCAAAGGCTGCACACATAAAATAGTAGCAGAAAATTGACTACGCTTTCTACTACCTACTACATACTACCAAATTCATAACGTAGCAGAAAACGCAGTAACAGCAGCAGCAGCAGCAGCAACAACACCAACATCACAAACCAAAACGAAAAAGAAGAAGTCAAACAAATTGACATACGTATACATAATTATTATTTTACTTAAGTGCTCGCGCGTCGTCGCCCCTTAAACAGCGCAAACCCAAATGGGCGACCTGAAATAAATCAAGCGAGAGAGCGAGAGAGAGCCGGAGCCGAGCAACTGTACCCATCACTCGTACATTCTTCTTCTCCCTCTCTCACTCTATTTCTCTCCCGCTCTATCTCTCTCTTCGTTTAATCACTCTCTCTCGTTCTGTCTTCTGACCAGTGCTGGCAGAATTTTGGAAGTCAAAAAAAAAATGGCTAAAAACAAAAGTTTATGGCAATTGCTGTTGAAAAAATTGCAAATGTTTTTTAATCATATATATGTATATTTGAGTAATTAAATTGGTAATATTATTTGGTAAATAATATTTAAAATATTGTCAAAGTCTTCGAAAACATTAAAATCCTCATCATAAGCTTATTTCGTTCTATCGCTTTTTATTTTTTAGAGGCAACACATAATTGTGGCATCATTTTTCATTTCTTTGTAATTCATATCTAAGATCTTATACTATAAATACGATTTTTCCATGTTTGTATTGCTAAATTTGTGACTAATAGCAAATTAAAAAAAACTGCTAGATCTAGCATATAAATGGCCATAGTGTCAGCACTGCATCTGACACTGTATCTGTGTGGGTGCATCGCTCACAAAACAGAAACAAAAAAAAAAGGTAGCAAACGGCGTCGTCAACAACAGCAGCAAAAGCAAAAGCAGCAGCAGCAGCAGCAGCGGCAGCGGTTTTTGGTTGTCAGTCAGTAGTTTCGAGTCGCCGTGTCAGCTTCAGTTCCTTTCTGGCTGCCGTCGTCGAATGTTGTCGTCGGTTGAACAAAACACGAGGCGAGGCGAGCAAGCGACCAATATCCAAAGCACAAAAGCAAGAGTGTTGCCTATAATAATGCGGCTAATAACAACACAACATCTCTGAAATTCACGTACATTTTTTTTTAAGTTTTTGAACAAGAAAAAGTTTTGAAAATTCTATATATATGTATATATATATATATATTGAAAAGAAACATACATACACACACACAAAGAAAAAGAAAGCATTATTTAAGTGATCATCATCTCTGGATTGATTAAAAGTGCTTCTTAAAAAGTTCCTCCAGCTAAAGCAAACAAACATCAGCAGCAACAACAGACAACTTGGATTACTACTACTACGAGCAACAGTATTAAAAAAAAAAAAAACAAACAAAAAATAAAGAAAAATTATAAATTATACGATAAATACAAAAATTCAAAATAAAAACCGAAAAACAACCGGACAAGAAGGAAAACAAATCAAAATACTTTTTTTTTTTTGAGTTTAAATGTTAAAAAAAGTGAAAGAAATTAAACAAACATAAAAGAAGACAAAATTTGCTAGGCAACCAAAAAGAAGAAAAGAAACAAAAAAATTAAAAAGAAAGATCGTAAACAATGTTTTAGTGAACTGCAAAAGAATAAACAAACAAACAAACAAGCAGAACTTAATAACAACAATTAACAGAAACAAAAAAAATCGACGTTAGACAAGTGTTGTTGTCTCTCTCCCACATGTTTAATTTGTTGATGCCATGCAATTGATTGTTGACAAAATTCCCATGTATTCCAAACAAACAACGAAGCGCAATTCCAAAAAGTAAGTTTCCCCCCCAAACAAAAAACAAAATAAACACAAAAACAAAAAAAAAAATTATAATAAAAACTCAATTTAAAATCAAGTGAAGAAAGTGCAGCCCAAAGATACAGATACAAAAAAGACTTCAAATATATACAGAAAACCAAGATCAACAACAACAAACAAACAAAAAAAAAAAAAAAAAAATTGCGACAAACAGTTTTCTGTGTGTGTGTGTGCGTGCCCGTGTTTGTGCCGCAGATAGAGAGAGCGAAAAGAGAGAGAGAGAGAGAGGAGGAGAGAGAGAGCAAATCTTCTGTTGCTGCTGCTTCTTCTTCTTACATCTTCCATCTGCTTCTTCTTCATCGGTGTGTGCGGCGCGTGTGGCGGGCGGTGGTGTGCTCCTGCACCTGTCCCAAGCAACAACTAAGCAACAACAACAAGCATTCAATCAATCAAAGCAACACCAACAACCAACAGCAACAACAACAACAACTAAAAAACCATAAAAAGCTAAAGAAATACTTAGGTAAAATATCTTAAAAAAAACAACAGCATTTTTTTCAGTGTCTAAAAATCAAAACAAAATAAAGTTTATCCAAAAAAAAAAAAAAAAAAAATAGTGCCAAAAACAATTTCTGAATGGCCATCAAGTTTTGTTGTTGTGGTTTTTGTGTTTTACTACTGCAAGTTACGTTTTTTTTTTTGTTTGTTTTTGTTTTTGAACAAACGTCTAGATACTTTTTGTTGCTGCGATTGAGTTTTAGATATTTTAGTTAAATTCTATTTATGTTTTGTTGATTTGTTTGTTGTTTGTAGTGCTTAAGTGTTGATTGAGTATTAAATAATAATAATGATAATTTCAAAAACAGAAAACAGAAACCAAGACAAATCTATAAATAAACAATTTGTTTGTTTTGTTTGTTGTTTTGTTTTCAAAAATTTACCTAATTAGGAATTGATTAGAAATTTCATGTGCAAATTCGGGATTTAAAATTTATGCTTTTTTTATGTAAATTTTTTAAAAAAGTGAAATCAAATTTCAGCTAAATTTAACGACAAGTTTGTTAATTCATTTTTTTTTAACTAGTTAAATATTTACACAAAAAATTTGAGAAGACAACAAAATTTCTTTTTTGTTAGAGTTTAGAGTGCAAAAATTAAGCCATGTCTGAAAATTCTCATTTATATAATTAGAAAGAAACAACAGTTAGAATAATTCATTTAAAGAAACTTTCCCAAATATTTTTGACATTAACTCGTCAAAAAAAATGGACAACAAAAAACATTTCAAACTTTAACGAAATCATAATCGAAATAAAAGTCAAACAGATGTCACCCACAAAAATGTCACAAAAAAAAAAAAAAAAAGAAATAGAAGATGGAAAAACCATCCCCCAGCCCACTGTTCACTGGCGGCCCAAAATACACGCACATCAGCTGTGACTACAACCAGCCACAAATTTCATCTCTCTCTCTCTCTTCTGTTTGCTCGCTCTCTCACCCATTCAAGTGGCTTTCGCTCACGCACAGCTGACCCATAATTGATTCAAACACACTTACACACACACACATGCATACAAACACGACTCTCCTAAGACTATGGCACGTAGACCAGCAGAGTATCAAGTCAGTCACCCATAGAAAGAACAAAAAGATGGGTGAAAGGGAGGGGAAGTGAAGAGATGAAAAAAAAAAAGAAGAAAATTTGGTTCGTTCGTTTTTGTCGACTTTTGTCTTCAGTTTTTCGACCTACTACTGTTGCTTTGTTGTTATTGTTGTTGTTGTTGTTGTTGTTTGTGGAGTTTTCCATTGAACTATTTTCGTAGAACGAAGGCAACAAACACACACAAAATACATACATACTTACATATGTATATCGATGGCAAGAAAGAAATTTTTCCAGAGACAATGCGATCCGCTTCGTTTCGGCATTTCGTTAGTCCATGTTTTAGTCGTCTCCCCCCCATACTCACCCTCCTCATACCGCGCTCATCTTTTTTTTCGCCCAATTTTTCTCACACAAGAAAAAAAAAATTGGGGAAAAAAGGAGGAAGAAGAAAAAGAAAAAGGTCACTTACAACTACTACAGACTTCATCTCGACTTGATCTACCTACATACATACACACACACACACATACACACTTATGTACATTTGTATATACTCTTTTCCCCCTCTTCTTCTTCGACTTTCCCATGCATGTATTCGGTTTGCCGTTTTTTGTATTTTTTCTCACATGCCACGCATATTTCTCCCCCCTTCTCATCTTTCTCTTACATTTTTTCGGTTGGCTTGTAATTCATCATCATGAGAAGAAGTCGAAGAAGGAAACCCAAAAAATAAGAAAGAATGAAAAAAGGTTCAAACCTTTTACAGTTAACAGACGTTTAAGACAAATGCCGAGTCTCGCACACAGGTACAAATTTTAACCCATTTGTATCTACCAACAGACAGGTAGAGTTTTGTGCCCTAAGTTTCTCAAGAATTTTCCTAAAAATCCATGCAACATTTTAAGAAAATTTCAAGAAAATCTCATTCAATTCCGTTCACATTTCTCTAGAGCCAGAGAAGAGGGGGTTTGAGACAATCGGAGACACTGCGCCGAAAACCACCGAAAAACCAGCGCAGGGGATTACCAACCGAATTTGACTTTGACAATCGTTCGTCGAAATCGGATCGGTAAAAGTTAGCCGATCATATTCTCCGCCTTGTCCTAAGGAAATGGGAATAGTTTAAGGAAGAAGCACCAGAAAGATCTACAGAAGATCCATTCGCCTTCTGCGAGCTGCCATCCCGAAGCTTTATTCTATTCCGTTGGCTTTTCCATTGATTTAATTGATATACCTACAATATCATTTTCCCCTCCCTTCCACACAGTATTTGTTGCTTTTTGCACTCGTATCGTCGATTTCCATTCACAAAAAATGGCAATCAACCATTTTGTCGATCTCTTTTTGTGTATGGGCAAGTGGCGGTGGTGGTGGTGGGGGGGGTACTCCACTTTACTCTACCTGTTTCTGAGTGATAAGCAATTTTCAGCGATAACTGAAAACAAAAAAATGTTTTTTTTTTCTGCATACCTAAACGCAAAATACACAGTGATACGAAAGTACCTCCCGTTCACTGAATGCACAAATTTCCATTGTTTTGTATAGATACATTACTTCTCCGATCGTAGGAGTACCTACCTACGGACCGGACCACTGTATTTTTGCTATAATAAGTTTGGTTTTTGTGTTTGTCGTTTGTTTTGTTGTTGTTGTTGTTAACCGAAAACTCTGTCCTCTGTACTGATAAGAGTTGCTTACCTTTGATTTTTGGTACCATTTTTAGTTTCCTATCAACGACTATCTATCTCGGTACGGTATGGGTTTCTTTTTAAGCATATATTTTACTATTCTATATCTAGACCTAGCAAAGTTCTTCATATCAGTTTGCTTTTTTCAGGGGCTTTTTAATTGGGTCGTTAAAATGGTTGTTCTTTTTTGGGTATTTTTACGTACATATTTATCATGTGACGACGATGACGAAAACAAAAAGAAAAAACGAAACAACTCTCCAACTTCTTCTTCTCGTCAAGGTGTTTTGAGGACAGCAATCAAAAAGTCACAACTCTTAACCCATTAATGGTCTAATCAAATTCAAATTTTCATGATTAGATATGCAAGATGTGTGTGGAATGGATTGGATTGGATTGAATTGGATTGGTGTGGTGATCATCGTGTCGGCTTGCTTTTGGTTTTGGGTCGCTTGTTGTTGTGTGGTGACCTTCAATTGTGATGGGGTGAAAAATTAATGATTTAGGGGTTGCCGCCCGTTTTACATACATATGTACATACATATGTAACGGTGACGATGATTACGGGGGTTGTAAGCGAAGCGACGATGCCTGCTTGCCTGCCTGCCCTGATGGGTTTATTAATATCATCGGGAGGTTTCGCTCTCAGTCTCGAGGACCTTCGATAAAGCAATAAACACACTATGTACCTATATTTGTTCTCTTTTTACCACTCTCACTCGCTCGCTCTCTCTTTCTACGCTCTTTGATTCTCCCAAGAGGGTTGATGTGTGTGTTGTTGTTTTTGGCGATTTGCAAATGGTTTTCCGCGTTTAGGTTTTGTTTTTCTGTCATTTTACTCTTTTGTATCACATTTTTATTTCCCGTGTGAACAAAAAAGAACAGGAAGTATATGCAGCAGCGGCAGAAGAGCCTCTACTACCTTCTCTTTGTTACTCACACACACACTCCCCACTTTCTTGTACTCTTCACAGAGCTCTGCCTACAGACATCTGTTGTTGCGGTGGTTGTTGTTGCTGCTGCTTCTGTTGTTGGTTTTTGATGGGTTTTGATTTTTTTTTTTTTTTCGTCTCTTCCTTGCCTTTGCGGTGGTTGATTTGATTGATGTCTCGTGTGCATTTTGTTTGTAGTTGTAGTTTTGCATCTAAACACAGTTAGGGCGAATCTCAATGGTGGTATTGGTGATGGTGGTGGGTAAGGGGGTGTGATTTACATTCACTTATAAAGAAGAAGAAGAAGGGTGATTTTATTTATATGCTCATTGGGCTTATACATATAAATAGGGTGTTAATTATTACCAGTTTGTCGGTACTTTTAGTCTGAGAACTTGATCTTTAATTGATTTCATCTAGATTCAAATATAATGTCAAGTAAAAAAGTATTTGAATTTCAGTAAACAGATTTTGAAATGGTAGAAATCGATATCGTTATCGATGTGAATCGATATATGTAAGTTTCTTGCCAAAATTGTTAATATTGTGTCTTTTCGAGGAGGGGGGCGATTGTTGCAGCAGGCAGGTTATGTTGCTGTTGTTTGTTGTTTAGCTGTACTTTGGAAGACTTTTTGTTGTTGTTGTTGTTGTTGCTTGAAACTGGTTTTCAAGTACGAAGCTGACGTCGGCTTCGCTGCCATTGCCTGGCTTGACGATTTATGCGTTTTGTTGTTGCAATTTTTGTGTTGTTGTTTTATTTTAAATGTGATTTATTTATGTATGAATGTATTTGTTGTGTTGTATGTAGACACTTGAGCAAAAATTATTGCAGCTTCTTTTTTTTTTTTTCATTTTGTTTTCTAAATATACATATGTATACGTTTTTTTTTTTTTTTTTGGGTTTTAATTTCTTGTTTTGTTTTGTTTTTTTTTTTTTTTTATTTTTTATTTTGTGGACAGTGTCAGCCTTCGATTTATTTTTAATGTTTATGTCTGTCTAATTGTTTATGATTTTTTTTTTTTTCGGCTGATTGTTTTTAATTGGCGATTAGATAAAAGCAAATGACGAATTATCTAATAGAGTTTGAAATACCCTGCACTATTTTGGTTAGGGTATATGGGAGTGAGTATTCCCATCAACATATTTCATGAGACAAATTCTTCTAGAATGACATGAAATTGACAATAAATTTGAGAATTTCTATGTATTTTAAGGACTCTTATTGTAGGATAGGGTATCTGGCAGGTCTTAATGAATTGGTAGAGGTTTGGCTTTTGCTTTTTTGGCAGGGTTTTCGAGTTAACTAACTAACGAGCTGATGGCAGAGTTGGTTTTCTCTTTTTGGTTGAGTGGCATAAATTTGTTTCCACTCGGCAAAATGGTGACAGAAAGATAAGATAACACCAGATCGACAAAACGACTGTTGGCTTTGGCCTGGCCGCAAGGTGCGCAAAACTAGCGCTGATTGATAGTTAGTTGAAAGAAGAGATAGACACAGAAAAAGGGGTGGACGAGGTGGAGAAGGAAGAGGAGGAGGAGAAGAAGTAGGAGGTGTTGGGGGGTTGGACCTGGCACTTTGTCGCCTCTGATTAGCGCGTGTGTTACAACAAAGTCAACATTTTGATATTTAGTTATTGTTTTTTATCGCCAACACGAGCAAACGGGACCATCATCATCATCATCATCATCATCATCGTCATGAACAACATCATGATTATTACAAACGATTGGTAACAGTTACCAATTACATCATAGCAATGGACACACGCACACATACACAAAAATCTCTTAATCACATGATGATAGTTTCACAGCCTAAAAATATGCACACAACTTTGATTTCTATGCGACGGGGAAGTACACACATATCAAATAGTGTTGCAAAACGCCATTGAAATCAAAAAAAATTGTAAATCAATCTAAAATTAAACAAAATTAACAACTTTTGTTCTAAAAAAGGATACTCTATCTTAAGGATTCAAGTTGTTGTCTTGTCTATGGTCACATTTTATAGACATATGATGGTCAAATTTAAACTAGCAGATGTTTTAACGTCATAACGTTTTCTGCCAACTTTTAAATATGTTTCTCTCCATATGTACAGCTCGGATATGCATATCTCACTCTCCATATATCACATGCATTTTCTCTTTCCTCCTCGATTTAAAACGTTTTTGTATTATTTGCCAGGGATTTTTTTAATCAAAAATTCTGCGCTGTTTTTTCATTTCTCTCCCTCTCTCTCTCTCCTCTCTTCCTCTCTCTTTCTGGTTTTCCCTTATTTGTCTGTGTTTTCATTTTTTGTGCTTTCATTTTTTATTTTGGTTTGATTGTCTTGCTGTTCGATTTCGAAATCGACCCCTTGGTACAATGTTTGAAGGGTTGTTGTTGCTGCTGCCATTTGTTGACTTTTTTTTTTTTTGAGGGGGTGGAAGGGGGCAAAAGAGTTTATTATGCTGATTTATTTGGATTTTCATAGCAATTTATGAAGTGAATCAAGAAAATCAAACGAAAATCTCAGCGGCCAAAAATATATGACAAATAGTGTTGCCTACCTAAGGGCGCCACCATGGAAAGTCAATTGAAGTTTATTTTGATCCCTGGGAGTTCTACAATTAGCAAATGGGCAAGCAAATATGACACACACACACACACACATGCACACAAGAACGCCAAAAACTCAGATTGATTACAAAACTTATAACGTTTCCACGCACGTGTCTGGTTTTTTCACGGCCTTCTCATGTATTTTTATACAATATTGTATTTTTGTATTTTACATAGCGCAAAATGTCGTTTATAAAAAGCACACAACACGCAAAGAATAACAACAGGAAAAAAACAAAAACAAAACTAAGCATAGAAAACAAAAAGCATACGTTCTTTTATGGGTCTTCTTCTCCTTTTGTGAACCTAGTGAATCCACATGGCATTAATAGGAAATTATAGCAATTATTCTATTTAGATTTTGCAGCACGCAAAACTATTTAAACTAACTAACCCCCGACCCCCGTTCAAAGCGAAGCCTCTGCCGGCTGCTGCTGCTGCTGTAACATACGGAAATACAATTTTAAGTGTCAAATGAGAGAAAAACAAAAACGAAACCCATTTTTTGTTGTTTTTTTTTTTTTTTATAACTAAAGCAAATCAAAGTGCGCATAATATTCACTATTGACTTCACTAAACTGAGACAGAGCTAGAGAGATACAGGTAGAATAACTAAGAGAGAGAGGGAGAGAAGTCAAAATGACTTTTTTTCTCTTCATTGTTTCCAGATACATACATCGCATATGTACATTGTTTTTTATTTTATCTAATCAATGAAGAAATTTATATCTAATCACTAAACGACAACAAAAACAAAAATTCACCGAATTGCTGAGTGAATAAATATTTCCATCTCAACCTAGAAAACTTGATGATTATATGACGAGTTGAAAGTTTTTCAATAAGCACACACACACACACACACTCACATAGAGAGAATAGTTTTAGCTGTTGTTTTTATCACACATAGTCTCTATAGTCTAGACTCTCTCTCTCGCTCACTCTGCCGCCTGTATGTAGTATGTAGTGTGTTATCTATGCGAAGATCACGTTTTTTTGTCTCGTTATATAGATGATGTTGTTGTGGTTGGCGTTTTTTTTTTTTTTTTTTTTATCGTAAGTCTGGTGAAGGTTGACAGGAAGTTGTTCTGTTAGATAACCATGTATTTAGAACAAACTTGAGGCCAAATTAGAACTGATTTGCGTGTGCACGCATCGGTTTCATTATATACTTACACGTACATAGAAAAAAAGATAGGTAGATACATATGTACGTCGCGTTGTTATAAAAAGATGACACATGTTGAACAGCCCTGAAGTATGCAACTCCATTTAGAGCATTGAAACTTAACAACATTGATAACAATGGTTTACCAACATTTTCCTCATAAACATTGATTTAGCCAAGCAAAACAGTGTTGAAAAATACTAGAACAAAATATCTCTTGTAACTTGGTTTAAATGTGTGTGTGTGTGTAATCCACAGGTCATTTTTTATTTACTTCAGCCTTGAAGTATGCTATAGATTAGCAAAACAGAAACTGACCTGCTGACCCGCATTTTCCATACATACATACATACGTGCATGTGTGTGTGTGTGTGTGTGTGTATTTGTTGTGGTTAATGGCTCTCCATCGTTTCGCTTTACTTCTCCTCTACTCCCCCACACTGCCCTCTGCGCCTCTGTGTCTCCTGCTCCAATGCTAATTTATCGTCACAGACTCTCGCAAACAGCAGCAGCAGCAACAGCAATCACAGGTTCAGAATTTTCCTCTCCTACACTTCTTATGGCCCCCTACTGCCTGTCTACCCCTTCATCAATGTCTCTCTCTCTCTTGCTTGCCTAGTATACTGTACTTGATACGTTCATACGTCTAGCTGGCTGGCTGGCTTGCTGGCTCTCGCTCTCTATCTCTCTCTTCTCATGGTTTTCGTCATGCGATTATCAGCCAATCGCTTAGTGTGTGCTATTTATTTGCATTTTACCATTTTGTTGTTATTATTCTCTGTATTTGCTTTTCATTTTTATTTTTGTTCTGTGTTGAGCTGCTTTTTGTAGATGCGCAATTATTGTGAGCGTGTTACTTTATATGATATTTTTTGTTGTATTTTTTATTTCCATTTTTCCAATTCGCATTGCGTTTTGTGAGTTGTACACACACACACATACACATATTCTCTTGCCGCTTCGTATGCTGTTTGTGTCTGGTGTGGGGCTGGCAAATATGCTTAATTATTTTTACCTTAAAAGTCGCGCCATCAAAACGAATGCGAAAATAACAACAACAACAATAACAGCAGAAGCAGCAGCAGGCAACAAACAGCAAACGAAAACCTAAGCCCTGAGCCCATTTGACATTTTAGGCGCTTAAATGTCAGCAAAACCGCCAGCTTAAAAGAGAGTCACATACAAGCCAGATGATGAGGGGTGTGGGAGGAGTATAGAGGGGGGGTCGGCAATTGCAATTGCAATGCCAATAAATATGCAGCAACAACAATAGCGAAAAGCAATGCATGACGTTGACAATGATGACGATGCCGACAACAACGAGTTGATGAAATCTAGGCCCCAATATGGATTCAATATGTTTAATGATGACATCATCAACAATATTCAGTTTTTATAGTGAGAATTGCATGAGACTAGCCTCCATCCCACCTCCTGATCATTCTCTAGTAGATACCAACTCCCTGCACTCATCTAGAATTTTAAATTTGGCGCCCAACGTGGGGACTATCCATTAAGTTTTCCAATACACATTTAACCCTAGACTTTTCCTAACTTGTCGAATAATTTAATATATATTTTTTTTTTAAATTTCTAACTTGTGAAAACTTCAAAAACTTTCGCGTTGTTATTTGTGCTTTTATTTCTTTTTTTTTTTTTGGCTTAAATGCTTGGCAAAATGTGGCTAGGAGTTTGTCGCACCGCCTTTGCTGTCACGCCCATTTGGACAGGACAGGCGACGGCTAGATTTGCAATGATTCCAACTAATTCGTATTATTATTATCTCTATTATGATTATTATAGGAAAAATGATGAAATGAACCAGCAGGCGGGCTCCTCAAGGGCGCCAGCCACAGGGGGCCAAATCTCACCGCCAGGTGGCAGTAGTACAAGTAACAACAGCAACAATAACAACAGCAACGCCAGCAGCAACATCATTAACAACAACAGTAACAACACAAACAATTTGGATCTGCAACAGCAACAGCAACAGTTTTACAATCAACAACAACATCAGCAACAATACCAACAGCAACAACAACGCGAAAGTTTTTTGGCCTATCAGCAACAGCAGCAACATCAGCAACATCAACAACAGCGATCTGTTGTTGCTGGCGGCGGCGGTGGTGGCAATTTCATGCTAGGCAATGAGCTCTCTGGTGTCATCGGCGGCGATAGCCTACGCAGCCTAAATAATACCTTTGGTCCCAATTCGGAATTTACATCGATCAGTGGCAATAGCTCGTCGAGTTCACTGGGCGGTCTAAGTGGCTCATCGAGCAGTCAAAGTGCTCAGAATATTGGTGTTTATCCTAATATGGTGACAGCCAATCAACAGCAGCAGCAGCAGCAACAGCAACAGCAGCAACAACAACAACAACATTCACAGCAGCAGCAACAACATCATCAACTCCATCATCAGCAGCAACAGCAGCAGCAGCAACAGCACATGTCCAATATGGATGCAATGGGTGGTTATAGTCAGGTAAGAGATGCAATAACGATCAAGCTCGATAGAATCATAATAACATTCGATTCTCCCATATTTCTCTCTCTCCCTCTTTGTATTTAGATGAGCGGCGGTGGCATGCATCCTGGAGCCAACGGTGGCATGATGGGCAATGGCAATGCCCAATATATGAATGGTGGTGGCAGTCAAACAGGCGGCGGCGTCTATAATCCAGGTCAAGGCGGTGTTGGCAACGGCATGGGCATGACCGGCATGGGCATGGGCATGGGTTATGGTGGCGGCGGCATAGGCGGTGGACCACAAAGGCATCATCAAGTGAGTAGTAGCTTAGTTTAAGCCGACATACAGTTTGTGAGTTATTGGCGCCCAACGTGGGGCCCGGTTTATTCCCCCCCCTATCTACTTCCATCATTCTTATCCCTCGATTTGTCATCTGCTGCGCAGTTTGAAGCGAAGCTTCAGCTGTTTTTTTTTTCCATTTTATTTCCCAATGAGCTTTCAATAACAAATTTAATTGTTTGCATGTGGGCACAAAGTGCAGTCAAGAGGCGACAGGAGAGTGTGCACTGGAGAGGGGGGTAGAGTGGTTAGGGGAAAGGAGGGCGACGATCAGCATGGCTAATTGCAGGCAAAGCAGCTGGTGACATGGAAATAACAAAGTGTTGGCCAATTAGTGACTTGAAATAGACGAAAAAAAAACGAAAAAATTTAATCTACACTACGAGAAAAGCAAGTGTTGGTATATACAATGTGGTCTCTTCTTCTTGTTCCAGATGACGCCAATGAATCAAATGCAAAACATGTCAATGGGTCCTGGCGGTGTGGGCGGCGTCGGCGTTGGCGGCGGCATGCCTGGCAGCATGAATCCGATGGCCAAAATGCAGGGCATGGCCAATGGAGGTTATCATCCACAGCAACAGCAAATGCCACCTCAACATCAGCAGCAGCAGCGACGCATGGCCCCATATCCGCATCCGCAAATGCATATGGCCCAGAAGAGGGCTGGGGCTGGGGGAGCCGGCGGCATGTATCCGAATCCTGTGCAGCAGCAGCAAATGCAGCAGCAGCAGCAGCAACAACAGCAACCGCCGCAAATGTATGGCGGCGGACAGCAAATGCATCCCGGTGCTGGAGCTGGCATGGGTGGAGTGGGAGCCGGTGGTGTTCCACTGCCCATGCAGGCCGGCGGTAATGGTGGCTATGGCCGTGCCGGCGGACCCATGGGTCCCAATGCGGGCAACGGCGGCGGCGGCTATGGACGTACAGGAATGGGCCCGAATGGTGGTCCAATTATGGGACCAATGGGTCCAAATCCAAATGCCGGACCAGGCTGCATGAGCCAACAGCAACGCTTCATGCCTCAGGGTGGAGGCGGCGGTGTCGGTGGTCCCGGCATGGGATATGCTGGCGTTGGCGGTGGTAATGGTGGACAATTCTATCCCGGCGGCCTTGGTATGCCGCCACAGGGTGGCGTTGGAGGCGTTGGCGGTGTCGGCGGCGTCGGTGGCATGTGCCCGGCTGGACCGGGTGTAGGGGTGGCGGCGGCCCTGGTGGTCCTGGTGGTATTGGTGGTATTGTGTCCACAGCCACTGGAGCCAGCGGTGGCAATCATCCGTATCAGAATCAAGGTTTCCAACAAAACTATCAGCACAGTCCAGTTCCTGGTAATCCAACGCCGCCGCTAACACCAGCCTGCAGTGTGCCCTATGTTAGCCCCAATCCGGACATCAAGCCGCCAATGGATAACAGTGAGTAGACACACAAAGAGGTTCCTTTGAATGGCTTGGAGTTAATTTGTCCATCTTTGCATTTGCAGGCGAAGAAATGAGACTGACATTCCCAGTGAGGGATGGCATCATATTGGCACCCTTCCGTCTGCTTCACAATCTCTCAGTGAGCAATCATGTGTTCCATTTGAAGCAAAATGTCTACAACACGTTAATGTGCCGGTAAGACACAAACGAACTCCACAAACTCTCTTGACCCCCAATGCTAACTTAAAATTGTTATTGTTGTTGTTATCATTTAGAACCGATCTGGAGCTGCAATTGAAATGCTTCCATCAGGATGATCGCCAAATGAATACGAATTGGCCGCACACAGTCACTGTCTCCGCCAATGCCACACCGCTCAACATTGAGCGATCTGAGAAGAATAGCACTGCATTGCGTCCATTGTATTTGAAGGCTGTTTGCCAGCCCGGACGTAATACCCTTCAACTGACCGCCAGTTCCTGTTGTTGTGTAAGTAACTATACAAATCGATCCCATCGATCAGGCAAATGTATTTTGCTCTTGTTATGCATCTTTTGCAGTCCCATCTGTTTGTGCTGCAACTAGTCCATCGACCATCGGTGCGTCAGGTACTGCAGACGCTGCATAAGAGGAATCTTTTACCCCTGGAGCACAGTGTGCAAAAGATCAAACGGAATCTTAGCATGCCCACTGAGGCGACCACAACGGCGGCAACATCGGGCAATGGAACAGAGAGCACACAGCAGCAGCAACAGTGCGCAAAGATCTCATTGAAGTGTCCGATAACCAAATCTCGAATAAGGCTTCCTGCACGTGGACACGAATGCAAGCATGTCCAATGCTTTGATCTGGAGGCCTATCTGATGATCAATAGCGAACGGGGCTCTTGGCGTTGTCCCGAATGCAGTAAATCGGCCATTACGGATACCCTGGAGATCGATCAATATATCTGGGCCATTCTTAATACCCTCAGCAATTCGGATGTGGATGAGGTGATCATTGATTCATCGGCCAATTGGCGTGCCTTGCAGCACAATGGTGGCATGCCCAATGCTCCAAATCCTGCCCAAGCGACTTCTGTCACCAATAATACCGTTGGAGGCGGCGGCGGTCCTACTAGTTTGCCAGCCATCAAACAGGAACTATGCGATGACATTGCCAAGGTCATGTCACCGGGATCCACTCAATTGCCCACTTGGGACAACTCGCAGGCGATGAGTCCTTATAATATGCATGATATGAACTCCATAGCCAATGGCAATATGATGGCCAATGGACAACAAATGTAAGTAAAAGAGATAGAGATGGAGAGAGAGAGAGAGAGAGAGAAAGAATATTAATGAAATTATTTTGTTATTTTTGTTAATCTTTTAGGAGCAATCGCAGCAGCTTTGATAACTTCAGCGGCGCAGGCGGTGGCGGAGGAGCTGGTGGTGCCGGTGGCAATCATAACGATGGCAATGGTGGCGATGCCAGCAGTGGCGTTGTCAACTCTCTGGATCAACTTAATGCCATGGAGAAATCACTTAGTGATCAGGTAAGAAGACAACTCTTAAAATATAAACATGCAAAATATTAATCCATCAAATCTCATTTCAAACAGATGCCACACACACCCCATACACCTGGTGCCAGCCATCCTATGACTCCAGGCGGACCACCTAGTGTCAGTTCGGCACACAATGAACCCATTGGTAGCAGTAACAGCGGCGGCAATGGAGGCAACGGCAGTGGCACTCCAAACCACAACAACAACAATGGCAACAATACGGGCCACAGTTCCCCCAAACGCCTGGCACACCCAATCGTCTGGGCAACAGTAGCAGCAACAGCCTCTCAACGGCCGACAACCAGCAGCAACAGCAACAGGAGCAATTGCTCAACTCTCTGATGAGCGGCACTGGCAGCAATCAGACGCAACTGAAATTCACCGAAAGTGATCTCAGTGCCGAACTGCAGAGTTTCGAATCGGCTGTCAATGATACGACACATGATTTGAATGTAAGTTCCATGAATTGTTATCTTTGGATCCTTGATAGAAGCGATCGAATCTTAAAGACTTGAGTGAAGAAATCAGAAGTAAATTCCCCGTCAATTTAAATATTGTTTATCGAAATCCATGTTAACCTCAATAGGAATATCCTGACTAATCTGAATCCTTGTGTTTTCTCCTCTTTCTTTTCATTATCTCCCAATCAGTTGCTAAATGATGTGGATCCCATGGAAATTTTATCGTACTTGGAGCCGCAGCCGGATCTAAATACGCCACCCTCCAGCGGCAGCAGCAGCAACAACAATGCCAGCGACGATCTGTTGGCCACTTTGTTTGATTAAGCAAAAACAAACAAACAAGAAATACGGAAAAAGAAAGGCAAAACAAGAAACAAGAAACAAAAACAAACAATTTATGGTGTAAATAGTATTATTAATTTTAAAACAAATTAACAACAAATTAAAAAACAAAAAACAAAAAACAAAAAAAGAGAGAAGAAGAAAGAGAAGAAGAAGAAGAAAAAAACAACAACAACAACATACATTTTCGTTTCCTCACACAGCAACAACAACAACAACAATTACAACAACTCGAAGAAGAAAAAAATTTGAATTTTTCAATTTTTGCCGATGTTGAAAAACCTTGAAATGTGATTTAAAAATTAATTAATTAAACTAATTGGCATTTAATTTAAAAACAAAAAAAACAAAAAAACAAACAAAAAAAACAAAAAAATCAAATGGATAACAACAAAACAGTCATTATACCAACTAAAAACACAACAACAAAAACAAAAAGAAAAAAAGATAAACAAAATAAAAGAAAAACAAATTATAATATTATTCAGTTTAAAAATACAAAATTCCTTTAAAATGAAATTTACGAATTTAAATGTGTAATTTTCGTTCAGGCTACACCGCCCCCCGCCCCCCTCCCAGGAAAAGCAAAAATATATATAAACTTGTAATATGTTTTACTATTATTATTATTATTATTATTATTATTTTTTCATTTTTTTTTTTTTTTCAATTTAAATTTAAAGTTAATTTTGCCTTAATTTTTCTGTTATTGTACAAAGTATTAAAACAAATGAGGAAATTGGATAGCTTGAGTTTGCCAGCGCCCTCCTCCCCGCCCCGCCTAAATGAAATGATTAAAATCCACACTTTTATTAAATTTTTAACAATATTTTTTTTTTTTTTTTTTTTTTTTTGTAAACCGGTTTGGAACTTTAAATAAGCAAACTCTTGCTTCTATATAATCCTTGGTATTAAACATCATCGGAAAATATAAAAAAGAAAGAAACAGAAAAAAAAAGCGGAAAACAGAAAAAATAAACGTTGAAAAAAAAAATTAAAAAAAAGAGAGAATACCCACACAATTTTATTACATTTATAAAATGAAAAACGATGAAAATAAAAAAAAAAAAAAAAAAAACATTTAAATTTTAATTGTTGCATAATTTTAATTTAATTTTTAAACAAAAAAAAAAGAAGAAGAAAAACCACAGCCTATCTACACTTAATGAAAAAATTACAATTTAGCTTGGTATAAACAACAACAAAATACATAAAACAAAATTATTAAGAAATATTAACATAAATTAAGATAAATTAAAAAAAAAAAAAAAATTAAAATTAAAAAAAAAACGCAACGGAGGAAAAAACTATTAAAAATGTAAATCAAATTTAATGATAGATATAAAAAAAAAACAAAAAACAACAACAAAAAATATATTGTATATATGGAATTATTGTATGTTATACACACGCAACACAAAACCAACAACAACAAGAAAAAACCTAATTAATTAATTATGGCATAAATAAAAACAAAAAAAAAAAAAAAACAGAAAGTATTTAAAAAAAGAAATCAGAAAATTTTTTGTTTTTTTTTTCAACAATTATTTCTTAAATTTTTATTTGTTTTATTTAGATTTTTTCTTTCAGTTTTTTAGTGGTTAACATGGACCAATTTTTGATACCCCCCAAAAAAAAAAACAAAAAAAAAAAATAAAAATTAATAAATAAATGAGAAGAGAAAAACGAAAAACGAGAAAAAAAAACACCGAACAAATTTCATTATATATATATATATTAACAAATACAAAATATGTTAATCAAATATAGCAAAATTTAACAATGAATACACAGAATATTGATGAAAAATTTGCTTTTTGCCGACAACAAAAACAAAAACAAAACAAAAACATGAAAATCAAGCTTCAATTTATGCTAAAAAAAAAACAAAAACAAATTAAATTCAATGTGGTAGTTAAATGAATCTTCAACAAAAAAAAAAAAAAAAAATATATAAAGCATTTTTTTCTCAATGTTATCGACATAAACAATATAAATATATATATATATACATATATATAAAAACAAACCTTATTGCTTAAAATTAAAAACGAAAAACAAAAAATTGTAGGGGTCAGGGGTCAGAGAAGTGATGAGTTTTTAATTGGATTCTAATGTCAGATAGATAAAATATCATTGGATAAAGTAAGTTAATCCAACTAAGACCCATTTAAAGTTAGCAAAAGCAAAAAAACAAAGCTTGGTTCGAATTTTCAATTTCAAAATTAGTGTTAATTGGTCATCAATATATATACATATATATATATATTTATTTTTTTTTTTTTGGGGGGGGGTCAATTTACAAAAAGCAAACCCAAATCACTTCAACGACTTTCCCTTAAAAAAAAAAAAAAAACAGACACTAAAAAAACAATAAAAAAATTAAGGAAAATAAAATGCGTAGTGGTTTCATTGTCTCTTTGACAAGAACAACAACAACAACAAAACAAAAATATATATATATATATCTAGGAGTTGTGCCTGCAATTTGTTTTTTGTTTTTGAATGAATCAAGCCCAAAAGGAAAAATCAAAAACAAAATTTATGACAATTTCCAGGGTATCCAAAAAACAATTCCACGCATACACACACACACACACACACACACACTAAAAAAACAAATTTCCTCATTTTTTTTCTCGCTTCTCAAAACACTTTACAACCAAAAACCACAAAAAAAAAATGGCGCAAAATGTGATTTTATTTAAAATAAAATTACAAATTAACAAAAACAAAATGAAAAAAATAAGAGAAAACAAAACAAAAACAACTGTACATACGCAAGTATTTAAAACTAATATAAATAATAAACACACACACACATATATACATATATATATATATATATATATATATATGCAAATGTATTGATATATATATGTATATATATATAAATATATATTGAAATTCTTAGTGGCATAAGTTGTGTAATTTTAAATGAAGAGAAAATCGCAAAAACAGAAACAAAAAAAAAAAAAAAAGAAAACAAAAAACATGAAAATAAAAACACAGAAATAAAACCTAAATCAGTTGAAGTTTTCTTTTTGTTTTTTTAAATTTTTACTTAGTTGGCCAACATTTTTGAGGTCATGAAAGTGTTCGAAAGTTCAAAAGGTGTCCTGAAGCACTTGGAAGGCAGCTGATCAGAATCCTGTACTTGTTCATCGCTTCAGATTTTCAAAGGAAACTTTCAAAGGGAGTTAAATTTCTTTTTGTTTTTAATTTTTATACCCTTGCAGAGGGTATTATAAAATTGGTCAGATGTTTGTAACGCACAGAAGGAGACGTTTCCGACCCCATAAAGTATATATATTCTTGATCAGCATGAGAAGCTAAGTCGATATAGCCATGTCCGTCTGTCCGTCTGTCCGTCGGTGCGTACGCGTTTTACTCAGCCATCTTAAGAGCTATCGGGATCAAATTTTTTTGGGAGCTTTTTTTTTACCCGGGTGAGATAAAGTATGAAAATCTTTGGGATCGGACTACTATATCATATAGCTCTGGAACAAAAATTTTTACAAAAATTGGAGTATCCCCATGAAATTTACCAATATAATAGAATTTGATATAAAATCTCAGATCCCAAAATTTGACCCTGATCGGATAAATAGAACACAAGTTACAGTCTATATAAATCGGTTCAATCGCTGCCGGCAGCTCTGCTTGCTGCCTACTACGTCATCATCAAATCAACAGAGCACATGCATACACACACAGACGCAACGCTACATAAACTGTATGTGTATGCGTGCGTTGCTTTGCTTAGGGAATGAGGGAAGAAGAAGAACAAATTGTACAGAGTAAAATTGTTTTGTTTGTATATTAATGAATTGAGTTGCAGAAAACAAATTTTGAACATGTGAAATTATTATTGTCAAGGACTGCAAGGGTATATAAACTTCGGCATAGCCGAATTTAACTTCTTTGATATTTTTTTTAATCTGCCATCTGAAATTTGCCATTTTGTTATTTTTTTTTATATATGTACATATAGGACATTCCTGAATCTGATTAAATTTACAAATAAAACAGATAGCCCGGGGCAACTTTGACCGCGTCGAAGTTTGTATACCCTTTCAAGTATTTGGTTAATCTTTACTTACCTATTAGACATCAAAGTGGAAAAACATTTTATCTAAAGAGACTTATCTTTGCGAAAGAAGGACCTACAATCTTAGCATAGCAAATAACGAAGGTATTGACAAAAGTCACTGTTTACCACCGATTGTTCCTATGGGACCTACCTGATATAGTGGTTCGATCCGGCTGAATCAGAGATATACAAACTGTGCAGTATAAACGAGCCTAAATGCAATATTTCAAATCTGTTCTTATGGTCCATGATGAGTTAGAAGAATATATATACTTTATATGGTCGGAGATTCTCTATTCTATGCGTTCCACACTTCTGACTAAAATGAATATACCCTTTTTGGAAGAGTATACGAAACGATAAAAACATAAGATCAATTGAAACGAAAAGTAGGCCTTGTGTTTCTTCTGTCATTTTCATTTTCAATACCCAAGATCCGTTTTGGATTCATTTCAGTAACAAATCACACAACGATGTGAACACATCGAAGATTTTCGGTAAAAAATATTAAGAAAAAAAATAATAATGAAGCAAGTAAGTCGACTCGTCGACTTGGGTATACCATACACCTGGTGAAACAAATATTTCAAATTTCGAAGACCAAATGTATGTCTATTAAATTGTTTTTACATGTCTTATACTATGTGCTATCTCGCTCACTCTACAAACACACGAGCACTCTAGCGCCGCCACTAGCCAACGTCCAATTCTGGCCTTGTGGACCGCGTAGTAAAATACGTTCATACGCATATTTTACATGTTTCTAGTCCGATTTCAATAAAATTTGGTAGTTTGATAGAAATAGATAAGAATAATTAGTCTGCCGAATTTGAATGCGATAGTCAAAAAAATACAGGAGGAAATCGGTTTTTTCTAAATTATGGAGGCGGAAGTGGGCGTGGCAAAATGTGAAAATATCTAAATTCTCCGCGCATACTATGCCAGTATACATACTAAATTTGATGACTTTAGCTTTGTTAGTTTTTGATAAAATCAGTTTTGTTTAATTTACGGGGGCGGAAGTGGGCGTGGCAAAATTTTTAAATAGCCAATATCTGCGCGTCTATTAAGCTAGTCTACATACTAAATTTGATGTCGGTAGCTATCATAGTTTTTAAGGAAATCACTTTTATGTAAATTCCGGGGGCGGAAGGGGGCGTGGCAAAAAGTTTAAACAATTAGTTTCTGCGCGCTAACTAACCGAGCATATAAACCAAATTTGATGTCTCTAGCTATTATACTTTTTAAGAAAAACAGTTTTGTGTGATTCCTGGGGGCGTAAGGGGGCGTGGCAAAAAGTTTGAACAGTTAATTTCTGCGCACTAACTAATCGGGTATACAAACTAAATTTGATGTCTCTAGCTGTCATACTTTTTAAGAAAAACAGTTTTATGTGATTCCTGGGGGGCGTAAGGGGGCGTGGCCGAAATTCCAATTAATGCTGAACATGTGCATACTACACGAGTATACATACCAAATTTGGTGGCTCTAGCTCTTATAGTCTCCGAGATCTGCGTGTTCATACAGACGGACGGACGGACGGACGGACGGACGGACGGACGGACGGACGGACGGACGGACGGACGGACAGACGGACATGGCTAGATCGACTTGGCTGTTGATCCTGATCAAGAATATATATACTTTATAGGGTCGGAGAAGCTTCCTTCTGGCTGTTACATACATTTTGGCGACTTTAATATACCATTTCACCCTATGGGTGTATGGTATAATAAACAAAATTAAATAAAACATAAAAAAGCAACAAAAAGACACATATCCAGGTAAGTGAGAACAATAAGGATGAAGGAAATGGAAACTATAATACCAAGTTTCAGGCAACTCTGAGGACCTCCGAGGCCCCTGAGGGCCTCCGAGGCCCCTTTTCTTCAGTCCCTACGATTAACCGCGCCCAGACTTACGTGGCCGAAAGTGAAGTGTAACTTGCACCACGTTTGAAAACACTTGGATACCAAACATATGATAAAGCAACAGAACTGGGCGATAGTCAGCCGTATAAATTTATTGCCCATGTCTGATGAGGACGTCACCGAGATTCGCGTTAACGAGCAAGTCGAGATCTGGATGGATGTGCAGAGTGCCGATGTGCTCAAAGAGCGCAATCGCTTTAAATACTTTTCTGGATGATCTAGTTTTGGGATTAGAAAAGACTTTTATAGAATTTACACTTTACACAACACACAAATGAGTTCGAGCATTCCATCAGGCTACAATAGTTCCAAAGACGAGACGACCAACACAAACGGCCTCTTTTTTGGCAGAATGGCCACATAAGAGGGCCGCCGGCCATTTTCCTCAATGGGTTCCATTTCGAATTCGTATTCAACGGGGCGCGGTGTGGCTTTTTTGTGGACCTCCATGCCGCATGCCTCCACCATGGGTACATCTCAGGAGAGGAGAGCTCAATACCAGAAGACTGGCTGCCGTCAGATGACCGTAACTCCTTGCTTGAGCAGTGAATGGAATGGAATGCAATGGAACGGAAACTACTGCAATTCGTCTTGGAACTACTTGGCCCAAAATGATGTCGGAACACGAAGAGATCCTTTTTAAATCTTAGTTCTATATCAAAAAGTAAATATAGTGAAAAGTAAATTTTAAATTGAAGTGGGAGGAATGGGTGTAAGGCAAAAGCGACAATTTGCATTAGTTAGCAGGGATAATATATTTTATGCCTCTATAGAATTCCTCTTCCTTCGATATCTACCTAAGTCAAAGGACATTCAGCATGAAAAGGCAAGAGGAAAATGAGAACTATGCTGTGCTGACTGCCTTGAAATCACAAAATCAAAAGTCACTGTTTTCGACTGATGGATCAAACTTGGTACATTGATCAACAGTTTCCCAAATGGCTTAGAAAAGGGAGGGACCTTAATTCATTAACGTATTTTGTTAATCTTTCCTTTCCTGTATAGCCGTCAAAATGGAAAAACGGCCTAAACTCTTAGCATGACAAAAGTCGCTGTTTTCCAACCTATGTTTCCTATGGGTGCTGTATGAGATAGTCACCCGATCTTAATAAAATTTGGCATAGTTTATATTCAGAATCAATTTAGTGTTACCCGAAAAGTGGAATTTCGGATAAATTAATTGATGACCTTTCAAGTAGTTTTGGACTAAACGATTTATTTTAATGAACAATGACTCATTTATGTATATACCATGCACCCATAGGGTGAAATCGCATACGACCCCATAAAGTATATATATTCTTGATCAGCATCAACAGCCGAGACGATCTTATCATGTCCGTCCGTATGAACACCTGGATCTCAAAGATAGTCATATGAGCTAGAGCCACTAAATTTGGTATGTAGACTCGTGTAGTATGTACAGGTATCGAGTTTATTTCGAATTTTCGCCACGCCCCCTTACGCCCCCGCAAAACAGATAAAACCGATTTTCTCAAAGACCAAACCAGCTATTGATATCAAATTTGGAATGTATACTGGCTTAGAACACGCGCAGATCTAGGTTTTTCCAAAATTATGCCACGCCTACCTCCTCCCCCGAAAATTAAAAAAAACTGGTTTTCCCGAAAACTAACAAAGTAAATGTCACCAAAATTGGTACGTAGATTTGCTTAATAATCACGCAGATTATGATTATTTAAAATTTTTACCATGCCCACTTCAGCCTTCATAATTTTGAAAAAAACCAATTGCCTGTCCCAACTTTTGGACTATCGAATCCAAATTCAGCACACTAATTAGCTCAATTAATATCTACCAACCCACCAAATTTGATCAAAATCGAATTAGAAACATGGAAAATATACGCGTAAACGCGTTTTACTATGCGGTCCAAGAGGCCGAAGTTGGCCGTAGGCTAGTGGCGGCGCTAGAGTGCCCATGCTCGTTTGTTAGAGTGAGCGAGATAGCATATGCTATGGTGCATGGTATAAGGAAGTCGGCGTACGAAGGATAACAACAGCAAAGAATCCTTGGTCGTTGAGATTGATGGCCTCGGCAGGAGTTTCGTCCTCTTTACTAATAAACTTTCCTGTTGGCATTACATTAGATTTTGCCAATTTTATTCTCTGAATGGAGATCATCCCAAAATTAATAGAAACTTCATTGAACTTTAAAAGAAGAGAATTTGAATTATTGCGAAAGTATAGGTATTTCTTGTAGACTTAAAATTGATTTTCAAATTGAATACACAGTGAAAAATAAATTGAAAACTGTTTAGTTCGGAGTTAGTTTAATGAAATTTAATTCCAACGACTTTTCTTGGCACGCTTTGAATCCTGCGAAGATGTTGATGACGATGAGCACTGGTTTCCAGTCGACGGAGGGGATGATGATGATGATGATGGTGGCGGCGGCGGGGGCAGGGGAGCAACAAACGCCCCCGTTTCTGGCAAAGTTTGCTCCCATGTGCGATCGCTGGAGGCACGAAACTGGTTGGTATATTGGGAACGGAAGGCTTCCCGCATTGCGGAATATCGATCTGTAGCTGGTCCACCTGATTTGCTGATAGCACCCGAAGAGGAAGGTGAGGTCGTGGCCAATGATGATGACGATGTTGATGAGGACGACGACGACGATGATGGTGGGGCAGAAGCAAATGGATTGGAAGGATTGCCTCCACCACGCTCCCGATAACCCAAGCCCACGTGAGTTGGCGTTACCTTTTTTGCCCTTACCCTGTTTGAAGCGTGAACTTCTAAACCATGAGGATTTCATTGCCAATTCGAGTAAATCGCTGGGCACTGGCTGATCCGCTCCCTCGAGATTGCGTACCAAATGACCGGCGAATTCCTTATCCTTCTCAGTTACCAGTGTATGAGCATTGCCCTTCTCACCAGCACGGCCCGTGCGTCCAATGCGATGGGTGTGGGTATCAATGTCTCGGGCTATATCATAATTCACCACATTTCGTATATGTGGTATATCCAATCCTCTCGCAGCCACATCGGTGGCTATTAAAATGTCGCATTCTTTTCGTTTGAATTGCATAATCACCTTGTTTCTATCCGCCTGATCCATGTCACCGTGCAGCAGGAGGCAATTGTATTCCTTGACCAACAGCTGATGGGCCACTGTTTCGGCATCGGCTTTCTTGGTCACAAAAATGAGGCAACTGCCCTCCGCTAGGAATTTAACCAAATGGCAGAGTAGCCAATTCCATTTCTGCTGGGGATTGGGCAGGACATAGACCGCTTGAGTAACATCTTGATTGGCCTCGTTGAGTTCACCCTGAACGATTCGTATGGGATCAGTTAGCACGTCACGAGCCAGACGTTCAATGCGTCGCTTAAAGGTGGCCGAGAAAAACAGCGTTTGACGATCCGGCCGAACATGTTGGCAAATGGAACGCACTTGGGGCTCAAAACCCATATGAAACATACGATCTGCCTCATCCAGGACTAGGAAAGTAACTCGCCTCAAATTTGTGGCCTTCATCTTGACCATATCGATCATCCGACCCGGTGTGGCCACTATGATCTCAGCGCCCTGCTCCAGAGCCTTGCTTTGCTCCCATTTGGATCCGCCGCCGTAACAGCAAACCACCCGAAGGTTATAGACCTTTCCAAAACGTTTCGCCTCGTTGTAGATTTGTAGGGAAAGCTCCCGCGTAGGTGCTAGGATCAGGCCGATAGGTCCTTCGCCTGCTTTCAGCTCTCGCTGATCCATCAGATGCATCAACAGTGGCCAGATAAAGGCAGCCGTTTTGCCTGATCCCGTCTTGGCTATTCCAATGATATCTCTGCCGGCCAAGGCGCAGGGCACGGCCTGCGCTTGTATGGAGGTGGGTTGAGTGTATTCTGCTTTGCGTACTGCCTTGATCAGCTGATCATCGAAACCAAAATGGCCAAACGAGGTCACCGGTTTGGGGGGCGACGGTCCGGACACTTTGACACCGAGCGTGTTCCTTAAATCTCTCACCTGATCGTCGGTAAGAGCGGAGATCTCTTCATGCTCGACATAAAAGTTTTTCTCGAACGGTTCGTATTCAATTTCCGAGTGATATATCATGGGCAGTGGATCGATATCTTTTTTTTTTGGTGGCGCTATAGGATTTCCATCCTCATCGTATTCCAATTCCTGATCTGAGCCATCATCGTTCGCAGCCGATTTAAGGGGATTTGCCTCCATGTAGCGATAATAGCTCTCCTCATCATCCTCATCGTCAATATCTGTTCGCTTCGTGGTCGATTGCTTTTGAAGCTGCTGTGGTTGCTCCTGTTGCTTCTTCTCCTTTTCCACTTGCTGTTGAATTCCCGCCATGAATTGTTCTAACGGATCCTCGTCATCGTCGTCATCATCATTATTATGCTTATTCCTATCATCATCATCATCATCGTCATTGCGGCTTAGACGAGATGGTGGGGATCCGGGTGATCCAGGCGCTGGTATATACGCCAGTTCCTCATGCTGAGGCTGTCTGCTCTGATGCTGCTGTACAGGCTCATCGTCATCATCGAAATAGTCATCATCCGTATGCTGCTTGCGTTTCCCCACGAAATTCGTAGAATTGGTGTATTGACTAATGGAGTCCAGTGTGGAATAGCCATACTTGGATGTGCCGGCAGTAGGGCCGCTACCTCCTCTGCCTGCTGCAGATCTTCCTCCTGCTCCTTTAATGGGGGGTTTAATTCAAATTTTAACAGCCATGGGCATGATTTCTACAACAACAACAAACCTCCTCCACCCCCACGGTAGCCGCCGCTTAACATCGGTGGCGGCGGCACGGCATTCATATTGTTGCCAGGGCTAGCTGTCTTCGGCTTACGATACGGGTATCCTCCACCTCCTATGCCCCGGTAGTTGCTCATCTTGGTAAGCAGCACAAAACGATTTAAAATTTTGCAAAAAAATAAGTAAATTAGGGAATTCTCAAAATCAATAATAAAAAAATGCAGGCCCTTCAAAATAAAACACCGGGATGATATATAGGGTGAATAGTGGGATTACCATTGTTTGCCCCTATTTTGTAAAGCACTGCCAAGTTGCAATAACGAGACTCCCAATTGATGCTGTAACATTTTAACAGACTCCCAAATGATGCTGTTAAATTTTAACAGCTCCATCAAATGTTACAGTTTTTGGAATGTCGAAAAGGTAAACAATTAGTAAACAATAATTATGCCGTCGCCTTCAAATATTGAGGCGTTGGGGCAGGACTATGCCAAAATTATGCGTAGTGCCGATTTGGAAAGAGAGATTAACCCACTGTGCACCAATATAGAGGATATGTTAGCCCGTTTGGACGAATTTGAATCCTTATTGGCTTCAGTAAGTTATATGAAATTTTTTGCATTTGATCCACCTTACCTGTTGCTGCTCTTCCTTTCCACCATCAATCAGGTTCGTGCCGAGTCCAATGGCATAATGGCCAATCATGTCTGCAGCATATTAAACTTTGGCGAGAATTTCCAAGAACTTCAAACCCGCATAGACAATTTGGAGCTAATGGTCGGTCAAGTACAGGCAAATCTCAATTTGGTGGAACATTCTGTTGATGTTGCCGAGCAGGAATTGAATGTAACCGACTATAGTCTAAAGGGATTGCTTCTAAAACCGCTTAAAGCCAAGTTGACAGGCTCTGCGGATGGCTCTCAATCGAGTCAACTGGCAAAGAGCAATTTAGTAGACGGGGAGTTCCAAGCGGTGCCAATTTTCAAATCCGATGACTACTTTTGTTAAGAGAAGGGCTCTGAGATGTCTGATAGTTTAAACAATTAAATGGGGTTAGCAAACAATTTTGTTCATTTTTTTTTCTTCTGGTTTATATATTTACACAATATTTATTTCTTTTATTGATGTTGCTTAACGGATTTGTTTATATTAGAAAACGTGATCACGTTAATTAGGGGATAAGTAAGGGTGAAACGGCGCTTGCGTAATCTGCCGAAAGTTGGTTCGTCTAGGGACAACCTACTCGCTGCTTTCCTCGGAACTGGAGTGGGCGGCGGCGGGTTTTGTGGTAGCGGACTTCTCCTGTTGGTGGAAGAGTTCAGCCACTGGCTTGGGACGATGACGGAGTGGGAAAGCCGAAGTACTGCTACCCTCGTCTGTGGCTTTGGTTGTTGCCGGAGCATTGGTTGTCTTGACCTCAGTAGGCACGGGAATATCACGCTGATGACGATGCTCTGCATGCTCCTCCTTGTCTTCGCCTTTCTTAGCCTTCTCTCCGTCGCCATGATGGCCTTCCTCATGATGCGCAGCACGTTTGTGTTGCTGCTTACTGGGCTCAATCAATTCAGGCAATGGTGTTGGACCTTCTAAGTTACGATGGGGATTATGGGCCAGTTGTTCGGCTGCTATCACACTGGCGGGCTTGACTGGAGGTGGTGCGGTAGCTTCACGTTTGAATTTGGTAACGGGAGCTACAGAGGGAGCAACGGCAGGAACAGCAGCTAGCACGGGAGTCTCCTGGGGTGTCTTTGACTCCTGCTTGACTTCATCATGTCCTTCCTCATGATGGGCTTCGCGCTTAGGCTTTGGAGCACTGGTAGGTCCAGTAGTTTTCACTTGTGAATCTTGTGTCTTTGGCTCCTCATCGTGTTCTTCTAGGGTCTTGGCCACCAATGTGGCATCATCATGGCCTTCCTCATGATGAGCTTCGCGCTTAGCCTTTGGAGCACTAGTGGGTCCAGTAGTTTTCACTTGTGAATCTTGTGGTTTTGGCTCCTCATCGTGTCCTTCAAGGGTCTTGGCCACCAACGTGGCATCATCATGTCCTTCCTCATGATGGGCTTCCCGCCTGTGCCGGTGTTCGGTTGGTTTTTTAACCTCCTCCTGTTGATGCAGCAGCTTGTCAGCGTCCACAGAGAGAGCGACCTCTGCTGCTTTATCAATCTCACTAGAGGATTTGACTGGAACTTGCTCATCACGTTTCTGTCGACTTAAATGGGCAAGGCCATGGCTAAAGGCTTCAGGGGCCGGAGCAGCTTGGCTCAGGGCAAAAAAGGCCAGGAATAGAATCTATGTACACAAGAAAGATGGAGTATATGGTTTATAGATCCTTTAGCTATAAATTTATCAGTTACCGATCGAACTTTCGGTTATTGATTTTCAAAATTCCTTTTCGAATTACTTACGAATAGCTTCATTTTCGAAAGGATTCGATTCGATTCCGGAGCAGTTGCTATGTTGATCGTTTGAATACTTTAGTCTAACTAATGCTAGATACCGGCAGTCCGGCCCATTTTATTATCTAATTCCGAATCCCGATTCCGTTTGTTTGTTGTTGTTGTTAACCAGTTTGTAATTCAGTGTTAATTGCTTCGCCTAACCGAGATGGGGCTCGAAATAAGTGGGATGGCGCTATAGCTGGGCCTAGACTTGGAGATGTAGATGGCCGTGGGGGGGTGGGGGTTGTAGGTGTGCAGGGTGTCAGGTGCTAGAGTGTAGAGTGGTGGTGGGATGTGGAAGTGCATGTCGCGGGAAAACCCGTTTTTGTTTTTAATATGTATACATAGATATTATATGTATATATGTAAATATGATTTTCTCATCTCAATTTTTAACTGATATTGATAAGTCAAAGTTAATTATAAGCTAGAAATCACCTGAACAAAAACCAAACAATGTACATACATATGAATATCTATATCTATATGCAAGATATGTATATGGCAAAAATCCGAATTGAGATGAGCAATTTTGCAACCTAGACAACAAAATGGGCTCAAGGCTTAGGTCAGTCAAATGGCAACAACAACAACAACAGAAACATCATCAATGGCAAAATACTAGATTTGTATATAGATTTTTATTTAACATATTATTTATAGAGATAGAGATAGAGACAGAGACAGAGAGTTAGTCACAGTTAGCCACTTATCGCATTGTCGCAAAAAAGGGGAGCAAACTGTACCAACCAGCCAAACTGTATACTAACTATACTTAGATGATTTTTCAGAGAACTAATTTGAAATGCACATAAAATCGAAATTACGCAGCATTTTACATGCAATTACAATTTACGTAAGCTGTCAAAATACATCTAGAATAACAAAATTGAATTCATTCTAAGGAAGAGACAATAAAAAACTCCCCTCACAGCGATTAATTTTAATTGGACCGCTAATTCGTTAGACATTAATATTAATGTACATTTGTTCTAATAATTTAAAACTGATGGATATATCAGTGTCATTAAAAATTTTGAAGTATTTCTTCCCTCAAGTAGACTTCATCTCGGCGTCAATTAGATGACTTCTTTAATTTAGCAAAATGGCAAGGTCATTTCTATATTATGGAGCGTATATATGTAGCTATAGATCTCGTTTATTGACGTTAGAGCAGTTCAAAATATCGTTCTTTGGGGAGAAAATGAACACCTAATTCCCACCAACGGAGCTTCAATAAACCTTCTCTCTGACCACTGCGAATGACTGCCATTAAATATGGTATATCGATCTGGATTTATAATTAAACAACAAATATTTATTGATTTCACGAAACTAAATAGTCTACAAAAGTAAAATGGCTTACATATTAACAGGATTGAAAATAAACGCAGTTCATTTTACATGTGTTTACCAACACTGACCCCCATTTCACTGGTTGTCGTTGTTTTGAATTTTTTAACACGGAAATCTCGACAAGCTTCAGTAAACGTTTAATAAAGGCTTTTCAACTAGAAACAAAAGAAGCACCAATAATCATTCAACGGCATTCAGCATTTTATAGTCCCTAGCCATATTGTTGGGCTCATGCTGCACATTTCTACTTTTACTTCACATTTCTTGTTATTATGAACATTTTGTAGAACTTGACTTTATGAATATCGCGGGCACTTTGGTTGGTAGTCGATTGCTCACATCGATTATCGCGAAAAAGACATGTAACCTTGGGAAATTGAGCAGTTTAGGGAAAAGGAGAATGTAAAAAACAATTTTGTGAGAGAAAGATGACGAATTGTTCAAACATGGAATGTCTGGCTCTACTACAAACGCTAATAGTTCCGAAAGTCTTTTGTAAATGGGTTAGACTTTTCAAAGCTTTCGCTTAAAATATTGCAAACAAAAGGGGAAAATGTCATTTAACTTTCTCAACCGCCCCCATAAAACGGGGAGCTAAAAGAGTGAGGATACGGCGAAGTGGCAAGGCGTGTCACAATGATCACTGCAGTCGGATTTTTCAAAAACTCTGCCACATATGGACAGTGACTAAAAAAACTCAATTAGCCAAAAAGACAAAGTTGAGTATGTAATTTCAAGATGGCATCATATCCCGGCTGTCGGAAAAGTAATGTGCAATTTCAGTTTCACATTTCATATTGGTAGTATATCTCAATTTTTTTTCCATCTGTAAGATGCCAGTTATTTATGAATTCTGTTAAATATGTACACAGATATCGATGTCAGTATTTTTAAGTATCGATTGTTAGTATTAAGTGAGTATGTGGAAAATATTGGGATGTGGCCTAAGGCCACACTGGAAGTAAGCTGTTTCTTCCTACGGTGACGCTCGAACGAGCTAGACGCACTAGCTGCGAAAAATAAAATAAATCGTTTGCCATCGCCAAATTGACTATCGTTTTAGTTAAATAATTGGCATTTTGTAAATTGAGCTTATCTTTTAAATTGGTAGAATACTAACATTTTAAAATGCCATTTTTTTTTTTTTTTTTTTTGATTTAAAATTAAATACCACAACACGTTGAGTATTATAGCTTTTCCTTGTGAAAAAATTTCAAACCTAAACAGTAAAAATCTTCCGATTTCACCATACTATTTGGCACTTTGTTCGCCAGCGCCATTGCATTCGTTGACGAAATACAAGATGCTATATGTTCAGCATTGACAGATAGTGCTTGGTGGCTGAAGGGGAATGCAGAAACGCGGAAATGCTTTCTGCCGTTATCTAATGTTAACGGTGATAAATATTTCTGAGTATGAGGTGGCCACAAAAAAAATTTAACGAATTTGTTGGAGGCAAAATTTGGAGAGCCCTTCGCAAAATATGCTAGCCCCATAAAAATGTTAATATGGAGGACCTCTGCAAAGAATCTGGGTGGAACTTTATTTGCGAAGTTGTCAGAGAATCTGGGTGGAACTTTATCTGCGAAGTTGACAGAGAATCTGGGTGGAACTTTATCTGCGAAGTTGACATGGATGACCTCTCCAAAGAATCTGGGTGGAACTTTATTTGCGAAGTTGACAGAGAATCTGGGTGGAACTTTATTTGCGAAGTTGACAAAGAATCTGGGTGGAACTTTATCTGCGAAGTTGACATGGATGACCTCTCCAAAGAATCTGGGTGGAACTTTATCTGTAAAGTTGACAAAAAATCTGGGTGGAACTTTATCTGCGAAGTTAACAAAGAATCTGGGTGGAACTTTATCTGTGCAGAGCAGCATACTTGATCCATAAAGGGGGCCTTTGAGTTGTGGATATATGTATCCGAATGGTACTGAGAAGGACACTCAATTTACAAATTTAAAACAAAAGATTTAAACATTTAAGAATTTGGGTGGAACATTATCTGCGAAGCTAACAAAGAATCTGGGTGGAACTTTATCTGTGCAGAGCAGCATACTTGATCCATAAAGGGGGCCTTTGAGTTGTGGATATATGTATCCGAATGGTACTGAGAAGGACACTCAATTTACAAATTTAAAACAAAAGATTTAAACATTTAAGGATTTGGGTGGAACATTATCTGCGAAGCTAACAAAGAATCTGGGTGGAACTTTATCTGTGCAGACTTAAACATTTGTTAAGATGCGCTTTAAAGCAAAATTGAATTAAGAACGCCAATGCTGAAGAATGCAATGAACAAGTGAGCACTTTAAATTTTAAAATATCATTTTAAAATATAATTTCAGTATATAATTTTAAATTATCATTTTAAAATATCATTTTAAATTATCATTTTAAAAAATAATTTTTTTTATTTATCATTTTAAAATACTTCCGCACATGTTAAAGTGACGTCTTTACTGTGCAAACTTTAAATTCAAAATGCCAAGAAGAAATTGCAGGGATGTATGGGTATGCTTGCTTGGCGTCGACACGATGTATTTATCGGAACAATGGTGACACATGAAACGATGACACTATCGATACTTTTAAAAGTTGGGCACTATCGAGCCGACCAAGTATCGAGGAACGTGTGGGTTCCAAAGTTAGTTAGTTTTTTTTTAAACATCACTGAAATATTTTTTGCGTCTCAAATTGACTTTGGTTAAAATCAGCGTAAAAATGACAGAGAGGGAGTTATGTGAACGGCAATGCTATTTATTTTCAATTTTAGTCAAAAATGATTTGATTTAAGGGGCATTTTTTTTTTTTTTTTAAATTGAGGCCAAAGTTTAAACTTTTTGGGAAACAGTTTGTTCTATTTTTACTGAACCTTCATCTTTTTCTAAAGGTTTAAGAGTTAGGTTTGGTTTTTTTGTGTGAATTTTAACGAAATTGTGTCTGACAGAGGGAAACTCTTCTACTTTATTTTACAAATTCACTTTTCGTGGGTACACATAATGGTATGGAAAAAACGGGTTCGCGGTAAAAGCGATGCAGGACTACAGGATCATCCGAACGAAAAAAAAATTTAAAAATAAAAATGCCCCCAAAAGCTAAAAGATATTCCGTAGTAGGGACAAAGCCTTTTTATCCAATATTCTTCACTACCTGGCCAATTTAATGTTGAATCATTATAAAAAAATTTGAAAAATGCCAATGGTCAGATATATGATTTAAGTTTTTTAAAGACACAAGCATTTTCAAGGAACTCCAACCAGTTTGAAATAATAAGACGAATTTAAAAGAGTTCCGAGTTGGGCAAGGAGACAAGTGTAGATTTAAGTGATTGGAGTCGGGTCCCGATTATATGTGATGGCCGGCGCCAGAATCATGTAGTGACAGTGAATTTAAAAGAGGTCCGATTTGGGCAAGGAGACAAGTGTGAATTCAAGTGATTGCGGTCGGGCCTCGATTATATGTGATGGCCGGGGCCAATATCATGTACTGACATACGAAAAGTACTTATGTGCGATAGTATTGGATATAAAACATGAGATGCCAATACAGAACACAGTTACAGCCAATATAAATCGGCTCTGCTCCAGCGCTGCCTGCTGCCACATATGGACAGTGACTAAAAAAACTCAATTAGCCAAAAAGACAAAGTTGAGATGTAATTGCAAACCTAAACAGTAAAAATCTTCCGATTTCACCATGAGCCGTCGCACGAAGAACGGGACAGAAGACATAGTCCTGCCACGATGTAAAATATAAATATTGGCGTGGTATAATTATAACGAATCCTTGCAGTCGGATTTTTCAAAAACTCCGCCACATATGGACAGTGACTAAAAAAACTCAATTAGCCAAAAAGACAAAGTTGAGATGTAATTGCAAACCTAAACAGCAAAAAATCTTCCGATTTCACCATGAGCCGTCGCACGAAGAACGGGACAGAAGACATAGTCCTGCCACGATGTAAAATATAAATATTGGCGTGGTATAATTATAACGAATCCTTGCAGTCTGATTTTTCAAAAACTCTGCCACATATGGACAGTGACTAAAAAACTCAATTAGCCAAAAAGACAAAGTTGAGATGTAATTGCAAACCTAAACAGCAAAAATCTTCCAATTTCACCATGAGCCGTCGCACGAAGAACGGGACAGAAGACATAGTCCTGCCACGATGTAAAATATAAATATTGGCGTGGTATAATTATAACGAATCCTTGCAGTCGGATTTTTTCAAAAACTCTGCCACATATGGACAGTGACTAAAAAAACTCAATTAGCCAAAAAGACAAAGTTGAGTATGTAATTTCAAGATGGCATCATATCCCGGCTGTCGGAAAAGTAATGTGCAATTTCAGTTTCACATTTCATATTGGTAGTATATCTCAATTTTTTTTCCATCTGTAAGATGCCAGTTATTTATGAATTCTGTTAAATATGTACACAGATATCGATGTCAGTATTTTTAAGTATCGATTGTTAGTATTAAGTGAGTATGTGGAAAATATTGGGATGTGGCCTAAGGCCACACTGGAAGTAAGCTGTTTCTTCCTACGGTGACGCTCGAACGAGCTAGACGCACTAGCTGCGAAAAATAAAATAAATCGTTTGCCATCGCCAAATTGACTATCGTTTTAGTTAAATAATTGGCATTTTGTAAATTGAGCTTATCTTTTAAATTGGTAGAATACTAACATTTTAAAATGCCATTTTTTTTTTTTTTTTTTTTGATTTAAAATTAAATACCACAACACGTTGAGTATTATAGCTTTTCCTTGTGAAAAAATTTCAAACCTAAACAGTAAAAATCTTCCGATTTCACCATACTATTTGGCACTTTGTTCGCCAGCGCCATTGCATTCGTTGACGAAATACAAGATGCTATATGTTCAGCATTGACAGATAGTGCTTGGTGGCTGAAGGGGAATGCAGAAACGCGGAAATGCTTTCTGCCGTTATCTAATGTTAACGGTGATAAATATTTCTGAGTATGAGGTGGCCACAAAAAAATTTAACGAATTTGTTGGAGGCAAAATTTGGAGAGCCCTTAGCAAAATATGCTAGCCCCATAAAAATGTTAATATGGAGGACCTCTGCAAAGAATCTGGGTGGAACTTTATTTGCGAAGTCGACAGAGAATCTGGGTGGAACTTTATTTGCGAAGTTGACAAAGAATCTGGGTGGAACTTTATCTGCGAAGTTGACATGGATGACCTCTCCAAAGAATCTGGGTGGAACTTTATTTGCGAAGTTGACAGAGAATCTGGGTGGAACTTTATTTGCAAAGTTGACAAAGAATCTGGGTGGAACTTTATCTGTGTAGACCAGCATACTTGATCCATAAAGGGGGCCTTTGAGTTGGGGATATATGTATCCGAATGGTACTGAAAAGGACACTCAATTTACAAATTTAAAACAAAAGATTTAAACATTTAAGAATTTGGGCGGAACATTATCTGCGAAGCTAACAAAGAATCTGGGTGGAACTTTATCTGTGCAGAGCAGCATACTAGATCCATAAAGGGGGCCTTTGAGTTGGGGATATATGTATCCGAATGCTACTGAGAAGGACACTCAATTTACAAATTTAAAACAAAAGATTTAAACATTTAAGAATTTGGGCGGAACATTATCTGCGAAGCTAACAAAGAATCTGGGTGGAACTTTATCTGTGCAGACTTAAACATTTGTTAAGATGCGCTTTAAAGTAAAATTGAATTAAGAACGCCAATGCTGAAGAATGCAATGAACAAGTGAGCACTTTAAATTTTAAAATATCATTTTAAAATATAATTTCAGTATATAATTTTAAATTATCATTTTAAAATATCATTTTAAATTATCATTTTAAAAAATAATTTTTTTTATTTATCATTTTAAAATACTTCCGCACATGTTAAAGTGACGTCTTTACTGTGCAAACTTTATGCAGAAACGCGGAAATGCTTTCTGCCGTTATCTAATGTTAACGGTGATAAATATTTCTGAGTATGAGGTGGCCACAAAAAAAATTTAACGAATTTGTTGGAGGCAAAATTTGGAGAGCCCTTAGCAAAATATGCTAGCCCCATAAAAATGTTAATATGGAGGACCTCTCCAAAGAATCTGGGTGGAACTTTATTTGCGAAGTTGACAGAGAATCTGGGTGGAACTTTATTTGCAAAGTTGACAAAGAATCTGGGTGGAACTTTATCTGCGAAGTTGACATGGATGACCTCTCCAAAGAATCTGGGTGGAACTTTATTTGCGAAGTTGACAGAGAATCTGGGTGGAACTTTATTTGCAAAGTTGACAAAGAATCTGGGTGGAACTTTATCTGTGTAGACCAGCATACTTGATCCATAAAGGGGGCCTTTGAGTTGGGGATATATGTATCCGAATGGTACTGAAAAGGACACTCAATTTACAAATTTAAAACAAAAGATTTAAACATTTAAGAATTTGGGCGGAACATTATCTGCGAAGCTAACAAAGAATCTGGGTGGAACTTTATCTGTGCAGAGCAGCATACTAGATCCATAAAGGGGGCCTTTGAGTTGGGGATATATGTATCCGAATGCTACTGAGAAGGACACTCAATTTACAAATTTAAAACAAAAGATTTAAACATTTAAGAATTTGGGCGGAACATTATCTGCGAAGCTAACAAAGAATCTGGGTGGAACTTTATCTGTGCAGACTTAAACATTTGTTAAGATGCGCTTTAAAGTAAAATTGAATTAAGAACGCCAATGCTGAAGAATGCAATGAACAAGTGAGCACTTTAAATTTTAAAATATCATTTTAAAATATAATTTCAGTATATAATTTTAAATTATCATTTTAAAATATCATTTTAAATTATCATTTTAAAAAATAATTTTTTTTATTTATCATTTTAAAATACTTCCGCACATGTTAAAGTGACGTCTTTACTGTGCAAACTTTAAATTCAAAATGCCAAGAAGAAATTGCAGGGATGTATGGGTATGCTTGCTTGGCGTCGACACGATGTATTTATCGGAACAATGGTGACACATGAAACGATGACACTATCGATACTTTTAAAAGTTGGGCACTATCGAGCCGACCAAGTATCGAGGAACGTGTGGGTTCCAAAGTTAGTTAGTTTTTTTTTTAAACATCACTGAAATATTTTTTGCGTCTCAAATTGACTTTGGTTAAAATCAGCGTAAAAATGACAGAGAGGGAGTTATGTGAACGGCAATGCTATTTATTTTCAATTTTAGTCAAAAATGCTTTGATTTAAGGGGCATTTTTTTTTTTTTTTAAATTGAGGCCAAAATTTAAACTTTTTGGGAAACAGTTTGTTCTATTTTTACTGAACCTTCATCTTTTTCTAAAGGTTTAAGAGTTAGGTTTGGTTTTTTTGTGTGAATTTTAACGATTTTGTGTCTGACAGAGGGAAACTCTTCCACTTTATTTTACAAATTCACTTTTCGTGGGTATACATGATGGTATGGAAAAAACGGGTTCGCGGTAAAAGCGATGCAGGACTACAGGATCATCCGAACGAAAAAAAAAATTAAAAATAAAAATGCCTCCCAAAGCTAAAAGATATTCCGTAGTAGGGACAAAGCCTTTTTATCCAATATTCTTCACTACCTGGCCAATTTAATGTTGAATCATTATAAAAAAATTTGAAAAATGCCAATGGTCAGATATATGATTTAAGTTTTTTAAAGACACAAGCATTTTCAAGGAACTCCAACCAGTTTGAAATAATAAGACGAATTTAAAAGAGTTCCGAGTTGGGCAAGGAGACAAGTGTAGATTTAAGTGATTGGAGTCGGGTCCCGATTATATGTGATGGCCGGCGCCAGAATCATGTAGTGACAGTGAATTTAAAAGAGGTCCGATTTGGGCAAGGACACAAGTGTGAATTCAAGTGATTGCGGTCGGGCCTCGATTATATGTGATGGCCGGGGCCAGAATCATGTACTGACATACGAAAAGTACTTATGTGCGATAGTATTGGATATAAAACATGAGATGCCAATACAGAACACAGTTACAGCCAATATAAATCGGCTCTGCTCCAGCGCTGCCTGCTGCCGGCAGCGCTGCCTTCTGCCGGCAGCGCTGCCTTCTACGCCATTGGTCGAAATGAACAGAGCAGCAGACCACAAACCACATACATTGAAAAATTCGGACTAATTCCCCTCTTTTCTTCCACGTTAAATCGTTAGAATTGATAAGTATGTCTCTGTCTTTTTAAGCGACAGAAGAGTGCCGATACATTAACTTTACTGCACTTTTTTTTTTTTTAAAGACAAAAATTAATAATTTATACGAATCAAACGGCGGAAAATATTGCTTGCCACGTGCGCTTCGTGCTCACATCGGCATGCAACACGAGCAATATTCTCTGTCCCTCTCTATACCATGGAAATTTTAAATTGCTTCCTTTCTCTTTTTCTTCCACGTTAAATCGTTAGAATTGATATGTATGTCTCTGTCTTTTTAAACGACAGAAGTGTGCCATTACTTTAACTCTCTGCACGTTTGCTTTCTGACAAAAGAGGAAAACAACAATAACATCACCATCTCACTCAGACGGAAAATTTCCATACAGATTTTAAATTTTAAATTGGCTCCAAATCTAAAGTTGCGTCTAAATCAAAAATTTGTGGTGATGTACAACTTCTTTAAAGATATTAAACGTCTATCTTTAATATTTAAAAAAATTAAACATCTTAAATGTATGCCCCAAAAAAACGGACTTTTCTTTGTTCACCAGTAGGAAAAACGGATAAAGCTATGGGAACCATTTTTATGGCTATTATTTGAATACAATAACCAACAAGTTATAGAAATTATTCCATTAGGTTATTTACGAGCCGAGAAAATCAGAACTAAAATTAAAAAACAAAAAAAAAAAAAAAATTAAATTCGTGTGCGCGACTGTCCATATAAAGTTTTTTTTTTAAGTTTAAAATTATATATAAAAGGGCGATTAAAAAAATGCGTGTCCAAAAATGCGGTGCGCACAGGTCTTGAATTGATGGTAGACCAAATGAAAATGACTTCAGTTGCTTGAAATCCATTTGACAGTGTTAAGCGTCACTAGTGCTGGCAATAACTTCGATCTAATAACGATAAGTCGATTTTTTTTTTTTAAAGTATCGATGCTACTAACTTTTAGATATCGCCATCACTAGATCATAATTTAGCTTAAATAGCTTTTTTTCCAGCCAAATTTGGCTGTTTCAAAAATGCTATTGCGGAAAAATTTGTAAACGTCGGGCAGCGGGAATTCTAGCTTTATATCAAAGTTAAATTTTCGAATAATTTCCATGAAAAATGCCCACCTATGAAAATTTGTACACTAAAAGGTTCGGGAACGAAGTATACAAATAACGAAAGATTTAATGAATTGCTAACACTGCCTTGGTCAAATGCCGAAAATAGGTTTTTAGCCAAGTAAATTTGGTAAAATTCAAAATACGAAACAGGATGAATGTTGAAATAAAAATATAAAGCATAAGGTCCATATTTATATATATGTATATGTTTTTAAATTTATTATTTTACAGCAACACACAAGCTGTTTTGATTACCAACTACCACCGAGCTGTCTAACTTAAATAGAACAGAGAGAATATTATCCGAGCGATAAGGAAAATATTAACAAAATAGTATTGAATGAAAAAACAATATTTAAAAATCAGTTTTTTTTAGCTGTTTTCTTAAGTCGTTTAGCTGTTTTGGCCTAACAAAAAATGACATCACTGCGCGGAGTATGCCAAGTTTTTCATTTTAAAGTAGGACCAGTAGATGGGCCGCACGGGCCTACCGTCGGCTGGTGGCGGCGCCTAGAATGCTCAAGTGGTTGTAAGAGTATACGCTCTCGCCATGTTCAATTGACAGGTGTGGATTCTTTAGCGCAGCGTAAAGTCTTCACTGCCGATCGCTTCGTTGATATTATTTGATGGTATTGGTATGAGATGGACGACGACGGAGGTTTCTTTGCAACGTTTGCTTCGCTCGTGGACGCCATAACAACACTTTATAAGTTCTTTAAAATCTTTATCTGAAACAAACTGCAAAACAGATTTCCTATTAAATTAGGTTTTTTTTTTTGGACCGGGCGATATGAAATATGTCCTTCACCAATGGATTGGAACATTAAACTATTTTTTATAACGTTTAAAATCCAATAAACAACTCAGAAATAAGAAATATGTGTATATACATATATATTTTTTTAATAAAAACTTTTTTTTATTACTCGGTAAGGCAAAAAAAAAAGTATGTTCAGATTTTTATGTATACATATATCATAAAATAAATCGCCTAGAAAAATTTTCGGAAGGGATTTGTCATAAATACATTAAAAAACAATGAATTTATTTATTTCGAATGATGGCATTTATTTTCTTTTAAATACGGCAAGAAATGAATGATTTAAAAACGTGATGGTAACACCGTTATCGATTCTTTTAAGCTAAATTAATCGATAGTTTTTCAAATGTAAAAATTATCGATTAAATCGATGGTCCAATCGATGGGTCTTCCAGCTCTAATTTATGTCTGCCATGGGGCTATATAACTGAGACACATTGGAGAGAAAATTTAGTTTATCTCGGGACTTCAATGAGCAAACAAGTTTTAAAACTCAACTGCTCCGAACTAAATAGACTTTAAAGCATCTATTTAGGAAGTCAATTTTTCTTTTTAAAGCAATTTGCCACTTAAACCCTTAAATTTTTTTTTATTTTAAATAATGCAAATTGCATGGGCAACAAAGATTTTGTCCCGTTATACCATTATATAGTGGGGATTTTCTTGTTGTTCAGATCATTGTTACCTAGCCCTGCCGTTTTTGTTCCCCATTCATCATCCTAACTAAAATGGGTACTCAAAAATGAAAAAGGACATTTGATCATAATATCATATTTGATGCTAACTGCTAAAAAAAAAGAGTCAGTTTTCTGGTAATACATTTGTGAAGGTGTCTTAGTCTTTGACAAATACCTAAGTAAAATGGCTTTTTTTGCAAGACATTAAAACGTTATTTAAATGGGAAACTTATTCCATTGGAATTTCTTTCGTGTATAGTTACATATCAACTCTTTTGTCCCGTTATACGATGATATAGTGGGGATTTTCTTGTTGTTCAGATCATTGTTACCTAGCCCTGCCGTTTTTGTTCCCCATTCACCATCCTAACTAAAATGGGTACTCAAAAATGAAAAAGGACATAAAATAAAATAGTCAGTTTTTGTATCTGAATATAAAATAAACACGTCGTATATGTTTTTTTTTTTTCAACAAAAGCAAGAATTTGAATTTTTATACATAGAAAATAGGTATAAGTGCATTTCACTTTTAACTTTTCCTATTTTCTGATTATTTTTACTTAAGAATTTTTAATGGTCTCCCTCATTTTTTGAAAACTTGTGAATTTTTTTCGTGTTTAGTTACATATCAACTCTTTTGTCCCGTTATACGATGATATAGTGGGGATTTTCTTGTTGTTCAGATCATTGTTACCTAGCCCTGCCGTTTTTGTTCCCCATTCACCATCCTAACTAAAATGGGTACTCAAAAATGAAAAAGGACATAAAATAAAATAGTCAGTTTTTGTATCTGAATATAAAATAAACACGTCGTATATGTTTTTTTTTTCAACAAAAGCAAGAATTTGAATTTTTATACATAGAAAATAGGTATAAGTGCATTTCACTTTTAACTTTTCCTATTTTCTGATTATTTTTACTTAAGAATTTTTAATGGTCTCCCTCATTTTTTGAAAACTTGTGAATTTTTTTCGTGTTTAGTTACATATCAACTCTTTTGTCCCGTTATACGATGATATAGTGGGGATTTTCTTGTTGTTCAGATCATTGTTACCTAGCCCTGCCGTTTTTGTTCCCCATTCACCATCCTAACTAAAATGGGTACTCAAAAATGAAAAAGGACATAAAATAAAATAGTCAGTTTTTGTATCTGAATATAAAATAAACACGTCGTATATGTTTTTTTTTTTTCAACAAAAGCAAGAATTTGAATTTTTATACATAGAAAATAGGTATAAGTGCATTTCACTTTTAACTTTTCCTATTTTCTGATTATTTTTACTTTCTTAAGAATTTTTAATGGTCTCCCTCATTTTTTGAAAACTTGTGAATTTTTTTCGTGTTTAGTTACATATCAACTCTTTTGTCCCGTTATACGATGATATAGTGGGGATTTTCTTGTTGTTCAGATCATTGTTACCTAGCCCTGCCGTTTTTGTTCCCCATTCACCATCCTAACTGAAATGGGTACTCAAAAATGAAAAAGGACATAAAATAAAATAAAGAGTCAGTTTCTGTATATGAATATAAAATAAACATTTCGTATATGTTTTTTTTTTTTTCAACAAAAGCAAGAATTTGAATTTTTATACATAGAAAATAGGTATAAGTGCATTTCACTTTTAACTTTTCGTATTTTCTGATTATTTTTACTTTCTTAAGAATTTTTAATGGTCTCCCTTATTTTTTGAAAACTTATGAATTTTTTTTCGTGTTTAGTTACATATCAACTCTTTTGTCCCGTTATACGATGATATAGTGGGGATTTTCTTGTTGTTCAGATCATTGTTACCTAGCCCTGCCGTTTTTGTTCTCCATTCACCATCCTAACTAAAATGGGTACTCAAAAATGAAAAAGGACATAAAATAAAATAAAGAGTCAGTTTCTGTATATGAATATAAAATAAACATTTCGTATATTTTTTTTTTTTTTCAACAAAAGCAAGAAAAAAAGGACATAAAATAAAATAAAATAAATCTTTTGTCCCGTTATACGATGATATAGTGGAGATTTTCTTGTTGTTCAGCCGGATCGGACCACTATATCATATAGCTCCCATACAAACGCCAAAGTCACGAACAGTGACTTTTCTCAATAACTTCGTTATTTTCTGTGCTATTATCGAAACTTAATATTAGAGAGTTTATTACGCCTATAAACTACTGTGCCAAATTTGATTAAGATCGGATGACTATATCGTATAGCTCCCATAGGAACGATCGGTGGAAAACCGTGACTATGATCAATAACTTCGCTATTTCCTATGATTGTAGGCCATTCTTTCGCAAACATTGATGGCTAATAGGTAAGAAGAGAGTTACCAAAAAAGTTGCAAGGGTATACAAACTTTGACGCGGTCGAAGTTAGCACCGGCCCTCTGGTTTTAATAGTACCCTATTCCGTTCTGCCACACTACATTAGCCGAAAAGAGCTATATTTAGCTAGAACCCCGCTAAAAAACTTTAATGTATTTTGTGAACTACAAATTAAATCGTTTGGTGCCAAATTTATGTAGTTTAAACCCATTCTGGGCCCGAGTCTATTAAGTAAACATTTACGGAACTGGTTTAAGTCCACTTTTATTTATACAAAACGATATTATGGTTCATATGAGGGGAATTGCCGGCTATTGCTGCACTGGATGAGCTGGCAGAACTTGTCCAGCGCATTCACCAAATCCTATACGCAAACCGTTCTTCTCGCAATGTCCTCGGATAATCACTTCATCGTAGTCCTGCAAGAATTTACGGGATTTGCCATTCTGGAGATCCAGAGTCTTTGTACCACGCCAACATAACTCTAGCAGTGAACCATAAGAATCGGCAGTCTCACCACTTATGGTACCAGAAGCCATCAAATCGCCGGGACGTAAATTGCAGCCAGTCACTGTGTGATGAGCAATTTGCTGCAATGGCGTCCAATAGAGATGTTTGAAGTTGGAGTTGGATATTAGAGTTTCACTCTCATTAGCGGCTGTTATAAGAGATCAGTAAATTAAATGTTTCAGTCTCAAATGTTGGGGCATCTTACGTTTCAGGGACACTTGGAGCTGTATATCAAAGTTGAAGGGCTGACTTTGACGCAAATAGGGCAGCACTTCTGGCTCTTGGGGAAAATTGTCCAATAGGAATGGTTTTAGGGCAGCTGTTGGCACTACCCAAGGGGAAATGGTTGTACCCAAGTTCTTGGCCGTAAATGGTCCCAGTGGCACGTATTCCCACTTTTGAATGTCCCTGGCACTCCAGTCGTTCATTAGGGTGAAGCCAAATACATTTTTCCAGGCTTCATCCACAGGAATCGATTCACCCAGCTGATTTCCCGGACCACCGATGAAAAATGCCATCTCCAATTCAAAATCCAATAGTCTACAAGGCCCAAAAATTGGTTTCTCAGCCCCATCCGGTAACGTCTGACCCAAGGGCCGACGTATGGGAGTGCCTGAGACAACAACTGAACTGGCACGTCCATGATATCCCACAGGCAAATGGCGCCAGTTGGGCATAAGAGCATTCTCGGCACCACGGAACATTATGCCCACATTTGTGGCATGATGTATGGACGAATAAAAGTCTGTATAGTCGCCAATCTGGGCTGGCAAATGAAGACTAATCTCTTTTTGAGAAACAATGGCTCTGAAATAAAATCCAGGCAAATGCTGAAGTTAAAAATGGTTCAGTTTGCCTAATCCAATTGAGGGACTTACACTGCTTTGAGATCCAGATTCTGATCCAGAACGGAACCCTTTTGCAAAAGCTTTTGGGTTTCAGCCCTCACTATGTCCCAAGCTTCATGGCCCAAGCTCATCAGCAAGTTCAAAGTTTCCGATTGCATGCTTTGTTGCACTGCAGTGGGATAGAGATGGGCGACAGCTTTCAAGTCCAGAACATGCTCTCCAATCGCCACACACAGGCGATGAGCTTCCTGAAGGATGGAGTAAGAAATGGACAAATATTACGAGCTTATCAACATCAAACAGCAGATGTTAACCGTAAACTGAATTAGCATATTGTTTGTGTAAACAAACTAGTTTAGTTCTATGATTTATGCAAATTTTATACACAAAAGTGGTTTCCCTCTACATATGTACATATGAAAAACAAGTGGCAACATGTCTAACTGGCTCAAAGTCACATGTATTAAGAATAATAACAATCTAGAAAAATACCTAAAATCCAGTCAAGTTCACGAACTCTTCACACCTCAAGTCTCAAATGTCAAGAGAACTTACATTGTTTTTGGTTGAGAATACCGCATAGGGTAAATTTTCCAAGGGAAAATCACTGCCCACCGGGACTGGAACAAAACTTTGAGACATTTTCAAAGAATTTAAAATGAGATTATTGTATAACAAACTAAACAGAATAACAGAAACGAACGTAAAGCGTCGAGCCAGGGCGATAACTGAGAGTTTATAAGAATTTTCAGACTTTTATATAGGAGAAGCAAACCTAAAAATCATAAAAATATCATGCCGAATATTAGATGCTCTAAGAAATATTATTATTATAGGATATAATTGTGGTTAACTATCAACCTAACTAGCCTGGGATCCACTGACTGGGCCACTCATGGGACTGCAATAAGGATTATTGGTTTGTTTTCTGTTTGTATCATTAAAACATTTATTCTCTAGTTGAATGACAAACAATCCCATGTAATCAGAAGACCCAGAATGTGGGAAAGATAAGACGATAACAGAACTCGAACTCTCTTTGGCCGGTTAAACACGTTTTACTCGCTCTTAATGAAGCCAAGCCCCCAAAATCATACAAAACTTTAAGAGAGTAGGCCGATGGAGTTGCTCTTTGGTTACTTTATTATTACCCACTTGTCTGCTTTATATATACATATATGTATGTATATATATATATTGGTTTATATAGATGTTGGAATAAATATTTCATTTGATTTTACATACACATCAATTTATACATAAGTAAAATGCAAATTAATTGATAAATATTTTTTCTGTTTTGTTTCTTGAGTAAACTTAGTTAACGTCACATTAATATACATATATATATATATATATATATTTCAATAACTATGCAGGACTATGCTGGATTTTTTTTTGATATTTTTTCCAATATATATGATTAAGTTCTTTAAGTGTTAAACCATAAACAATCCAAACTTAATAAAAACTTAAGAATAAACAAATTTGTTTTCTTTAATTGAATTTAATTGACATTGACTAAATTCCAGCTATAGCTTCAATACCAGATAGATATATTTCAAATATATATATATATATAGATTCCGTTTTCGATTCCGATTTAATGGAACTAGTATGTATATGTATATAGTCTATTTGGTTTTGAAGCCTAATTCGTTTATATGTATGTAGGTATGTATGTATGTATGTATATGTTTTTATGTTGTATTTATGTATATAGCACAGTTCAATAATTGGACTAAATATGGCCAGATTCAAAGAGCTCGTCTAGTTTTATATTAGAGCTTAGAGACAAGATTTTTGGTAATCGTCTGACCATATTCATATAATAATTAACAAGCACAGGTCTCAATTTTTCTTTTGACATATATATAAAGGTACAATTTCATCATAGACCCGATCAGAGTCTATTAACTTTCATATACTTCACATTTCCCAGTTATATATATCATTTGCAAATCAAAAATAAAATAGTCTAAACTTAATCAACAGAAATGATTAATTCATCAATTTTTTGATATGTTAAGATTAGCATTTGATCAACCAGAAGAATAATTTCAATATTTGTTGTTAAAAATGATTTGAATTGTTAAGTGTTTGTTTTTTTTTTTTTTTGTTGTTGTTGGTTTGTTTCGATTTCGATAGATCCACATTCAAATTGGATTTTGGTGGTGCGGAGTATGGCGGGTGGTTTCTATTTATTTTGCTTTTTTTTTCTTCTTATTTTTGTTTAGCTTTATAAATATACACATCAATATTTCTTTTCACATATATTATATATGTATGTTTTTAGGTTTATATATATGTATATATATATATATAGATGGTTAAACTTTCAAACAGTCACAATGAAGAGATAAACAAAAACAAAAAACAATCATTTCGTATAACATTTAAATACACTTTTTGTTTTAAATATATGTATATATATATATATATATAGTCAGTTTTCCAACACTGGCCAACACTTAAAGTTAACTCAAATGGGTATGGACAAAAGGAACAGCTAGCAACATTGAACTTTTACATACATATTATTTTCATTTGATTAATGGGAACTATGTAATTTTCATATTCTCGTTTTTGTTTTTTTGTTTTTTTTTGCTGGTTTTTCTTCTCATTTTCATCATTTCATTTTACTTCATTCTTCCTTAGTGATATGCTGTTACCTTAAAGATACTTCTTGGTTTTTAATGCCATTCGATTCGATATTTTTTCGCTTACAAATCATCACCCAAACGATGAATTTCATCGAGCATAAAATCAACATCAGCCTCGGTGACGGCAGCCGATGAGATGATCGAACGGAAGAAATTGGGACGACGATCGTCGGGCTGATAGCCAACCATTAGAGTGCCCTTCTGCATCATTCGTCCCTTGATGATGGGACAGATTTTACCCAATTCCACCTCCTTTTTGGCATCATGGGGCACACCGCGCAAACGTTTTGGCACATACCAGAACGAGACGTTCACCAATTCGGGCTCCATAATCAAGTGGAATCGATCGGATTGCTCTCGTATGCGTTTCAATTGATACTGCACCAGTTCCATCAAATGATCCTGCTGCTGCTCGAATCCTTCGGTGCCCTTGGCGCGCCATTGCAGCCACAGTTTGAAGATATCGTTGTGGCGACCGCATTGGATGACCTTATCGCCAGTATCATAGCTAATATCATATTGCTTATCGGTCATGAACAGATATTCGGCCGACATTTGATTGCAGCTGATGAGCAGACCCTGCAACAACAATCAATAAATGACAATAAAACGCCTGTTCATAAGTCAACTTAAAATGAAAAAAGGAAACGAAATTTAATTAAAATTCCCGCCTGCCCAGAAAGTGGCTGACTGCAACAACTGTGACCAATGGGTCTTGATGGTCTGGCAACATATTGTCTGGGCATACAATAAGTATACGAGGAACGGAAATTCAAATGGGGTGACTTGACGCAAAATCAGGTTCCATGATTATACAATATATGTATGTATGTATGTATGGAAAGGCAACCCCTGGCAAAATAACTACGAATTGTTTGAAACACAATTGGAATTCTTTAGACAAACAATTTGGTTTGGGACAAATGCAAAAGAATGCAAGCAGCCAAAACCAATTGGGGTAGCAAAATGCCAAAATTTCAGAGACTGATTACGTGAAGAGACTTTTGCCCAAACATTTGCAATTCAGCGGGTTAAGCAATGAAAACTAAAAAGAAAATTAGTTTTTAAAAAGATCTGTCTATACTTACATCTTCCTTGAAATGAATGGTCGAGCACTGGAGTAGTGCTCCCATCAGTTTATGTGGATTCCAGGTAACCGAATCGGCTCTGCAAAAGTCAGTTAAATCATATTTAACAAATAAAAGGGCATTCAATTACAAATTACAAACAATTAACACTAAGCTGCCGCACAAAACCCATCCATCCCCTGCAGCGAGGACAACAGCGAGTGACACAGGCAAGTGCCATAAATTGTGGCAATTTTCAAGCCGCAGCACTCTTTAATTGAATTGAGAACGAAACACGAATGAGGGTGCTGGGATGAAGGACGAAGGGTAGAGGATGATGGGTGGTGGCTGTTGGGTGTTGGGTTAGAGGGCTGACAAGCTAAACATCCCTGGGGGAGCTATTTACACTTAGCCTGCGGCTGTATAAGCGTGTGTGTGTGTGTCTATAAACATGATGCTTATGGAGTGCCTGAAAGTATGCTTTGTTTTTTTTGTTGTTTGCGGCAAGTGGAGATTTGATTGTTTTAAGTTTTATCTTAAAACTCAGCAAATTTAATGTATATCCAAAGCGCCTACTACAAAATCATTAATCACATTTCTTTAAGCTCCTCTGAATGCCGGCAAATGATTAATTTATTGGACCAAGAGCCATTCAATTAAGGGCCCAGCAATTTGCATTCAAAGAATTGCCATAGCCACTGATGGATCACTGAGAGATTTGTGTGAGAGAGGGGCGGGGTAGCCAATCAATTTGAAAGTGTTTATGGCCTTAATGGAGCTCTAGGGCCTTGACCACAAGCTGTCAATACGACAGCTGCACTTACGACATTTGCCTAAGCTCTTCAGGAACTTGCCAGTTGGCACTTGGCGGTCTGGCAGTTCAAAATTGTAGAATTTTCTTTCGGGTGGGGGATGGCGGGGAACTGCCAAAGTGCATTTCACGTTTTAACTTTAAAATTAAAAATTCCTTACTGAGCGAATGAACAAGTGAATGAGTGAGTGAGTGACTGAGTGAGGGGTTGTTGTTTCCTTCTGCCTACGTATTTTCTATTTGCCCTTGTCCTTGGCCAGCATTGTTTGGCGTAATTGTTGTGTAAGTAATGCCCAACCCGTCGCTGCCACCCATTCACCCAGTCACCCCGAGGCCTAGCAAAATCCACTTTGTTCATTTGTTTGTCCTTTTTTTCTTCGTTTGGTTTGGTGCGTTCTATTTGTGTGCTAAACGAAAATGCACTCGGCTTGTGCCTTGTAATCCCTGTAAGCTCTGAACACCTGATGGAGGCACTAAATGACAAATTGAGATTTTTCCCACATGTTGAAAATGTTGGGGGAGGATGGGACTATATATATATAAGTATGTATGTATATGTAGAACATAAAGGATGAATGGCAGAGAATGGATGAGAGCACTGCATGCGGGCGGTCGGGCCATTTGGGAGCATTTAGATTTAAGCTCTATGAACAAGAGATTTCAATTTTTGTTTTGACTTCAGAATATGAGGGCGTCGGAGGACAACAAGATGGTGAACGGATGATGAATGAGTTTCGGAATTGAGTTCGTGACAATTGAAAGATGTTGCCAAGTGCTTCTCATTTTTTTTTTTTGTGACCTTATAAGATGAATCGATTTATTAAATTCTCAAGTGCAATAAAGTTATCAAGTTATTAACTACAGATAGAACGGTGCTTTAGTTTGTATCATATTCATTAGACTTACCGCTCAACTCCAGTGAATCTGGGATGACGATGCTTGCGGGACATCATCAGGCCACCACCCCAAGCAGCCTGTAGGATAAGGATTAGTAATTATGTAGGATAAGTCCAGTTTTGCTCCAGTTTACTTACATCGATATGCATCCAACAGTTGTATTTCTGGCAAATATCCGCAATGGCATTGATATCATCAAATGCACCCAAAACCGTGGTGCCAGCCGTGGCATTCACAAAGAACGGGATATCTCCTTTGGCCTTGCGCTCCAAGATCAAACGCTCCAATTCGGATGTTATCATTTTGCCGTGCTCATCTGAGGGCACAACAATGCAATGATCTGTGCCCAAACCGCAGACAGCGGCACAGGATTTAATCGAATAATGGCACTGATCCGAAGTGAACATAACCAGTGTGCCAGGCAAGCCGACAGATCCATGCTCCTTGTAATTGGGGAACATCTTGTGACGAGCAGCCAAGAAGGCGTATAAATTGGAAATGGAGCCACCAGGTGCCAGAATTGAATCACCACCAGACCAACCAATTATCTCACGCATCTTGGTCAAGACCACATTTTCCATGAGAATGAAAACGGGAGCAATTTCATATGTGAACATATTCGTATTGGCAGTGGCGGTCAGCCATTCGCCAGCCATGGAGATCAGATCCAATCCGCAAGATAGTTGATTGAAGAAATGAGGATGTCCTGCGAGAAAAGGAGAGAGACGAAGGATCAAAGTATGAGTCTTTGAATTAAAGTTCAAGCTTGCTTAATGTAGCTGAAAATGCTTTCCTTTCCCCATTTACTCATGGTTGTCTGGTTGGGCTGACTGGATCTCTGTCTCGCTGTCAGTCAGTCGACCTAATCTGACAACAGATGTGCCTGGCAGCTGTATTTCCTTGCCAGCCGCCGCCAAGTGTGTTACATTTCTGTGTATTTCTTTTTGTTTTTTGTTCCGTTTTGTTTTATTAAAAATATTTCTAGCAGAAAACAAAAGGCAAAAGGACGAACGCCTCACTGGTCAGGATAACGGAAGTGCATACGTTCAAGGGCAGACAACAAGAAAAATGTAGCCCCACACCCACACACAGACACCCACACACACTAAAGTCCAGTTGAAAAGTTGCAGTAATCTCTGCCATCGTACCTCTGTAAATTGCTCATTTATTGCAGCTAATTGCGACTTGCTCCCACGAAAAATCACAAAATGCTTTCAAAAGCATCAGGAAGCTGTCGAAAATCCCCCCTCGACATCAGATGAGCCCACACCATAGAACACACGTAATGTATAGACAAGTATATATAAAAGTTCGAACCCTTCGTCGTCTGTCAGTTCACATCTTGAGTGCCATAAGTCGTGTGATTAAAATCCCATTGCCCACAAGGCTAAATCCACCCACCTACCCAAACCAACACACAAACACACCCCACACACACACACACACACACTCGAACCCATCTACGTATATCAAGGGGAGCAAGCAGCATTGGCATTGAAGAAACATTTCAATTTGCCCATGTGGCCGCAGCTGCCATGAGACATTCAAGGCGAATCACCCTCGACTGCGACCTAGTAGACACCAGGCTTAGGAACTGTCGACCATCAGGATAGCAGGCAGGCTGGCAGACTGGAGCACACAGGAGCAGAGTGGCAGTCATTCATTCGCATCAAAGGATCAGGAATGCAGCGAGTCAGAAAATAACAACGGATTTTGATTAAAGCTTTCCTTTCCCCTCTCTAACTTTTCTTTACTTCTCTTCCTATTTTATAGAGTCGTCGTCATCGTCGTCGTCTGTGGAAGATGCCTCCTGGCATTCGCATATCATGTTCCCTTTTGGGTTGGCAGCATAGGCATTATGTAAGATTATGGATCATAAATGGGATTCTTATCAAGCCAGTTTGGCGCAAATAAAATGTTTGCCTTGTGCCATAAAAAAAAAACCGAAAAAAAAAAAAACAAAAAACTGTGGAATGGGAGAAAAGAAAGTGATTTTTCTTTCTGATAAGTCACAGGTAAATGACTTGAATCTTGAAATTAAGTAAAAACCAGATTGAAAAACTTTTCCAAACTAAATAGAAAACAAAGATGAGTCCTGAAATCTCATTTTAGTCTTGGAACAAATGATCTCCCCGCACAAGTTTCCATGATTCGATCTCTAAGGACATGGCAAAAATGTGTATTCAAAGGATATTTAGTTGAAACTTCTTCACATCATATCATTTTCGTCCTTTGGATTCTTGGGTAAGAGGCAAACAAGCCACAAAACTTTTCTCTCTTTTTCCTCAACTAAATTACATTCATTCTGTCATTCTGGCAAATATAATGAAATCAAAATACTCTGATTACATACAGTTTTAATTCAATTTTTCCCAAGCATAGAAAATCAAAAAACCTGTATATACCACGTCTCATTTCCCATCCCAGAGGGTTGAGAGGGAGTAGAAAAACGGAAGTTTCGCCAGTTTCCGAGACAAGGCCGCAGCATCCGGGGCTGGTCGATTGGAGGGTTCTTAGTGGTGGTGGCGGTGGCGGTACATAAATACGCTTATTATCGATACTCCAAACACAATTGCGGTCACGTGTCTTGGCCGTTGCCGCCCCTGGCATTAATCAGAAGGACATTCAAACAAGACAGAGGACAAAAAAAAAAAACTAAAACGTGCGAATGACTTTTGGCTGCTGTAAAAGCTAAACCCTTTTTTGTGTGACCTGATTTATGATTGATTATAGACAGACATGGGGAGTGTATGTGTGTGTGCGGGGGAGGGAGGGGAGAGGTCTAGCCCTTATGGCGAGTGTTTTTGAAAGGTGTAAACAATGTTTCAAAGAGCGCACAGCTCAATGGGCCATAAAATGGCTTTGCCTCTTGTGTCTCCTGGCTGTCTGTCTGTCTGTCTCTCTAATGTGCTTATCTACAAGACTGCACACTTTGTTTGGTGACCCTTTCTAATGCCACCGCAAGTCCTTCAGGCACGCTTTTTGCTGAAACACATCAAAAACCAACAGCAACAACAACAACATTAACAAGAAGCATATGCTATGCAAATTTATGCAAAGACAAATTTTCAATTACCACCCTCCGGTGTGTGTGTGGTAACTGAATAAACAGCTCCAAAGGTTGATAAAAAGATGCTCAACTTACCCGTCTTCACCTGATACTTGAGTGTGGTGGCACAATCCTCAATCAATTGCTGCAACGGCAATGCCCGATCTGGCACATCCAAGTCCAGGAGACGTTTCATATCCTCCGGATGATGGAAATCCAATACCTTCTCGTTTCGATCATTGGTGGCCTTTACGAAATCCAAGAGCACATCAACAACTTTTAATAGGAATTCACGTGTCTCAGCTCCTGCAGTGACTGTTGTAGGCAAGAGATCTGATAAAAAAAAACACACACAAATACCAAGAAAAAATTAAATGAGTTCTGTCTCTCTCACACTCACTCTCTCTCTCTATCTTTTATCTGTATACATTGCGTTTATCATAAAAAATGAAAGCGTGCGCCACTGCTGACAGCCAAAATGACTTTTGTCTCTTATCTCGGACAGGAGCGAGGCCTTCACAGACATGTCATGATATATGGTTATTATTGTTATGATAATTTGCGGTTCGAGTGTGGGCCGCAACGGGGGGAAAATTAAAATCAACATCCAACATCAGAATGATATAAAAACCCACTAGGTGGAGGGGAGTGACTTCACCGATAAATATTTACTTAAGCTACTCGAGATTTCAGTGTTGAAAAGTGGAAAAATCAGTGTCGGCAAACGCTATTTTTTATCTGATAGTCAAATATTTGACTAAATTATAAAATCGAACTATTTTTGTGCTATAAAATCAAGAAATATTGTTAACTCAACAATATTTTCGTTCGTTGAGAATAGTGCGAACAAAAGTTTCAAAAAGCGTATTCCAGCGTCAAAAATTTGGCATCTGGCAACACTCTCTCAAAATTTGATAGTATTTTTAGCCGAAAACAGCTACTTTCAGCTATAATCCCGCTGAAAATATTAATTTTCTTTTGCTAATTAGACAAAAACTACGAAATGTGTAAATCGTCAAGGTGCACAAGGCCTAAGGTTTTGCTCGTGGAAATTCTCTTTCGTTTGATACCAAATTTATGTAGTTTGAGCCCGTTTTTGGACCGAGTAGCTTAAGTAAATATTTATCGAAACTAAAAAATTTATTAATTTTCTCTAAATATTTTAGTTTTAATCACTTGAGTATTGAATGATTCTATCTCTTTTCGTATTCCGATATTTTAAACAGATGTGGTTAGAGATTTGTCGACAAATAAATACAAAATTTGGTTGTTTTTGGCGACTTTTTTGAATGAAGTCAAACCTTTTTGTTTTCACTACAAAATAACATGGAATTTTCATCAATTTTATTTGCTGGGATTAGTCTTAAATTGTTTTTAAAAACCATTTATAATTTCTATCTGTATTAATTTGATTAAAACCAATACTTTTTGAAGTATTTTCGAGTCTCTCAATTTATATATAAACCACACTTTGTAACAACATTTTCAAAATTGTCCCAGATTGGTTCAAGACATGAAAGGGACCTTGGACTAGATATTTCCCATGAAATTTTGGAGGTAGAACTCTATATACTAAGCCATATCTAATTTCCAAACAAACCTCAATGAACATGAAGCCATAGCTATAAGAACTTGGAATTTTTGATTTTGTTTATTCTTTATTTTTACGTTTTTTGCGACTCTTTTTTTTAAGAAAATAGTATAATTCCCTTTCCGTCGCCTGGGAGAAAGGATCAACTGAACTTTATAGGATTTCATTTTAAGTAATTCTTGCAAAATGAATCGAAAATCTAAGTCAGAAGTATGGGATATACTTTGACTAAGGAATTATTATTGAAAATTCTGCAGAATTGTTATTGATTCGATTAAGTTAGACTGGGTTTAAGGGGCCGTTTAATTATCAGTTATGAATCACTAAAGTTAAGTCAAAGAAAACAATCTAAATTTTGCTTTAAATGTAATTGTAATTAATTTTTGTGTACTCCATGGTGTAAAATGAAGTTTGAAATACATAACGAATGGGCCGAACCATCTGTGGCCCGGAGCTTCAGGCCAGGGCCCAGGGCAAGGTCAATTCAACAGAACTTTACACTCAGCGGGTGGGGAATGGTGGTTGAGTGGTAGATGGGTTGGCTGCTGTGGTTGCGGCTGCTGCAATTAATACCCAAGGCTTTGTAATGAAATTAATGTTGGCCACTAAGCGCCCAAGGCCCGGGGCTCAACTCTGGGCTACCAGCCATGGGCATGGCCCCATCATATTCTATTCGTAACACCCGCTCTAAATCAATTGGAAACTTAACGTTGCGCATGATTGCCACATTGAAATAATAATAATAAAAGAGCATCTTGGGCATTTAGAATGGGGGTGTGGCAGTGGCTGTGGTGGGAGGAGAGTTTTTTTGAAATTTTTGTAGCAGCCAAACAAATTGTGTAGCAATTTGGAAATTCCACAAGTTTAACTCAAAGTTAAATAAAATTTAATGTGCTTGGGTTCCAGAATGCTTAATGTCAACGGCAGACGACGACGACGACACCAGGTCCAACCCTGCTCCTGGCTCAGATGGATCCTGCAGGAGTATTAAACACAGCCGTCACACACGAGCATATGTCTCTGTCCTGCTTGCACTGGCACAAGCCAAACGCAAAGGACTCGAACATAGCGTGCGCAATATCCTGTGACTAAACGGTTTATGTTTGTTGTGCTTTCAATTTTGTGCACGCGTCTGGCCAGGTCCTGGCTCTTGCCTCCTGGTGGTGGCTTTTTCGCTTGACTTTTCCTCTGTTTGTCTGTTTGTTTCCACACTCGTATATATATCTACATGGTCTTGTTTCTTATTTCCTTCGTTGTTTTTTTTTTTGTTTTCTTTGGTGAGGCAAATCTGTTACACGGTAACATTCGGTAGTTTCATGCTTGAACGAGGCCAGCAATTTATCAAGGACACGAGTGTCCTGGACAGCAAGCGTTTGCCAAGTGGCCTCCAAGAGGCGGAGTGTCTCTGACTCTGTGTCCGTGTCCTTGCTCATGTCCTTTGCAGCGTTTTGTTTGTCAGTCTCAGTTCTGCACTCATTTATTATTTGCTCAGCAAATACAATTCATGTTTAGTTATGTGAAGCATAAGACATATTTTCGGTTGGCCAATGAAATTTGTTTTCATTAATTTATGATATTCGATGTACTTTAGAACAAAAATTAGTGGTAACTTTGAAGGACTAACAAAATCAAAGAAATATCTATCCTCGGTAGATAAGTTGTCTAGGTGATCCAGGCATTTGGGCAACTGAACAACGAGCACCCGGGTTCGAATCAGTAGTTGCCAGTTGTCAGTAGTTGCCAGTGCTTGTAAAATATAGTTAGGTTGATAGTTTATAACTATATAGGATACTTATAATAATAATCTTCTGAAAATATCGTTGGAGTTGCCGAATCGAATTGTGGATCTAGAACTTTTAGTGTCTATATATACTTTATTATTAGGTATATAACTTATATCTAGTATGTTTTAATATCATATTTGATTCTGGAACTAACCAAGAAAAGGGAACCTTTTATAGAGATGGAAATTAAAAGTGTCGTATAGGATCATCTTGTTTATTCTATTCTCAAGAATCAACTCATTATTTCTTTTGTTTAGTTTTCTAATGTTTTAAATATTTCTTCGGTTTTTTTTTTTTAACCAACTTGCTGTGAGAAACATTTTTGAGCATTTTGTACAAATTTTGTACTTTTTATACGCATTATTTGTTACGTAATTTACCCAACCAGCATTTTTTCCAATTTTCATATTCTTAAAAAATATTTCTTGAGGACCATTTCTGCTTTAAGTCTTTAGTCATTTTCTGATCGCATATGACGGCTTTGTCAAAAGAATATGGTATTCTAGGCAGGACTCTTCTTTATAAGTTGAATTTCAACCTTTCTTTTAAACAGTTTCGATTCTTTTTAGAAACAATTAGACTTACTTATTGCTTTTGTACTTCATGTAAATCATTTTTTAAGCATATGAAGAAGTATCTCTCATTAAGATGATTTCTAATCAAACAAACTTTCAAATGTTAGGTGAGAATAGTTTTTTGAATCGAATCCACTTGTTATTCGAAATTCTATTTGAAAGGTTTTCAAGTTGAAAAATCGAACGGAAACACTATTCAGTTTCAAGTCTATTTCATGGGATTTCAATATTTGATATTATAATAAAAGTACTAAAAACCACTTTAAAGAAACTCAAAATGTATATTTTTAGTTGCTTTGCTTTGAGTCCTTAAACTGACCACTGTGATAGAAGCTTTCTCCACAAGGACATAGAATGGACTTTCTAGCTTGAGATTATAAATGTTAACTCCTGTAAAGTTAGTTGACTCGGCCTATAATGGGTTACGATGGGTTTTTGGAGTACCTTCTGATGTTGTACATAGATGTTAGAGAAAACTAAAAGATGGTTCTATTTGGGATTAAGGTAATGCCAACCATATGTTTATTATAAGTACTAGAGGCTTACTACTTATTAAAGAAATGAAATATTTGCTATATTAACTTACCATATGATGTTAGTTTACCCGTCCTGTCGGAGAGTTTATACCCATTCGGATTGAGCGACATTTTCTCCTCTGTAAGAAATAAAAAAGAAAAACACAAAATACAAAAAAAAAATGTAGTAGGTATTTAGGCGCCATGAAGTGTTTTGGTTATGATTTAATCATTATTTTGTTATGCAAACATTAAGATAACTAAATGACCCTGAAGAATTAGATAAACAATGCTTTTTTAGTTTAGAGACGTGTTAACTAGTCGTGGGAGTTATGTAAACCAATTGCATAATGAAATGTGCAAAATGCAAGTGTGTGAAAACGGATAACTGAAAATGCTATCGATCGATGGGTGGTTGGGTGTTTCGTTTGTTCACAGAGTCAGAACAAGGACAAGTGAAGGGCAAACTTATGGAATGAGTTAAGCAGGGAAATGGGGGGACTGGGGAAGAGATATATATATATATATATATATAGAGAGAGAGAGAGAGATAGATAGATATACACTCTGTGTAATATACCTACATTCTGTATATATGTATACAAATACATACGATTCTATATACCGATGTTATATACCAAGAATTGGCATTGCGCAGTAGACGTTAAGCTAATTTCCCGCGTCTCTGTGTATATAATACATATATACTATATGTTTATGTGTCTAGGTGTAGGTGTCTGTGGCTGTATATCTGCGAGTGTGTGTGTGTGTGTGTGTGTGTGTAAAGGATACAGACAGCGCGACAGCTGCAGTTAATGGGAAAAAACCTTGCCCGGGACCTTATGTAACTTCAAGAAATAAACAAAACAGAATTTAATCACCAGAATAATTCTTTTTAATTATCTTTGTTTTGGTTAAATATCAAATTTGTTGATGTTGTTGTTTTTTCTTTTTGGTGTATTGGTTTATCTTTTTTGTTTTGTTTTTTTTTTGGCTATATCTTACCGATTATCCTGCGGATATCGTCGACGTATTGCCTTAGAAAATTCACTTTGACTAAATTTTTCAGAACAACAAGGAGAAAACGAATAAAAAAATGTAGAAAAAAAAAACCAAATGACTAAATGGACGGTTTTTTTTGGCGAGTTGGGCGAGTGAGTTTTGAGTTTGCTTGAGAAGATGTTTCTTGTTATTTTTGTTTTTTTTTTTTTTTTTTTGGGTTGAGATTTCTACAAAACTTACAAAGTTCTCGATTCAAAGAGCACGCACGAGTTTTATGTGAGAGAATTTCTCTGGGGAAGGGGGAACGAAGACTTTTCGTTATTTGCTTTTAATTTGCTTTCGCTTGAGTTTTAATCTCTTGTAATTAACGCCGAACCTCGAGGACGGAGCAAATGCTGGGATTACTTTTGATTAGTAGATTTATAGAGATTTTCCTCTTCTTTTTTTTGAATTTTTATACTTGATTTCTTTTTTTTTTTTTTTTTTTTTTTGTGTTTTATATATATTTTTTAAGCTTGGGTTCTTAAGTGAAATTGTAAAGTGAAGGAACAACAGCCTATACTCGCTGACGATCTGCGGAGCTATGAACAGCAGCATCCGTTTGGGTTGCCTACGAAGCTTTTGCCAGAGGAGACAAAATGGCTGCCCGCACACACACACAGCACACACACACACAGACACACAGCCCAAAGAAAGAGCTCTTGCATAACCTTCACCAATACCAAAAGCCGTTTGTATACCATGGCCTTTTACAGCATAAATATGTATGCTATGCTATGTAAATGTATCTATGTATATGTGGGTGAGAGTGTGTTGGTATGTTGATATGCTGCGATGACGTCACGAATTGAATACCTTCTGTTTTTTTTTTTTGTTCTATATTTTGGCAACCATCTTTGTGTGTGGGCGGAGCCTATGTGAGTTATGTGGGCGGGCAACAGATACACACAGCCAAAAGGCATAAACTGCGCACGCCTGACAGAACTTGGAGCTTGTAACCAACATGTGTAGGGATGCCCAACAATTTGGAAGGAGGTGCTGGCTGGCTGACTCTTTTATTGAGAGTGAGAGAGATAGTAAGAGAGAGAGGAGTGTGGGTACATCTGTTTTTGCTATGTGAATGTGACAAAGTGAAGAGCTAATTAACAAACTAATTTTGCAACTGTTTTTGACATTTACAATGTAACTGAAGTTTTTTATGAGAGTTCCGTATGTGTTGGAGCCCTTGGACTAATTCATTTCGGAAGTCCTACTACAATTAACTTGATAAACAAGTACATACACACATACATATGTACATATGCATTAACATATATATCCCATACTTGAACTATCTCCTGCTATTTCCATCTCTTGCTGCATTTAAGGATACAAAAATTAAAAACAATTGAATATTATTATTATATACAAACGTCTTGTCGCTTAATTGAATAATTTCATTTAAAATAAAAATTACTATATCGATTAAAAAATGCCATTGAATACTATGGAAGGTTTTCTTCACTCAAACAAATTTACATACGGATGTATATAATATCCGAATATACACATAATCCACATAAATATGCATCTTTATATACATATTTGTATGTACATATGTAGATGAAATTAGGTCAAATATATGTACATAGTGACTTTGGCTTTGCTGAAGGAATATTTTTGTTAAAAAGAATTTCTATAGCATACATTTGAGAGCTCTTTATGTAACATGGACAAAGTCAAGGGAAAATGGTGGAAAAAGCAACAAAAAAAAAAAGCAGAAACAGCGCAAAACATGGCAGCAAATTGACCAAGTTTGTTCGAGCTGAAACAACAGCAGTGACAGCTATGTGATTTTTCTTTTTTTTTTTGTGTTTAACTGGGTCTCCCTACCTCTTATCTGACAGCATGCAGATGTGTAATGGAAATTTGATTGGGTAGAGGTGGCCCTTAAGACCCTTCTGCGTCATCATCATCATAGTCGTCGTCGTCAGCATATGGAAATGTGCGTCAAACTCCAAAGAAAAGACTCGACAACGCCAAGATACTTAAAAGTTATGCCTTCGATAACAGTTCCATTCAATATGTACATATGCTCAAACACATAATTAACAATGAATGTCATTTTATATTATCTACTTCCATAAACTTAATTAAAATGTTTGAAAACGATTAAGAATACCAAGGTATGCAAAAGACTGACAAATAACTTAACAAACAACAAAATGGAGTCCAATATGGAATAACAATCGCGCACTGATCATGCTAGTAATCGATTGCTCACACCGATTATCCCGATAAATACATGTAACTTAAGGAAATTGAGCAGTTTAGGGAAAATCAGAATGTGAAAAACAATTCTGTGAGAGAAAGATGACGAATTGTTCAAATGCCATTTAACTTTCTCAACCGCCCCCATAAAACGGGGAGCTAAAACAGTGAGGATACGGCGAAGTGGCAGGGCGTGGCACAATGATCACTGCAGTCTGATTTTTCAAAAAGTCCGCCACATAGAACGCTTATATTTTAAATTGGGAAAATTGGCAGAATCTTAACATTTCTGGATTCAAAATTAAGCACCACCACGCTAATATGAATTTGAAGATGGATTCATATCCCGGCTGTCGGAAAAGTAATGTGCAATTTCAGTTTCGCATTTCATAATGTTTTGAATTTGTTCATATGAAACATCACAAATAATCATGTGGTAGGAAAATTGTGTGATTCAACGCCGAATGGTCAGATCATTCTAATGAACTTTTTTAGGCAAGGCAGCCACGATGTAACGAAGATCTACCCTGTAAGGCGATGAGACAACGCTGACGACGATCTTACTAGAAGTTTAAAGTCAGTAAAGGAAACGCGGCTGGGGAATTTCTCAAAGAATACGTGGTCGACTGTAATGCCAGGTGATAAGAGTCTGGAAATATTCACATTACAGGTGAATATGATGGAAGGCTGCGAAATCGCCAAATCAACCACCCTTCAGTTTTCCTACATGGAAGACACTTCCATTATAGCTAGTTAGTTCCTATTGCAGTTGCATGTGGGTTGGATATTTTAGATTAAGGAAAATAAAACGCAATCGCTTTAAAAAAGGCGATGAATAAGGAAAATGATGTTATTCACAGGTAGTAACTGTTGGAACTTCCCTTTTAGCAAATTGAGAAATAGTTAATAACACCATGGAATGGGCAGAGATCCACATTTGTTCCACGAGACACCAGCAAGGAGTTTGACAGCTGATAGAGTTAGGTGGCCGAAGGACAAATAAGAACGCCAATGTCTGAAGAGAACATCACAGACATTTGTCAAAATGAACAGGTGGAGTAAGGAAAATAAAACACAATCGCTTTAAGAAAGGCGACATTGTAATTATAATTTATGAATAAGGAAAATTATGCTATTCAAATTGAGTTTTTTAAAAATAAGTAAAATGTTATGCGAGAAGTTTTTAAATAAGGAAAAGTTCATTTTAAAAAAGCTTATTTTAAACCTTTTAAAGAATAAGGAAAAACTGATTCAGTTGTTGTCCAAGCAGAGGAAAGTAACTGAATGAGAAGACCTGTGAGTCGTCCCCGTATTTATACAGTTTTCGATAGAAATTTCTCGATGCCTACTTGATGAAAATGGAAACAGTGCTGTGTAATAGGACAACTCAGTACTGTGCAACACTGACATTTCGAAACGATTGGAATGTTGGAATTGAAACACTAAACACATCCAGACACCAAATCAAATACTTCTATAGCCAAAATAATACGAGTAACTTTTCAGGAAATATTTAAAGCCGACCCCTTAAAGATTTCGGCCATCTGCATGTAAACGTTGTGTTCTTATGTGGTTTCCGACTAGAATTGTTTTGAGGTAAATATTTACTTAACAGTGTTGAAAAGTCAAAAAATCGGCTGAAGCTACATTTCAGTGTTGGCAAACGCTATTTTTGATTAATTATGGCGTTACCAGCCTGTTGTTTTATTTGGCGCGTCGTTTGACTGCTCTGACAGCCAAATATTTTACTCTAAATTATAAAATCGAGGAATATTGTAAACTCAACCAATATTTGGTAAATACTTAAGCTTCTCGGGCCTAAAACGCGCATAAAGTACATAAATTTCAAAAAGAGTATTCCAGGTCCGAAATTTGGCATCTGGCAACACTATCTCAAAATTTGATAGTTTTTTTAGCCGGAAATAGCTACTTTTAGCTATAGTCCCGCTAAAAACATACATTTTCTTTTGTTGTTCTGAACGCACAACATCTCAAGAATAGTATGTTAAAATTTTAGATCGATCCGAGTAAAACTTCTGAAGTTATGGGTAGTTGAACGCAGGTCGGCCGACCGTTTTATGCTAGATATTTGGGTGTCCAAAACTTCAAAACCCTCTCGTGAAAAGTCGATGAACACGATCCTGTGCCCAGTTGCCCATTGCCTATACCTCACTCAATCTTCAATATTTTTGGATGCAAATTTTCACACATATTGTTTTAATGTTATATTATCAACTGAGACTATAAATAAAAATAACACTATACCTACATATAACTATAAGCTGTAGTGTTTGCCGGAAAAAAGTTAGTCCTTTTTGGAGCCATTTGGACAAGAAAGGATTTCAGCCAAATTAGAGATAATTTTAACGTAAAAAAAAAAAAAAAATTTTAAGGCTCATTCTTTAATGGTATTTGGAAAATATTTTTGTTTCATATACAAAACATTCATTTTTCGGTTTAGAAAAATACATATATAAACTTTTTTCGCACATTTTTTTCCATGCAAGGTAATACAGATAAGTTTTCTCATAAAATCAAATATATTTAGGTTTTTTCATTATACTTAAATCTAAAAGCAGTTACAAATTGCATAGGTATTGTAACAATATTTAAATTTAAACATAAAAATAAAAGAAAAATTGTTTTTTGACAATGCAGTTCAGAGTTTCAAATGTACTTAGAACGGTAGTAATTCGCAAATACCGTGTCGAACGGACAAACTTTAAAAATTTTTGGAAATTCAATAAAGAAATTTTTGATTATTTTGTTTTTCTTTTCCCATTTATACTAGGTGAAAACTATATTTGCTCCCAACGTTGTAACTTCTTTTGATTTCTGGGTCTCTTGATTTTTGGCACAATTTAAACTAATCCTCTTTTTCGGTGTCGAACGGAACTTATACAAATGGGAGAAGCAACCCAGATTACCAGATTCAATTTTAATGCCGACTCTTTTTAGTAATTAATTGTAATGTTAGAAACATATTTTGGTTAATTTTTCAACTTGTAAAAGCTTCCTTACAAAAGATAGATAATAAAGCAAAAAAATTATTAAAAGTGGTCAAATAAACAAAATATTGATTTGCCTTTGATTTATTCATTACGGCAAAACAAATATTACTCAAAATACATAAAATATTTAAATTCAAACATTTTCTGATAAGAATTTAAAAAAAAAAAAAAACAAAGAGTTTCAAGATGGTTTGAGAGTTGAGAATATTTTCTAAAAAGTTGAAACGAATCCGATTTCTTAAACGTCCGTCAAATTGGTCAGGATACTTAAATTTTTAAAGAATTTCCAAAAATAACTTTAAAATTTGCAAAATGTGTGTAAATAACAAATTTGTAGTTACAGCAAATGCGAAAGAAATTTCATCATGATTAGTATGTATGTATGTGTGTATGTTAGTATATATATTAGTTTATCAATGGAAAATGTAAAAGTGAATGTAGTTTACTTTTAAAAAGTGTCCAAAAAGGAGTTTAAATTTATTAATGTGGCTAAAATTTCTATTCTATTCAATCTATTGCCTGTTTTTGTTGTCCCTTTCTCAGCCACTGGGCCTCTCAGTCCCTTATTTCGTTACGATAATAAACCATACATACATACAGAGAGACATACGTATGTTTGTACGTCTCTTTTAGTGGCTTATCAGCCATGGCAAAATCCCCACTTCAACAGCAAACGCTACCAATAATAATTAGGCCCTCTGACTGGCTTCTATCACTGATTAAACTTGACAAGCCAAAATCGAGCAGTGCCTACATGTGTTCCTCGTCTGAAGGAGATACGACAATGAAAGGTATTCCAACAACAACAGCAACTAGAGGACACATAGTATTATGGAGGTTAACAAAGTTTCTATACTCTTGATCAAAGTCAGAAATGATTTTATATGAAAATTGAAAAACTAGTTCCAACTTTTTCATTCGATTTAGGCTGCTAACCTTAAACCTCGACCCAGATGCGTTTAAAATGTTAATAAGGTGGTAATCTAGACAGATATTTGTCATTCAACTAATGCAACTTACCTTTCGAATATCTTTTCACTCTGAAAACAAACCTTAAGAACAAACCCCATCTCTCCTTTTCCACTAGTCTCATAGATCACCTTGAATATGCATTTTCAACTATGAAAGTATCCCAAATCTGTTAATTTCGACTAGTATACAAAGTGAATATACCCATTTGGAGAGACTATCAAAATCTGTCATGCCATTCGCATACTATATCCATTGATTTGCGCACTTGACGTTGTCGCGCGCAACGATAATAATGAAATGGCCAAATATATTTAACTATTAATAATAAATGACTCTTGTGTGTGTGTGTGTGTGTGTGTGGCCCATATCTATGTGTTTGTTTATGGGGTATTGCTGGTCTATCCATCAAGTTGCTCTATATATATTTTAGTTAAGAGTTGGATTAGTTAGCAAGCTGGCACGTTTCAAAAAAAAAAAAAAAACCTTACTAGTGATCCTCAGACAAAAGTTAATTCTATCAAATTGATGGCAAAAGAACACATGCATTACATAGAGTTAGTCAGCGACTAAATTGGATATAATTGGATTAGTTAAACCGAGACAAACGAAAGTAAGTTGACAATAAGTTTTCTCTTCATTTGTTTTAATGTTGTATTTAATGGCCATTGGCAACTGTAATTTGAATTTTAGTTGAATAAATTCCACATTTACTTTATATTTAATAAGTAAATTTAACAACTCTAAGAAAAAGTCAAAACGATCCCAAGAAGTTTAATTAAATTAACTAGGATCGAAATCACATTAAATTTACAGATAAGTTGATTTAGTTGCTTGTACAGGGAAACCTCGATAGATTGTTAAGTCTAAGGGAAATTTACAAAATTCTTTGATAAATCTATTAAATACAGTAAAATCCTGTTATAATGACACTCAAGGGACCGACGAAGAACCTTTCATGTATTGGGACCAACCAATCACTCATTGAACTTTAGTCGCTCTAACCGGGCGGAAGTTATAAGTGGACTCTACTGTACCTACTTATTAGTTATTTGCAAAGATTTTATTAGTTATATTGAGATTTTCTTTAAATTTTCACTACATTGTGGTAATTTTTGCGACCTTTGTGTTGTTATCTTAAGATCTTATCAGGCTTCAGGTCATGACCTAACCATCTTAATATATTTTCACTACATTTTAAGTTGGATTTTGAAATTTGAAAACATTTTCCAATTAACACTTAATTTGTTTAATGAATTTTAAAAGCTAATGTAGACGAAATTCCTTTTTATTTCGAAATGTTGTGCCTTTTCATCAGTGAATAAAAGTTTTCAACAAAGAAAAATTACTTTAAAATAGCCCAATGAACTATAATAACACAGGCCGACATTTTTGAGGTCATGAAAAAGTGTTTGAAGTTCAATAGGTCTCCTATAGTAATTGGGGGCTGCTAATCACGGCCCTGTACTTAGTTTTTCTCCATCACGTCAGGATTTCGAAAAAAATGCGTTCAAATTATTCAAAATGACCAAATTCGCAATATATTTTTCCATGATATAAGCATAATATTGTACTAGAAACATTATTATTTTATCCTATTAATATATTAGGCTTGATTGAAAATGAATTTACAAAATATCAAAGAGTTATTTCTTTGTTATAATGGATAATATCTTACACTCCGGATATAGTTCTATAATGAGTAAAATTTCAACCAAAAAGTATGCTATAGAGATTTCAAGAATTGTCTGCTTTTAAATTTTAAAGAATTGTGGGAATTTGCTGCGTCTTACAAATTGTATATTAGTTATATGTGCAAACAAGAACTAATTTTCTTACACAAAATATTCTAAAATCCGTAAAAAAAGTTGAAAATTTTTGTTTAAACTTTCTATAGTATACTTTTGGGTGCATATTTTCCAAATTTCACAAAATCTAGACGTGATGGACAAAAACCAAGTATGCAGTTAGAATCAGCGTACCCGAATTAGTTAAGAACACATCTCAACTTAACGTCAGCAAAAATCATGTATCTCAATATTATATATTGTTGATTGGCTTTCAAACTCTAGTTCCGATTTTCTGACGTTAATTTGAGATGTGTTCTTAAGTAATTCTGACTGCATACTTGGTTTTTGTCCATCACGTTCAGATTTTGTAAAATCTGGAGATCTGGGATTGGAAAATAGGCACCCAAAAGTATACTATAGAAAGTTTGAAAAAAATTGTTCAACTATTTTAACAGATTTTAGAATATTCTGTGTAAGAAATAATTAGTTATTGTTTGCACATATAACTAATATACAATATGTTACACGCAGCAGATTCCCATAATTTTTTAAAATTTAAAAAGCAGGCAATTCTTGGAATCTTTATAGCATACTTTTTGGTTCAAATTTTATTTATTATGAAACCATATCCAAAGTGTAAGATATTATGCCTTATAACAAAGGAATAACTCTTTGATTTAGTATTATTTATTATTAAGAAATTTGCGCGAAATTATAAATTCACGTAACTTGAGAAATTAAGCTATAGCAACTAAAGCCTTAAGCTTATTGGGTGTATGTTTAACATTCAATTAAATTACATATAACATTTACATTTTAATTGACTATATGGCTAAATTAGATGGTAGAGATTGGTAGCTCTTAGAAATTCAATAGTTTCTTCTAAATTTTGGTATGACGTCATATCTTGAATTGTTGACTTAAGAAATTTTGATCTCTCTCTCTCTCTCTGGGAAATGTTGATTGGTGCGTTGCACTGTGTACATATTGGAGGAGCCGATTTGTTAAGGATATGTCCCAGTCTGATTCTAGGAAATTTCAATATATCAGTTCGAGAGGTGCTAGTTGTTGTCGTTTTGTCTTGGGAAACGTTCTTGCAATGTTGCGATGTATTGGTGAATATTAGCTCCTTTTGATATTTTGTGAATTTCTTTCAAATCAAGCCTAATATAATGTTTATCATGAAATAATATATTTCAAACGTGGTCATTTTTAATAATATTAAGGAATTTTTTTCGAAATCCTGACGTGATGGAGAAAAACTAAGTAAAGGGCCGCGATCAGCACCCTCCCAATTACTATAGACGACCCATTGAACTTCAAACACTTTTTCATGACCTCAAAAATGTCGGCCTGTGTAAATAATGACAAGAATATCTAAAAAATCATGAACCGAAAACTGAAAATATTTAAAATTCATGGCCATCTCTTGAAATGATTTCAAATAAACTATTTTTATGTTAGTATATGGGAACTCACTTGTTTTCAAACCTTAACTAGTTAGTTATCACCTTGAAAATGATTCATACCAGCAACAAACAAACGAAAAAGAGGGGAAAAAAGGATTTAAAGGATTTAAAAAAACCAAGCGACAGGCAATGAAAGGCAATTATTTACCTGGCTGTGTTTGCACGTAGCGGAGATAGGCTCTATAACCCAGATAGGCGAAAATATTTACAATTTCAGAAGCACCGAAAGAAAAAAAGACAGGCCACACCAAAAAAAAAAAAAAACAAATGTTAATTAAAAAATCGCCGAGTAAGTGCCGAGTACTTTGATTTTTGTTGTTGTTTTTGGTCTTCCAGTAAATGGGTATGCGGGAGTTGGATCGGAGTCGGGTTTGGTCTGGTTTGAGCTGAGCAGAATTTGATGTAACTGGCTTGGCTGGCAACTTTCAACTGTTGTGGAGTATCGCAGTCAACAACAACACCCAAAAAAAAAAGGAAGTGGAATCTTGATGGGGAATTTAATGCATATAATTTAGCTGACAGGAATGGAGTTGGGCTAAAGGAGAGAAAAATAACTGAAAAATCAATGAAAAAGCCATATAGAAATACCTTTATATGTACATGTACATATATACAGGGATATGTAAGCCAACCTAAAGTTGGAATATTTATTCTGCTTGGATTTCTGTATAGACGATTGCATAAGTCTTTGAGTTTAGCAAATCAAGCGTATGAAATAATCGGTATACTCTCTCTGTGTGCAACACACAATGCCAGCTATTATGATTTTTGTTTGTTTATTGTTCATTCTGTGTTTGGAGCCTACTTTCAGGCGCGCGATAATTGCATTTTGAGCGCAATTGCTTCTATTGTAGTTGGGATGCAGGCATCGTATCGCTTTCCTGCATCCCAAATGGGCACCCAGCAGCAGCTTCTGCTCCTTCGCCTACAAATTACATTACAAACGGCCATGACTATGTTTAGTCTCTCTCTCTCTATCTTACTCTCTCTTTCTTTCTCATGCACACACTCTTAGTTCTTGTCTCTCTCTCTTTCTGTTTAAGATTACCAGACATTCTCTCTCTTTCTCTCGCTCACTGTCGCTCTCTGTCTCTCTTTTAGACCACTTCAAGTATGCCTAGCATTTATAGACATCCTTATCAATTCCTATTGGCTGTTTGCCTCCTCGCTTGTGCGCCGACTCAGGGTTTTGTGACGTCACCAGCATCCTCATCCATTACAGCAGATAAGTCAAATTCGAAACTGCTACAAACTTTGGGGGATGCTGCCAAATCCTTGCAAGCAGCACAGAAAAGCCTTGAAGCTGCTGCCCAGTTCCAGACACCGAGTGTAGTTCAGGATTTGAGTTTGGTGTGTAAAGAGCTCTGCGGGTAAGTCGAAATGGGCCTGCCAGCTATTCTGCCTGCCTGGCTAACCTTTAACCTTCAGCCTTCAGTGAATGAGTGCTTAAAAGTGTTGTGTCTTTTCTTTTTTTGTTCCTACTCAAACTAAAACCAACAACTTGATGATAAGTGAAATATTCAACGTTTTTTTTTTTTCAAGTGTTTTCATTTTTTTCAAGTGACTCTAAAATATTTATTGACAAGTGTTTAATATTTCATTTGTTGTTTGTTTTAAACAAATTTCAGAGCTGGCCTGGGCGTTGCGCTTTGTGTGGGCAATTGCGCGACGCCTTTTGATGCCGACACAACCAAAACTAAAATTCTGAACTCGAGTTTTGATTTGGTTAAATGCAAGCAACTGTGTGGACTGCATTTAGGTAAGTCCTCTAATCAAATATATCTAAATTAAGTATATCCTAGTTTAAAAACAACAACAAAAAAAGCAACAGAAATCTTTAAAATCTTTTGCCAAAATGAATATTTCCAAATAAAAGAGTTTTAAAACGTTTCCCAAAAACGCATAAAGTCAAAAATTCGAAAAAAAAAACTCAGAAATTTTTAAGCTCAACCAATTTTTCAAGTCGTCGTATCAAGTGATCGCTTAAGCCCTTTTGTTAGCCTGGCCTTTAAGCTATGCGTTTGGTTTTTGCCGTCGGTAACAGAATTTGAGTCAACCAAAACCAAAAACAAGAGAAATTTAATTTAATTTTGATAGAAGAGAAAATGATATTCCATAAATTATAAAACTAAATCATAAAAAAAAAACTTTTCTATTTTCCGACGGCAAAAAATTCCCCAGTAATTTTTATAGACCATAATTAAATATTAAGATTTATTATATTACTGATGAAATCGTAAAAAGACTTAACAAAAATTATGTAATTATCTTCCATAATATCGAATTTTTTATCATATTTTCCAATGGAAAAAATCAATGTATAAACAACAAACTAATCAGTTAATTTTTAGAAAAATATTCAATATTTATTTTAAAATTGCCTTGCATAAAAAAAAACTGCCTAGATTTCCAAATACTTAAAATGTTTCAACAGAAGCCACTCATATATTTTATTTAGTGCCAAATTCTAACATCAAAAATACAAAAAAAAAAAAAAAACAGTGCTCAGACTAGTTGAGAATTACAACCAAATTAAATAAATGGCAAAGGGAAAAACTGCAAATGCCACAGTTTAAATTAAATAAAAATAACACAACAAATTGAATAATGAAAAATGTTATTTAGTTTACTTAATTTAGTAGTAGTCCTTTCACTTTAGTCGAACCTCAAGTAATTTGATCCCCAGAAAACCCTTAGAAAACTGTTTTGAGGTAGTCACTTGAAATGAAATATTTATAGATTAGGATTTCGAATTATTAAGTGTCCATTGAAATTTGAACTTTGGAAAAAGAATTGACATAACGATTAAATTACCTGGTGACTGAATAATTTAGAGATTTTTTTTTTTATCAGATTACAAAGTCTTTTCTGTTTCTGAAAATTAAATTATGAAATAGGCAGGAAAAGTATTGAATGTTTTCAAGAAATTTACAATTTACTTGCTTATCCAAACCAAAATACCAAAATTTCTTTCCATGTTTTTAATAAACGAATTCTTGGACTGTTTGTTGCATATTTCAGGGGACAAAGTTCTCCACTGCCTTTGATCCATCGCTGTTATAACATACATACATACATATATCCTATAAACTCTTATCTAAGAGCTCTTCTTTTAAATTGCATTTCGATTCTTTCGAGTTTCGAAAGAGGAAAGATAATCTTACCAAATCTTACCTTAAAACTAAAAAATTGTAAACTACTTACAAAAAATTGAAATCAAATAGATCTATTGAAGCACATCTGAACGTTAGGAGCTTTCTGATTTATAGAGAGAAATACATTTTGTAAACAAGTTTTGCCCAATTATAGTATATGGAAAGGGGGATCTAAGCAAATCTAACTAAATCTGGTCAAAAGATGCTCACTTTAGTAATAGATGTCCCTGAAATGGTTAGAGAAGATTAATAAATACTGCATGGTGAAGGTTAAGTCAATGATTAGCCAAATTGGACTAGATTAGTGAAGTAAGTTAGTGTCTATAATTAGAACTATTATCTACTTTAGTTAGTTAGTGGGTCTAGAGGCCGCCCGTCTCTAGTCTCTAGCTCGGTTTGATGGTTCTAGCAATACCTGAAACTCTTTTCAACTCTTCTTTAATTTGGAATTACTTTTGTTCTACAGATGGCCTTGATTGTGAATGCGATGGCAGTAGCATCAGCATGGAAGGTGCCCCAATGGGTAAAGAAGTCTCTTCCGATGCCTTCGGCGACAGACTCTGCACGAGTTTCTGTCATCAACGGCGCAATACTCTGCCCGGGTGCAGTCCATGCCAGTTGATTGTTGCAAAAGTTATTGACGTGGATAAGAAGATGGCGTTGAAGGCCAGTGAAATGCAGAGCACAACTACACATGGTGCCAATGCGAGTGACTATCTAACAAAGGTCGAGCAGGCTCTGGCAAATGCCGTGGAGGCGGTGGCCGAGGAAACAACCGATACACCCGATTGGAACGAATTGTGCAAGGTGCTCTGCAAGACTGGCGATGGCGGGTCTTTGTGCAACTGTGATTTATCACCATTTTCCACCTAATCCTCCAACCGGGATTGGGTATTGGAAACGTGTTTAAATCACAACTCAAAAAAACAAAAATGAAGAAACACACAAAAAGTATAACACTTAAAAAAGCAATTATAATACAATTTGAATTTATTTCAACTTTTCGTTTTTTGTTTGCGTTTAAATGCTAGTGTTGTCATTATATTATTCAATGTTTGTTCATTGCAAAAGTGTTTTAGTTCAATTGTATTATACAACCAAAACAAGAAGAGAAAAAAAAAAAACACAAAAAAAAGTAAAAATCTTATATAAATACATATAACTATGAAAAATCAAAAAACAAAAAGAAAAGAAAAGAAAAGAACAGAAAAAAAAAACATCCCTATGCGAATCAATTAATTTGTAATTAATTTCAATTAAAAGACAAAAAATATATAGTAATTTAAGCAAAATGAATATTCAAATGGTTAAACGAAAACAAGTTTCTGAGTTTTACAAAATTCTCAAATCAAAAATAACAGCAAAATCACTTAAGGGCTTCCAGTGCATTTTTCTCTGAGCCGAGTTAGTTCTCGGGTCTCAAGAATTTTGCCACAAACCCAAAGAGAAGGAAAATGAGAACTTTTCCAAAAACGAAATCAACCAATTAATATCAAAAATATACAACATATCGAAAACAATTATTTACAAAACAAAAAACATATAAACAAATTTTTGGTTTCCTTTTCTTTTCCTTTTTTCTCTCTTTAAGTTAATCCTTTTTGTGTTTTCGGTTTAGTGGAATCAGCATATCAATTTGACTAAAGGCAGAAGGAAAAATTGATTTGAAAAACACAAACAACAACAAAAGAGAAATAATATATATAAATAATATTTTTGTTTTAGTTCAAAGAAGACACGACAAGCATCAATTATGTAATAACAATTATATACATATAAATATTAACCAAGAGTTTAGTGGTGGTTAAATATATATATACATATATATATAAATATTGTATATCTGATAAATTTGGTCTATATACATAAAAACAAAACAAAACAAAACGTAAACACAGAAAAATGAGTTGCGATTGCAAATCAGGAAATTAACTCATTTAACCACAACCAAAATGGAAGGCATTAATTAAATAAGTGTATTTAACAATATCTAAATGTTTATATATAAACTCTATATATACATACATATATATAATAACTAACAAAAGAAAAAAACGAAACAATTTGTTTGGAAGACATTTTTCGCATTGCAAATGGAAGACAAAGCAAACATTTAAATGCATTAATTTCTTAATTAAATTGTGTTTTTGTCTGGAAGACACAAATAACAACAACAACAATAAGAACAAAAAGTGGAAGCAATCGGTAGGCTTAATAACCCGATTGAATATAAAAAACCTATATCTTTATGAACTAAACCTATATTTAAAGGGCTAGCACACGTTGTTCGTGTCGATAATGAAAACGCGACGCTGTGACTGACAATAATTAAATATATATATGAACAATATAAACAATTTATGTGTGTGTACAATTTTTTGAGGCATAACTAAAACAAAATCAATATTGTATTAGACAAAAACGAAAACCTTTTCAACAGAATATTCACTTGCACTTGTATACCTAGATGTTTGTAATTGCACCAAAAAACCATAAAAAGCAAATGAAAAAAATCAAAAAAAAAAAAAAAAAAAAAGAAAGAAAGAAAGAAAAACTATTTAACACTAAATAATGATAATAAACATTAAATCAGAGCACATTCATTGATAATCCTAAACTAAATGCGGCTTCAATATGTATCCGGGTGTGTAGAATGTTAAATATCATATCAATATGTATGTATTATCAATATCTTATCTAAATAAAAACCCATATATATGTATATTCTAATGCACTTTATGTATATGTATATGTGTTAGGCGTTGCGTTTCTGCCATGAATACATACATACATACTAACTTACCAAAAACAAAAACAAACATAAAACACACGCACACTAAACCAATGGAAGACATTATCAAGGCTCAAAATAAACAAAAACAAAAATTCTATCGAATCTGTAAAACAAAAGAGAAACATCATCATCAATTACAACAAACGAATCAAAGTTGATTCAAAACCGTTTCGCATTTTATGTTGTTCGATACAAACAAAAGTATTCATAATAATAATAAATACCGAAAAGAATAAACAAATATAGCAAACAATATATATATATATACATATATATGAAAATCAAAACTATTATACATAAATATATATTTGAGAAACAACACAAGCTTACATAGAGAACTTAGTCGAAGAAAAGAGAAGAGAAATTTAAAGACAATTCCATATTTGAAGAGAATAACCACAAAAAAAGAAAACAAACAACAAAAAACTAAAAACGAATCAAAATCAAAATCAAAAAACCTGCACACAAAGCAAACATCAAAAACAAAATCCATAACATTCAAATAACAAAATAAATATGTATATTATGTGTTAAATGTTGTAAAGCCCCTCTAAAAAAAAAACCAACTGTCTTTTATTTCTATTTAATACTATTAACCCAATCGGACATCATATAAGCATTCCGATCTTAAGTCGATGAAATAATCAATAATGTCTATCGGTTTCATGTGTCGATAAAAATGGTCAGAAACAGATAGAAATACAATCGATTACAGTTATCGATAGAAATGTCAGTGTTGCACAGTACTGAGTTGTCCTATTACACAGCACTGTTTCCATTTTCATCAAGTAAACTGTATAAATACGGGGACGACTCACAGGTCTTCTCATTCAGTTGCTTTCCTCTGCTTGGACAACAACTGAATCAGTTTTTCCTTATTCTTAAAAAGGTTTAAAATATGCTTTTTTAAAATTAACTTTTTAAATAAGGAAAACTTCTCGTATAACATTATGTTTATTTTAAAACTCAATTTCCTAAAAGGGAAGTTCCAACAGGTACTACCTTTGAATAACATCATTTTCCTTATTCATAAATTATAATTACAACGTCGCGTCTTTTAAAGCGATTGCGTTTTATTTTCCTTAATCTAAAATATCCAACCCACCTACAACTGCAATAGTAACTAACTAGCTATAATAAGTGTGGAGATTACATGTGGCTGTTACAACGATGCCACAAAAGGAACCTTCCATTAGTGGAAGTTTATAAGTTTCTCCATATGGATTGTCAAAAATAATACCCAGACAGTATTTCCATTTTTTTCTTATGTTGGCTTGGGCTGTATCAGTCATTCCAAGGAAAAGCTTTGCCAAATTCTACACCGCGTTTCGTTCTTCTTCCTTTTTTGTCAACGTTTCAAACAGAGATGTGTTAGTGCAATTCAATTGACGAGACGAGACAAGGTGATCAATTAACTGAATAAGACTCAGTTCTTGCATAATATATCTACGTAGCGTCTATTCATTGTGTGAACAAAGCTTTTCCCCGACTAAAATTAATATAATGAGAGCTTTTTAATGTCCTTCAATTAGCACAGGTATAAGACACCGTTGTGTAGCCGCAACCATCGGACATGCACGACCATCGATATTACATATGCGATAACTCACAAGGTTTTTTGATTGACTTCTTTCTGCTGGGGTGACAACTGAATCAGTTTTCCTTATATTTCTATAAAATTCCCAATCCACGTTGTTAAATATTTATTTTCCTTTATTTAAAAACTCGTAAAACATTACACAGGCCGACATTTTTGAGGTCATGAAAAAGTGTTTGAAGTTCAATAGGTCTCCTATAGTAATTGGGGGCTGCTAATCACGGCCCTGTACTTAGTTTTTCTCCATCACGTCAGGATTTCGAAAAAAAATGCGTTCAAATTATTCAAAATGACCAAATTCGCAATATATTTTTCCATGATATAAGCATAATATTGTACTAGAAACATTATTATTTTATCCTATTAATATATTAGGCTTGATTGAAAATGAATTTACAAAATATCAAAGAGTTATTTCTTTGTTATAATGGATAATATCTTACACTCCGGATATAGTTCTATAATGAGTAAAATTTCAACCAAAAAGTATGCTATAGAGATTTCAAGAATTGTCTGCTTTTAAATTTTAAAGAATTGTGGGAATTTGCTGCGTCTTACAAATTGTATATTAGTTATATGTGCAAACAAGAACTAATTTTCTTACACAAAATATTCTAAAATCCGTAAAAAAAGTTGAAATTTTTTGTTTAAACTTTCAATAGTATACTTTTGGGTGCCTATTTTCCAACCAAAGATCTCCAGATTTCACAAAATCTAGACGTGATGGACAAAATAAAAGTTCCAATGTAACTTTGAGCATTGAACCTTTAACTGTGGCCATTACATGATGCGGTGACAGAGATATTACAAACGAAATTTCTTGAAAGCCTTCTGAATTGTCAGTAATTTTCTAACTAAATTGAAATGAAAAAGTATATCACTCTGAATGGGAGCAAATAAAACGAACAACCGACTTAATTCTCAGGGACGGTTAACACGATCATCCTACTGTGTCCAATCTATCCAGTCCAGTCTATTAATTTGTAATTTTGCTATTTCTCCGCAATTGTTGCTCTCTTTTGCCACACTTTGTTGCATTTATTTTATTTAAATGGAGTCGGAAAGTTAGGCTCTTGCATCAAGCCCTAATAACCCCTTATTTAATATGGCCATCATTTCATTTGGGTCAACAATACATACGTATTCTACGCGGAGTTTTATTTATTGTTAGTCAAAAGAATTATTGTTTCACCTTGGCGATTTATTGCTTTGTTTTATATATGTTTTAGCAAATATTGTTAAAGGTAATCATCAGTCCGTATCTGGTCTAAATGGCAGCACAAGTGGGTGACTTCTTTGCAGACGTCTAATCTGCATGCTGTTGTTCGGCAGTTTCAGTGCCAGTGCCTTATCATGGGTTTCTTGCCACCGGATCTCACACTTAATTGACGGTTTGTTAAGGTCTCTGTGGATGACTGTGGCGTAAGGTGTAGGAGCTTGTTTTAAAGTCGCTGCAGAATTTCAATGTTTGAGTTAAAACCTGTGCCCCAGAGAATGTTTTAATTTTTATTGGGAAGGCCGTGGCAACTGTCCTGCTCAGACTTTTGTTTGTCAAAGCCACAGTAAAGACTTCTTCTCGGACGACATGTTGAAAGGGTCAGCATGTGGTAGGACTAAAATCTTTTTAAGCATTATTAGTATCCGCACTTGTCCCATATACATATGTACTCATCTTAGGAACTTAGCGACTAAGCGAATGTGAAAAACAATTTTGTGAGAGAAAGATGACGAATTGTTCAAACATTGAACATGGAATGTCTGTCTCTTTTCAATCTACTCATACTACAAACGCTAATAGTTCCGAAAGTCTTGTAAATATATGTTTTCAAAGCTTTCGCTTAAAACACCCGAGAAAACATTGCAAACAAAAGAGGAAAATGCCATTTAACTTTCTCAACCGCTCCCATAAAACGGGGAGCTAAAAGAGTGATCACTGCAGTCGGATTTTTCGAAAAGTCCGCCACATATGGACAGTGACTAAAAAAACTCAATTAGACAAAGTTGAGTATGTAATTTTAAGAAGGGCATAATTTATCCCGGCTGTCGGACAAGTAATGTGCAATTTCAGTTTCGAATTTCACGTTAATACACTTATTAAAATGCCGTGGTGCTCCATATATTCCGATTTCACAGTCACATAGTCCATTTGACACTTTGTGCACTGACGTGTTATCAACCAGGAAAAAGTAAAGCCAAGTGATCTTATTGAAAGAGATCTGGTGGCCATTAATATTAATAACAAATAATAATTTAATAGGAAAATTGTCAATTGTTGATTCAACGCCGAAGAAGAACAATTTTTCACTAAGTGCTTTAATGACCACTAAGAATCAGTCAGTTATAATGCTATTATTTTGTAGTTTAAGTAAAGGAAATGCGGCTGGGGAATTCCTCAAAGACTATGTCTTTACGTCGTCGACTATAATGCCAGGTGATAAGAGTCTGGAAATATTCATATTACAGGATAATATGGTGGAAGGCTGCGAAATGACCAAATCTAGAAAGCTTTGCCATCAGAATTAGAATCCCTCCTCATGTAAACCCCTTAATTATTACAGTTAGTTAGTTACTATTGCAGTTCCAGGTGGGTTGGAGACTTTAGAGTAAGAAAAAGAAAACATTCAATGGGAGGCTTAACAGTACAAGTAACATAGGTAGGATAAAATGGAAGAAGCGATCGAGTGCGTCAACAACCAGACATTTGGCCCATAAGACACTTCCAGTCCACACAAACAAGAGATAAGAACAGAAGTAACTGTATATATAACAGATGTAATCAAAATATTATAGTTAGTTAGTTACTATTGCAGTTCCAGGTGGGTTGGATACTGCACCAGTGGTAACTGGAAAATTGCTCATGATTCAGTTGTTGTCCAAGCAGAGTCGTCCCCGTATTTATGGCATTTTCGATACAAATTTCTCGATGTCTCATTGATGAAAAGTGCAACAATTCGACTCGTGCTTGTCAAAAAAAATGTACGAACTAAATTTTTGTACGAACAAAGCAATCGCATGCTTTCGGGCTTTGCTCAAAAATTGAGTGGAAAACACTTTTATTTTTGCGACCGCACGAATCGGTCAACAGGTCTCTGGCATTTGCAAATGTTCGATGAGGGCGATGTGAGTTGTGAGTAAATTTTTGTGCCTTCGACTTGGCATATTTATACCCTTGCAAAAAGGGTATATTAATTTTGGTCAGAACTGTGCAACGCATAGAACGAAGCATCTCCAACCATACAAAGTATATATATTCTTGATCAGCACGACGATACGAGTTCAAATAGCCATGTCCGTCCGTCCGTCTGGATCAACGCAAACTCCTCCTAGACCGTAAGAGCTGAAATTTTGCACGTAGGCTTGTATATACTGCAGGGGTTGTATATCTCGGATTCAGCCGGATCGGACCACTATATCATATAGCTCCCATACAAACCCCAAAGTCACGAACAGTGACTTTTCTCAATAACTTCGTTATTTTCTATGTTATTATCGTGAAACTTAATATTAGAGAGTTTATTACGCTTATAAACGACTGTGCCAAATTTGATCAAGATCGGATGACTATATCATATAGCTCCCATAGGAACGATCGGTCGAAAACAGTGACTTTTGTAAATAACTTCGTTACTTTTACCGCGATTGCTTTCAAATTAAACATTTGTTAGTATAGTATATCTGTTAATGACTGTGCCAAGTTTGATCAAGATCGGGTGACTATATCATATAGCTCCCATAGGAACGATCGGTGGAAAACAGTGACTTTGATCAATATCTTCGTTATTTCCTATGATTGTAGGCCATTCTTTCTCAAACATAAGCGTTCTTCCGCATTGATGGCTAATAGGTAAGGAAAGAGTTACCAAAAAAGTTGCAAGGGTATACAAACTTTGACGTGGTCAAAGTTAGCCCCGGCCCTCTGGTTTATTGCATATTTCAGGGGACAAAGTTCTCCACTGCCATCACTGTTATCAAATACATATATTCTATAAACTCTATATATAAGAGCTCTTCTTTTAAATTGTATTTCGATTCTTTCGTGTTTCGAAAGAGGATACATAATCTTACCAAATCTTACCTTAAAACTAAAAAATTGTAAACTACTTACAAAAAATTGAAATCAAATAGATCTATTGAAGCACATCTGAACGTTAGGAGCTTTCTGATTTATAGAGAGAAATACATTTTGTAAACAAGTTTTGCCCAATTGATTTATCACCATTTTCCACCTAATCCTCCAACCGGGATTGGGTATTGGAAACGTGTTTAAATCACAACTCAAAAAAACAAAAATGAAGAAACACACAAAAAGTATAACACTTAAAAAAGCAATTATAATACAATTTGAATTTATTTCAACTTTTCGTTTTTTGTTTGCGTTTAAATGCTAGTGTTGTCATTATATTATTCAATGTTTGTTCATTGCAAAAGTGTTTTAGTTCAATTGTATTATACAACCAAAACAAGAAGAAGCAAAAAAAAAACACAAAAAAAGTAAAAATCTTATATAAATACATATAACTATGAAAAATCAAAAAACAAAAAGAAAAGAAAACAAAAGAAAAAAAAAAACATCCCTATGCGAATCAATTAATTTGTAATTAATTTCAATTAAAAGACAAAAAATATATAGTAATTTAAGCAAAATGAATATTCAAATGGTTAAACGAAAACAAGTTTCTGAGTTTTACAAAATTCTCAAATCAAAAATAACAGCAAAATCACTTAAGGGCTTCCAGTGCATTTTTCTCTGAGCCGAGTTAGTTCTCGGGTCTCAAGAATTTTGCCACAAACCCCCAAAAAAAAAAAAAAAAAGAGAAGGAAAATGAGAACTTTTCCAAAAACGAAATCAACCAATTAATATCAAAAATATACAACATATCGAAAACAATTATTTACAAAACAAAAAACATATAAACAAATTTTTGGTTTCCTTTTCTTTTCCTTTTTTCTCTCTTTAAGTTAATCCTTTTTGTGTTTTCGGTTTAGTGGAATCAGCATATCAATTTGACTAAAGGCAGAAGGAAAAATTGATTTGAAAAACACAAACAACAACAAAAGAGAAATAATATATATAAATAATATTTTTGTTTTAGTTCAAAGAAGACACGACAAGCATCAATTATGTAATAACAATTATATACATATAAATATTAACCAAGAGTTTAGTGGTGGTTAAATATATATATACATATATATATAAATATTGTATATCTGATAAATTTGGTCTATATACATAAAAACAAAACAAAACGTAAACACAGAAAAATGAGTTGCGATTGCAAATCAGGAAATTAACTCATTTAACCACAACCAAAATGGAAGGCATTAATTAAATAAGTGTATTTAACAATATCTAAATGTTTATATATAAACTCTATATATACATACATATATATAATAACTAACAAAAGAAAAAAACGAAACAATTTGTTTGGAAGACATTTTTCGCATTGCAAATGGAAGACAAAGCAAACATTTAAATGCATTAATTTCTTAATTGAATTGTGTTTTTGTCTGGAAGACACAAATAACAACAACAACAATAAGAACAAAAAGTGGAAGCAATCGGTAGGCTTAATAACCCGATTGAATATAAAAAACCTATATCTTTATGAACTAAACCTATATTTAAAGGGCTAGCACACGTTGTTCGTGTCGATAATGAAAACGCGACGCTGTGACTGACAATAATTAAATATATATATGAACAATATAAACAATTTATGTGTGTGTACAATTTTTTGAGGCATAACTAAAACAAAATCAATATTGTATTAGACAAAAACGAAAACCTTTTCAACAGAATATTCACTTGCACTTGTATACCTAGATGTTTGTAATTGCACCAAAAAACCATAAAAAGCAAATGACAAAAAAAAAAAAAAAAAAAAAAAAGAAAGAAAGAAAGAAAAACTATTTAACACTAAATAATGATAATGAACATTAAATCAGAGCACATTCATTGATAATCCTAAACTAAATGCGGCTTCAATATGTATCCGGGTGTGTAGAATGTTAAATATCATATCAATATGTATGTATTATCAATATCTTATCTAAATAAAAACCCATATATATGTATATTCTAATGCACTTTATGTATATGTATATGTGTTAGGCGTTGCGTTTCTGCCATGAATACATACATACATACTAACTTACCAAAAACAAAAACAAACATAAAACACACGCACACTAAACCAATGGAAGACATTATCAAGGCTCAAAATAAACAAAAACAAAAATTCTATCGAATCTGTAAAACAAAAGAGAAACATCATCATCAATTACAACAAACGAATCAAAGTTGATTCAAAACCGTTTCGCATTTTATGTTGTTCGATACAAACAAAAGTATTCATAATAATAATAAATACCGAAAAGAATAAACAAATATAGCAAACAATATATATATATATACATATATATGAAAATCAAAACTATTATACATAAATATATATTTGAGAAACAACACAAGCTTACATAGAGAACTTAGTCGAAGAAAAGAGAAGAGAAATTTAAAGACAATTCCATATTTGAAGAGAATAACCACAAAAAAAGAAAACAAACAACAAAAAACTAAAAACGAATCAAAATCAAAATCAAAAAACCTGCACACAAAGCAAACATCAAAAACAAAATCCATAACATTCAAATAACAAAATAAATATGTATATTATGTGTTAAATGTTGTAAAGCCCCTCTAAAAAAAAAAAACCAACTGTCTTTTATTTCTATTTAATACTATTAACCCAATCGGACATCATATAAGCATTCCGATCTTAAGTCGATGAAATAATCAATAATGTCTATCGGTTTCATGTGTCGATAAAAATGGTCAGAAACAGATAGAAATACAATCGATTACAGTTATCGATAGAAATGTCAGTGTTGCACAGTACTGAGTTGTCCTATTACACAGCACTGTTTCCATTTTCATCAAGTAAACTGTATAAATACGGGGACGACTCACAGGTCTTCTCATTCAGTTGCTTTCCTCTGCTTGGACAACAACTGAATCAGTTTTTCCTTATTCTTAAAAAGGTTTAAAATATGCTTTTTTAAAATTAACTTTTTAAATAAGGAAAACTTCTCGTATAACATTATGTTTATTTTAAAACTCAATTTCCTAAAAGGGAAGTTCCAACAGGTACTACCTTTGAATAACATAATTTTCCTTATTCATAAATTATAATTACAACGTCGCGTCTTTTAAAGCGATTGCGTTTTATTTTCCTTAATCTAAAATATCCAACCCACCTACAACTGCAATAGTAACTAACTAGCTATAATAAGTGTGGAGATTACATGTGGCTGTTACAACGATGCCACAAAAGGAACCTTCCATTAGTGGAAGTTTATAAGTTTCTCCATATGGATTGTCAAAAATAATACCCAGACAGTATTTCCATTTTTTTCTTATGTTGGCTTGGGCTGTATCAGTCATTCCAAGGAAAAGCTTTGCCAAATTCTACACCGCGTTTCGTTCTTCTCCTTTTTTGTCAACGTTTCAAACAGAGATGTGTTAGTGCAATTCAATTGACGAGACGAGACAAGGTGATCAATTAACTGAATAAGACTCAGTTCTTGCATAATATATCTACGTAGCGTCTATTCATTGTGTGAACAAAGCTTTTCCCCGACTAAAATTAATATAATGAGAGCTTTTTAATGTCCTTCAATTAGCACAGGTATAAGACACCGTTGTGTAGCCGCAACCATCGGACATGCACGACCATCGATATTACATATGCGATAACTCACAAGGTTTTTTGATTGACTTCTTTCTGCTGGGGTGACAACTGAATCAGTTTTCCTTATATTTCTATAAAATTCCCAATCCACGTTGTTAAATATTTATTTTCCTTTATTTAAAAACTCGTAAAACATTACACAGGCCGACATTTTTGAGGTCATGAAAAAGTGTTTGAAGTTCAATAGGTCTCCTATAGTAATTGGGGGCTGCTAATCACGGCCCTGTACTTAGTTTTTCTCCATCACGTCAGGATTTCGAAAAAAATGCGTTCAAATTATTCAAAATGACCAAATTCGCAATATATTTTTCCATGATATAAGCATAATATTGTACTAGAAACATTATTATTTTATCCTATTAATATATTAGGCTTGATTGAAAATGAATTTACAAAATATCAAAGAGTTATTTCTTTGTTATAATGGATAATATCTTACACTCCGGATATAGTTCTATAATGAGTAAAATTTCAACCAAAAAGTATGCTATAGAGATTTCAAGAATTGTCTGCTTTTAAATTTTAAAGAATTGTGGGAATTTGCTGCGTCTTACAAATTGTATATTAGTTATATGTGCAAACAAGAACTAATTTTCTTACACAAAATATTCTAAAATCCGTAAAAAAAGTTGAAATTTTTTGTTTAAACTTTCAATAGTATACTTTTGGGTGCCTATTTTCCAACCAAAGATCTCCAGATTTCACAAAATCTAGACGTGATGGACAAAATAAAAGTTCCAATGTAACTTTGAGCATTGAACCTTTAACTGTGGCCATTACATGATGCGGTGACAGAGATATTACAAACGAAATTTCTTGAAAGCCTTCTGAATTGTCAGTAATTTTCTAACTAAATTGAAATGAAAAAGTATATCACTCTGAATGGGAGCAAATAAAACGAACAACCGACTTAATTCTCAGGGACGGTTAACACGATCATCCTACTGTGTCCAATCTATCCAGTCCAGTCTATTAATTTGTAATTTTGCTATTTCTCCGCAATTGTTGCTCTCTTTTGCCACACTTTGTTGCATTTATTTTATTTAAATGGAGTCGGAAAGTTAGGCTCTTGCATCAAGCCCTAATAACCCCTTATTTAATATGGCCATCATTTCATTTGGGTCAACAATACATACGTATTCTACGCGGAGTTTTATTTATTGTTAGTCAAAAGAATTATTGTTTCACCTTGGCGATTTATTGCTTTGTTTTATATATGTTTTAGCAAATATTGTTAAAGGTAATCATCAGTCCGTATCTGGTCTAAATGGCAGCACAAGTGGGTGACTTCTTTGCAGACGTCTAATCTGCATGCTGTTGTTCGGCAGTTTCAGTGCCAGTGCCTTATCATGGGTTTCTTGCCACCGGATCTCACACTTAATTGACGGTTTGTTAAGGTCTCTGTGGATGACTGTGGCGTAAGGTGTAGGAGCTTGTTTTAAAGTCGCTGCAGAATTTCAATGTTTGAGTTAAAACCTGTGCCCCAGAGAATGTTTTAATTTTTATTGGGAAGGCCGTGGCAACTGTCCTGCTCAGACTTTTGTTTGTCAAAGCCACAGTAAAGACTTCTTCTCGGACGACATGTTGAAAGGGTCAGCATGTGGTAGGACTAAAATCTTTTTAAGCATTATTAGTATCCGCACTTGTCCCATATACATATGTACTCATCTTAGGAACTTAGCGACTAAGCGAATGTGAAAAACAATTTTGTGAGAGAAAGATGACGAATTGTTCAAACATTGAACATGGAATGTCTGTCTCTTTTCAATCTACTCATACTACAAACGCTAATAGTTCCGAAAGTCTTGTAAATATATGTTTTCAAAGCTTTCGCTTAAAACACCCGAGAAAACATTGCAAACAAAAGAGGAAAATGCCATTTAACTTTCTCAACCGCTCCCATAAAACGGGGAGCTAAAAGAGTGATCACTGCAGTCGGATTTTTCGAAAAGTCCGCCACATATGGACAGTGACTAAAAAAACTCAATTAGACAAAGTTGAGTATGTAATTTTAAGAAGGGCATAATTTATCCCGGCTGTCGGACAAGTAATGTGCAATTTCAGTTTCGAATTTCACGTTAATACACTTATTAAAATGCCGTGGTGCTCCATATATTCCGATTTCACAGTCACATAGTCCATTTGACACTTTGTGCACTGACGTGTTATCAACCAGGAAAAAGTAAAGCCAAGTGATCTTATTGAAAGAGATCTGGTGGCCATTAATATTAATAACAAATAATAATTTAATAAGAAAATTGTCAATTGTTGATTCAACGCCGAAGAAGAACAATTTTTCACTAAGTGCTTTAATGAGAGTCAGTCAGTTATAATGCTATTATTTTGTAGTTTAAGTAAAGGAAATGCGGCTGGGGAATTCCTCAAAGACTATGTCTTCACGTCGTCGACTATAATGCCAGGTGATAAGAGTCTGGAAATATTCATATTACAGGATAATATGGTGGAAGGCTGCGAAATGACCAAATCTAGAAAGCTTTGCCATCAGAATTATAATCCCTCCTCATGTAAACCCCTTAATTATTACAGTTAGTTAGTTACTATTGCAGTTCCAGGTGGGTTGGATACTGCACCAGTGGTAACTGGAAAATGGCTCATGATTCAGTTGTTGTCCAAGCAGAGTCGTCCCCGTATTTATGGCATTTTCGATACAAATTTCTCGATGTCTCATTGATGAAAAGTGCAACAATTCGACTCGTGCTTGTCAAAAAAAATGTACGAACTAAATTTTTGTACGAACAAAGCAATCGCATGCTTTCGGGCTTTGCTCAAAAATTGAGTGGAAAACACTTTTATTTTTGCGACCGCACGAATCGGTCAACAGGTCTCTGGCATTTGCAAATGTTCGATGAGGGCGATGTGAGTTGTGAGTAAATTTTTGTGCCTTCGACTTGGCATATTTATACCCTTGCAAAAAGGGTATATTAATTTTGGTCAGAACTGTGCAACGCATAGAACGAAGCATCTCCAACCATACAAAGTATATATATTCTTGATCAGCACGACGATACGAGTTCAAATAGCCATGTCCGTCCGTCCGTCTGGATCAACGCAAACTCCTCCTAGACCGTAAGAGCTGAAATTTTGCACGTAGGCTTGTATATACTGCAGGGGTTGTATATCTCGGATTCAGCCGGATCGGACCACTATATCATATAGCTCCCATACAAACCCCAAAGTCACGAACAGTGACTTTTCTCAATAACTTCGTTATTTTCTATGTTATTATCGTGAAACTTAATATTAGAGAGTTTATTACGCTTATAAACGACTGTGCCAAATTTGATCAAGATCGGATGACTATATCATATAGCTCCCATAGGAACGATCGGTCGAAAACAGTGACTTTTGTAAATAACTTCGTTACTTTTACCGCGATTGCTTTCAAATTAAACATTTGTTAGTATAGTATATCTGTTAATGACTGTGCCAAGTTTGATCAAGATCGGATGACTATATCATATAGCTCCCATAGGAACGATCGGTCGAAAACAGTGACTTTTGTAAATAACTTCGTTACTTTTACCGCGATTGCTTTCAAATTAAACATTTGTTAGTATAGTATATCTGTTAATGACTGTGCCAAGTTTGATCAAGATCGGATGACTATATCATATAGCTCCCATAGGAACGATCGGTCGAAAACAGTGACTTTTGTAAATAACTTCGTTACTTTTACCGCGATTGCTTTCAAATTAAACATTTGTTAGTATAGTATATCTGTTAATGACTGTGCCAAGTTTGATCAAGATCGGGTGACTATATCATATAGCTCCCATAGGAACGATCGGTGGAAAACAGTGACTTTGATCAATATCTTCGTTATTTCCTATGATTGTAGGCCATTCTTTCTCAAACATAAGCGTTCTTCCGCATTGATGGCTAATAGGTAAGGAAAGAGTTACCAAAAAAGTTGCAAGGGTATACAAACTTTGACGTGGTCAAAGTTAGCCCCGGCCCTCTGGTTTATTGCATATTTCAGGGGACAAAGTTCTCCACTGCCATCACTGTTATCAAATACATATATTCTATAAACTCTATATATTGGGTATTGGAAACGTGTTTAAATCACAACTCAAAAAAACAAAAATGAAGAAACACACAAAAAGTATAACACTTAAAAAAGCAATTATAATACAATTTGAATTTATTTCAACTTTTCGTTTTTTGTTTGCGTTTAAATGCTAGTGTTGTCATTATATTATTCAATGTTTGTTCATTGCAAAAGTGTTTTAGTTCAATTGTATTATACAACCAAAACAAGAAGAAGCAAAAAAAAAACACAAAAAAAAGTAAAAATCTTATATAAATACATATAACTATGAAAAATCAAAAAACAAAAAGAAAAGAAAAAAAAAACATCCCTATGCGAATCAATTAATTTGTAATTAATTTCAATTAAAAGACAAAAAATATATAGTAATTTAAGCAAAATGAATATTCAAATGGTTAAACGAAAACAAGTTTCTGAGTTTTACAAAATTCTCAAATCAAAAATAACAGCAAAATCACTTAAGGGCTTCCAGTGCATTTTTCTCTGAGCCGAGTTAGTTCTCGGGTCTCAAGAATTTTGCCACAAACCCAAAGAGAAGGAAAATGAGAACTTTTCCAAAAACGAAATCAACCAATTAATATCAAAAATATACAACATATCGAAAACAATTATTTACAAAACAAAAAACATATAAACAAATTTTTGGTTTCCTTTTCTTTTCCTTTTTTCTCTCTTTAAGTTAATCCTTTTTGTGTTTTCGGTTTAGTGGAATCAGCATATCAATTTGACTAAAGGCAGAAGGAAAAATTGATTTGAAAAACACAAACAACAACAAAAAGAGAAATAATATATACCTATAAATAATATTTTTGTTTTAGTTCAAAGAAGACACGACAAGCATCAATTATGTAATAACAATTATATACATATAAATATTAACCAAGAGTTTAGTGGTGGTTAAATATATATATACATATATATATAAATATTGTATATCTGATAAATTTGGTCTATATACATAAAAACAAAACAAAACGTAAACACAGAAAAATGAGTTGCGATTGCAAATCAGGAAATTAACTCATTTAACCACAACCAAAATGGAAGGCATTAATTAAATAAGTGTATTTAACAATATCTAAATGTTTATATATAAACTCTATATATACATACATATATATAATAACTAACAAAAGAAAAAAACGAAACAATTTGTTTGGAAGACATTTTTCGCATTGCAAATGGAAGACAAAGCAAACATTTAAATGCATTAATTTCTTAATTGAATTGTGTTTTTGTCTGGAAGACACAAATAACAACAACAACAATAAGAACAAAAAGTGGAAGCAATCGGTAGGCTTAATAACCCGATTGATTTGAATATAAAAAACCTATATCTTTATGAACTAAACCTATATTTAAAGGGCTAGCACACGTTGTTCGTGTCGATAATGAAAACGCGACGCTGTGACTGACAATAATTAAATATATATATGAACAATATAAACAATTTATGTGTGTGTACAATTTTTTGAGGCATAACTAAAACAAAATCAATATTGTATTAGACAAAAACGAAAACCTTTTCAACAGAATATTCACTTGCACTTGTATACCTAGATGTTTGTAATTGCACCAAAAAACCATAAAAAGCAAATGAAAAAAATCAAAAAAAAAAAAAAAAAAAAAAAGAAAGAAAGAAAGAAAGAAAAACTATTTAACACTAAATAATGATAATGAACATTAAATCAGAGCACATTCATTGATAATCCTAAACTAAATGCGGCTTCAATATGTATCCGGGTGTGTAGAATGTTAAATATCATATCAATATGTATGTATTATCAATATCTTATCTAAATAAAAACCCATATATATGTATATTCTAATGCACTTTATGTATATGTATACATATGTGTTAGGCGTTGCGTTTCTGCCATGAATACATACATACATACTAACTTACCAAAAACAAAAACAAACATAAAACACACGCACACTAAACCAATGGAAGACATTATCAAGGCTCAAAATAAACAAAAACAAAAATTCTATCGAATCTGTAAAACAAAAGAGAAACATCATCATCAATTACAACAAACGAATCAAAGTTGATTCAAAACCGTTTCGCATTTTATGTTGTTCGATACAAACAAAAGTATTCATAATAATAATAAATACCGAAAAGAATAAACAAATATAGCAAACAATATATATATATATACATACATATATATGAAAATCAAAACTATTATACATAAATATATATTTGAGAAACAACACAAGCTTACATAGAGAACTTAGTCGAAGAAAAGAGAAGAGAAATTTAAAGACAATTCCATATTTGAAGAGAATAACCACAAAAAAAGAAAACAAACAACAAAAAACTAAAAACGAATCAAAATCAAAATCAAAAAACCTGCACACAAAGCAAACATCAAAAACAAAATCCATAACATTCAAATAACAAAATAAATATGTATATTATGTGTTAAATGTTGTAAAGCCCCTCTAAAAAAAAAAACCAACTGTCTTTTATTTCTATTTAATACTATTAACCCAATCGGACATTATATAAGCATCGATCTTAAGTCAATGAAATAATCAATAATGTCTATCGGTTTCATGTGTCGATAAAAATGGTCAGAAACAGATAGAAATACAATCGATTACAGTTATCGATAGAAATCTCAGTGTTGCACAGTACTGAGTTGTCCTATTACACAGCACTGTTTCCATTTTCATCAAGTAAACTGTATAAATACGGGGACGACTCACAGGTCTTCTCATTCAGTTGCTTTCCTCTGCTTGGACAACAACTGAATCAGTTTTTCCTTATTCTTAAAAAGGTTTAAAATATGCTTTTTTAAAATTAACTTTTTAAATAAGGAAAACTTCTCGTATAACATTATGTTTATTTTAAAACTCAATTTCCTAAAAGGGAAGTTCCAACAGGTACTACCTTTGAATAACATAATTTTCCTTATTCATAAATTATAATTACAACGTCGCGTCTTTTAAAGCGATTGCGTTTTATTTTCCTTAATCTAAAATATCCAACCCACCTACAACTGCAATAGTAACTAACTAGCTATAATAAGTGTGGAGATTACATGTGGCTGTTACAACGATGCCACAAAAGGAACCTTCCATTAGTGGAAGTTTATAAGTTTCTCCATATGGATTGTCAAAAATAATACCCAGACAGTATTTCCATTTTTTTCTTATGTTGGCTTGGGCTGTATCAGTCATTCCAAGGAAAAGCTTTGCCAAATTCTACACCGCGTTTCGTTCTTCTCCTTTTTTGTCAACGTTTCAAACAGAGATGTGTTAGTGCAATTCAATTGACGAGACGAGACAAGGTGATCAATTAACTGAATAAGACTCAGTTCTTGCATAATATATCTACGTAGCGTCTATTCATTGTGTGAACAAAGCTTTTCCCCGACTAAAATTAATATAATGAGAGCTTTTTAATGTCCTTCAATTAGCACAGGTATAAGACCTCGTTGTGTAGCCGCAACCATCGGACATGCACGACCATCGATATTACATATGCGATAACTCACAAGGTTTTTTGATTGACTTCTTTCTGCTGGGGTGACAACTGAATCAGTTTTCCTTATATTTCTATAAAATTCCCAATCCACGTTGTTAAATATTTATTTTCCTTTATTTAAAAACTCGTAAAACATTATTTTTCAAAAATAAAAGTTCCAATGTAACTTTGAGCATTGAACCTTTAACTGTGGCCATTACATGATGCGGTGACAGAGATATTACAAACGAAATTTCTTGAAAGCCTTCTGAATTGTCAGTAATTTTCTAACTAAATTGAAATGAAAAAGTATATCACTCTGAATGGGAGCAAATAAAACGAACAACCGACTTAATTCTCAGGGACGGTTAACACGATCATCCTACTGTGTCCAATCTATCCAGTCCAGTCTATTAATTTGTAATTTTGCTATTTCTCCGCAATTGTTGCTCTCTTTTGCCACACTTTGTTGCATTTATTTTATTTAAATGGAGTCGGAAAGTTAGGCTCTTGCATCAAGCCCTAATAACCCCTTATTTAATATGGCCATCATTTCATTTGGGTCAACAATACATACGTATTCTACGCGGAGTTTTATTTATTGTTAGTCAAAAGAATTATTGTTTCACCTTGGCGATTTATTGCTTTGTTTTATATATGTTTTAGCAAATATTGTTAAAGGTAATCATCAGTCCGTATCTGGTCTAAATGGCAGCACAAGTGGGTGACTTCTTTGCAGACGTCTAATCTGCATGCTGTTGTTCGGCAGTTTCAGTGCCAGTGCCTTATCATGGGTTTCTTGCCACCGGATCTCACACTTAATTGACGGTTTGTTAAGGTCTCTGTGGATGACTGTGGCGTAAGGTGTAGGAGCTTGTTTTAAAGTCGCTGCAGAATTTCAATGTTTGAGTTAAAACCTGTGCCCCAGAGAATGTTTTAATTTTTATTGGGAAGGCCGTGGCAACTGTCCTGCTCAGACTTTTGTTTGTCAAAGCCACAGTAAAGACTTCTTCTCGGACGACATGTTGAAAGGGTCAGCATGTGGTAGGACTAAAATCTTTTTAAGCATTATTAGTATCCGCACTTGTCCCATATACATATGTACTCATCTTAGGAACTTAGCGACTAAGCGAATGTGAAAAACAATTTTGTGAGAGAAAGATGACGAATTGTTCAAACATTGAACATGGAATGTCTGTCTCTTTTCAATCTACTCATACTACAAACGCTAATAGTTCCGAAAGTCTTGTAAATATATGTTTTCAAAGCTTTCGCTTAAAACACCCGAGAAAACATTGCAAACAAAAGAGGAAAATGCCATTTAACTTTCTCAACCGCTCCCATAAAACGGGGAGCTAAAAGAGTGATCACTGCAGTCGGATTTTTCGAAAAGTCCGCCACATATGGACAGTGACTAAAAAAACTCAATTAGACAAAGTTGAGTATGTAATTTTAAGAAGGGCATAATTTATCCCGGCTGTCGGACAAGTAATGTGCAATTTCAGTTTCGAATTTCACGTTAATACACTTATTAAAATGCCGTGGTGCTCCATATATTCCGATTTCACAGTCACATAGTCCATTTGACACTTTGTGCACTGACGTGTTATCAACCAGGAAAAAGTAAAGCCAAGTGATCTTATTGAAAGAGATCTGGTGGCCATTAATATTAATAACAAATAATAATTTAATAGGAAAATTGTCAATTGTTGATTCAACGCCGAAGAAGAACAATTTTTCACTAAGTGCTTTAATGACCACTAAGAGTCAGTCAGTTATAATGCTATTATTTTGTAGTTTAAGTAAAGGAAATGCGGCTGGGGAATTCCTCAAAGACTATGTCTTCACGTCGTCGACTATAATGCCAGGTGATAAGAGTCTGGAAATATTCATATTACAGGATAATATGGTGGAAGGCTGCGAAATGGCCAAATCTAGAAAGCTTTGCCATCGGAATTAGAATCCCTGCTCATGTAAACCCCTTAATTATTACAGCTAGTTAGTTACTATTGCAGTTCCAGGTGGGTTGGAGACTTTAGAGTAAGAAAAAGAAAACATTCAATGGGAGGCTTAACAGTACAAGTAACATAGGTAGGATAAAATGGAAGAAGCGATCGAGTGCGTCAACAACCAGACATTTGGCCCATAAGACACTTCCAGTCCACACAAACAAGAGATAAGAACAGAAGTAACTGTATATATAACAGATGTAATCAAAATATTATAGTTAGTTAGTTACTATTGCAGTTCCAGGTGGGTTGGATACTGCACCAGTGGTAACTGGAAAATTGCTCATGATTCAGTTGTTGTCCAAGCAGAGTCGTCCCCGTATTTATGGCATTTTCGATACAAATTTCTCGATGTCTCATTGATGAAAAGTGCAACAATTCGACTCGTGCTTGTCAAAAAAAATGTACGAACTAAATTTTTGTACGAACAAAGCAATCGCATGCTTTCGGGCTTTGCTCAAAAATTGAGTGGAAAACACTTTTATTTTTGCGACCGCACGAATCGGTCAACAGGTCTCTGGCATTTGCAAATGTTCGATGAGGGCGATGTGAGTTGTGAGTAAATTTTTGTGCCTTCGACTTGGCATATTTATACCCTTGCAAAAAGGGTATATTAATTTTGGTCAACTGTGCAACGCATAGAACGAAGCATCTCCAACCATACAAAGTATATATATTCTTGATCAGCACGACGATACGAGTTCAAATAGCCATGTCCGTCCGTCCGTCTGGATCAACGCAAACTCCTCCTAGACCGTAAGAGCTGAAATTTTGCACGTAGGCTTGTATATACTGCAGGGGTTGTATATCTCGGATTCAGCCGGATCGGACCACTATATCATATAGCTCCCATACAAACTCCAAAGTCACGAACAGTGACTTTTCTCAATAACTTCGTTATTTTCTGTGCTATTATTGTGGAACTTAATATTAGAGACTTTGTTACGCCTATAAACGACTGTGCCAAATTTGATCAAGATCGGATGACTATATCATATAGCTCCCATAGGAACGATCGGTCGAAAACAGTGACTTTTGTAAATAACTTCGTTACTTTTACCGCGATTGCTTTCAAATTAAACATTTGTTAGTATAGTATATCTGTTAATGACTGTGCCAAGTTTGATCAAGATCGGGTGACTATATCATATAGCTCCCATAGGAACGATCGGTGGAAAACAGTGACTTTGATCAATATCTTCGTTATTTCCTATGATTGTAGGCCATTCTTTCTCAAACATAAGCGTTCTTCCGCATTGATGGCTAATAGGTAAGGAAAGAGTTACCAAAAAAGTTGCAAGGGTATACAAACTTTGACGTGGTCAAAGTTAGCCCCGGCCCTCTGGTTTATTGCATATTTCAGGGGACAAAGTTCTCCACTGCCATCACTGTTATCAAATACATATATTCTATAAACTCTATATATAAGAGCTCTTCTTTTAAATTGTATTTCGATTCTTTCGTGTTTCGAAAGAGGATACATAATCTTACCAAATCTTACCTTAAAACTAAAAAATTGTAAACTACTTACAAAAAATTGAAATCAAATAGATCTATTGAAGCACATCTGAACGTTAGGAGCTTTCTGATTTATAGAGAGAAATACATTTTGTAAACAAGTTTTGCCCAATTGATTTATCACCATTTTCCACCTAATCCTCCAACCGGGATTGGGTATTGGAAACGTGTTTAAATCACAACTCAAAAAAACAAAAATGAAGAAACACACAAAAAGTATAACACTTAAAAAAGCAATTATAATACAATTTGAATTTATTTCAACTTTTCGTTTTTTGTTTGCGTTTAAATGCTAGTGTTGTCATTATATTATTCAATGTTTGTTCATTGCAAAAGTGTTTTAGTTCAATTGTATTATACAACCAAAACAAGAAGAAGCAAAAAAAAAACAAAAAAAAAGTAAAAATCTTATATAAATACATATAACTATGAAAAATCAAAAAACAAAAAGAAAAGAAAAAAAAAACATCCCTATGCGAATCAATTAATTTGTAATTAATTTCAATTAAAAGACAAAAAATATATAGTAATTTAAGCAAAATGAATATTCAAATGGTTAAACGAAAACAAGTTTCTGAGTTTTACAAAATTCTCAAATCAAAAATAACAGCAAAATCACTTAAGGGCTTCCAGTGCATTTTTCTCTGAGCCGAGTTAGTTCTCGGGTCTCAAGAATTTTGCCACAAACCCAAAGAGAAGGAAAATGAGAACTTTTCCAAAAACGAAATCAACCAATTAATATCAAAAATATACAACATATCGAAAACAATTATTTACAAAACAAAAAACATATAAACAAATTTTTGGTTTCCTTTTCTTTTCCTTTTTTCTCTCTTTAAGTTAATCCTTTTTGTGTTTTCGGTTTAGTGGAATCAGCATATCAATTTGACTAAAGGCAGAAGGAAAAATTGATTTGAAAAACACAAACAACAACAAAAAGAGAAATAATATATACCTATAAATAATATTTTTGTTTTAGTTCAAAGAAGACACGACAAGCATCAATTATGTAATAACAATTATATACATATAAATATTAACCAAGAGTTTAGTGGTGGTTAAATATATATATACATATATATATAAATATTGTATATCTGATAAATTTGGTCTATATACATAAAAACAAAACAAAACGTAAACACAGAAAAATGAGTTGCGATTGCAAATCAGGAAATTAACTCATTTAACCACAACCAAAATGGAAGGCATTAATTAAATAAGTGTATTTAACAATATCTAAATGTTTATATATAAACTCTATATATACATACATATATATAATAACTAACAAAAGAAAAAAAACGAAACAATTTGTTTGGAAGACATTTTTCGCATTGCAAATGGAAGACAAAGCAAACATTTAAATGCATTAATTTCTTAATTAAATTGTGTTTTTGTCTGGAAGACACAAATAACAACAACAACAATAAGAACAAAAAGTGGAAGCAATCGGTAGGCTTAATAACCCGATTGATTTGAATATAAAAAACCTATATCTATATGAACTAAACCTATATTTAAAGGGCTAGCACACGTTGTTCGTGTCGATAATGAAAACGCGACGCTGTGACTGACAATAATTAAATATATATATGAACAATATAAACAATTTATGTGTGTGTACAATTTTTTGAGGCATAACTAAAACAAAATCAATATTGTATTAGACAAAAACGAAAACCTTTTCAACAGAATATTCACTTGCACTTGTATACCTAGATGTTTGTAATTGCACCAAAAAACCATAAAAAGCAAATGAAAAAAATCAAAAAAAAAAAAAAAAAAAAGAAAGAAAGAAAGAAAGAAAAACTATTTAACACTAAATAGATAATGAACATTAAATCAGAGCACATTCATTGATAATCCTAAACTAAATGCGGCTTCAATATGTGTCCGGGTGTGTAGAATGTTAAATATCATATCAATATGTATGTATTATCAATATCTTATCTAAATAAAAACCCATATATATGTATATTCTAATGCACTTTATGTATATGTATACATATGTGTTAGGCGTTGCGTTTCTGCCATGAATACATACATACATACTAACTTACCAAAAACAAAAACAAACATAAAACACACGCACACTAAACCAATGGAAGACATTATCAAGGCTCAAAATAAACAAAAACAAAAATTCTATCGAATCTGTAAAACAAAAGAGAAACATCATCATCAATTACAACAAACGAATCAAAGTTGATTCAAAACCGTTTCGCATTTTATGTTGTTCGATACAAACAAAAGTATTCATAATAATAATAAATACCGAAAAGAATAAACAAATATAGCAAACAATATATATATATATACATACATATATATGAAAATCAAAACTATTATACATAAATATATATTTGAGAAACAACACAAGCTTACATAGAGAACTTAGTCGAAGAAAAGAGAAGAGAAATTTAAAGACAATTCCATATTTGAAGAGAATAACCACAAAAAAAGAAAACAAACAACAAAAAACTAAAAACGAATCAAAATCAAAATCAAAAAACCTGCACACAAAGCAAACATCAAAAACAAAATCCATAACATTCAAATAACAAAATAAATATGTATATTATGTGTTAAATGTTGTAAAGCCCCTCTAAAAAAAAAAACCAACTGTCTTTTATTTCTATTTAATACTATTAACCCAATCGGACATCATATAAGCATTCCGATCTTAAGTCGATGAAATAATCAATAATGTCTATCGGTTTCATGTGTCGATAAAAATGGTCAGAAACAGATAGAAATACAATCGATTACAGTTATCGATAGAAATATCAGTGTTGCACAGTACTGAGTTGTCCTATTACACAGCACTGTTTCCATTTTCATCAAGTAGGCATCGAGAAATTTCTATCGAAAACTGTATAAATACGGGGACGACTCACAGGTCTTCTCATTCAGTTACTTTCCTCTGCTTGGACAACAACTGAATCAGTTTTTCCTTATTCTTAAAAAGGTTTAAATAATGCTTTTTTAAAATTAACTTTTTAAATAAGGAAAACTTCTCGTATAACATTTTGTTTTTTTTACAACTCAATTTCGTAAAACGGAAGTTCCAACAGGTACTACCTTTGAATAACACCATTTTCCTTATTCATAAATTATAATTACAACGTCGCGTCTTTTAAAGCGATTGCGTTTTATTTTCCTTAATCTAAAATATCCAACCCACCTACAACTGCAATAGTAACTAACTAGCTATAATAAGTGTGGAGATTACATGTGGCTGTTACAACGATGCCACAAAAGGAACCTTCCATTAGTGGAAGTTTATAAGTTTCTCCATATGGATTGTCAAAAATAATACCCAGACAGTATTTCCATTTTTTTCTTATGTTGGCTTGGGCTGTATCAGTCATTCCAAGGAAAAGCTTTGCCAAATTCTACACCGCGTTTCGTTCTTCTCCTTTTTTGTCAACGTTTCAAACAGAGATGTGTTAGTGCAATTCAATTGACGAGACGAGACAAGGTGATCAATTAACTGAATAAGACTCAGTTCTTGCATAATATATCTACGTAGCGTCTATTCATTGTGTGAACAAAGCTTTTCCCCGACTAAAATTAATATAATGAGAGCTTTTTAATGTCCTTCAATTAGCACAGGTATAAGACCTCGTTGTGTAGCCGCAACCATCGGACATGCACGACCATCGATATTACATATGCGATAACTCACAAGGTTTTTTGATTGACTTCTTTCTGCTGGGGTGACAACTGAATCAGTTTTCCTTATATTTCTATAAAATTCCCAATCCACGTTGTTAAATATTTATTTTCCTTTATTTAAAAACTCGTAAAACATTATTTTTCAAAAATAAAAGTTCCAATGTAACTTTGAGCATTGAACCTTTAACTGTGGCCATTACATGATGCGGTGACAGAGATATTACAAACGAAATTTCTTGAAAGCCTTCTGAATTGTCAGTAATTTTCTAACTAAATTGAAATGAAAAAGTATATCACTCTGAATGGGAGCAAATAAAACGAACAACCGACTTAATTCTCAGGGACGGTTAACACGATCATCCTACTGTGTCCAATCTATCCAGTCCAGTCTATTAATTTGTAATTTTGCTATTTCTCCGCAATTGTTGCTCTCTTTTGCCACACTTTGTTGCATTTATTTTATTTAAATGGAGTCGGAAAGTTAGGCTCTTGCATCAAGCCCTAATAACCCCTTATTTAATATGGCCATCATTTCATTTGGGTCAACAATACATACGTATTCTACGCGGAGTTTTATTTATTGTTAGTCAAAAGAATTATTGTTTCACCTTGGCGATTTATTGCTTTGTTTTATATATGTTTTAGCAAATATTGTTAAAGGTAATCATCAGTCCGTATCTGGTCTAAATGGCAGCACAAGTGGGTGACTTCTTTGCAGACGTCTAATCTGCATGCTGTTGTTCGGCAGTTTCAGTGCCAGTGCCTTATCATGGGTTTCTTGCCACCGGATCTCACACTTAATTGACGGTTTGTTAAGGTCTCTGTGGATGACTGTGGCGTAAGGTGTAGGAGCTTGTTTTAAAGTCGCTGCAGAATTTCAATGTTTGAGTTAAAACCTGTGCCCCAGAGAATGTTTTAATTTTTATTGGGAAGGCCGTGGCAACTGTCCTGCTCAGACTTTTGTTTGTCAAAGCCACAGTAAAGACTTCTTCTCGGACGACATGTTGAAAGGGTCAGCATGTGGTAGGACTAAAATCTTTTTAAGCATTATTAGTATCCGCACTTGTCCCATATACATATGTACTCATCTTAGGAACTTAGCGACTAAGCGAATGTGAAAAACAATTTTGTGAGAGAAAGATGACGAATTGTTCAAACATGGAACATGGAATGTCTGTCTCTTTTCAATCTACTCATACTACAAACGCTAATAGTTCCGAAAGTCTTGTAAATATATGTATGTTTTCAAAGCTTTCGCTTAAAACACCCGAGAAAACATTGCAAACAAAAGAGGAAAATGCCATTTAACTTTCTCAACCGCTCCCATAAAACGGGGAGCTAAAAGAGTGATCACTGCAGTCGGATTTTTCGAAAAGTCCGCCACATATGGACAGTGACTAAAAAAACTCAATTAGACAAAGTTGAGTATGTAATTTTAAGAAGGGCATAATTTATCCCGGCTGTCGGACAAGTAATGTGCAATTGCTCCATATATTCCGATTTCACAGTCACATAGTCCATTTGACACTTTGTGCACTGACGTGTTATCAACCAGGAAAAAGTAAAGCCAAGTGATCTTATTGAAAGAGATCTGGTGGCCATTAATATTAATAACAAATAATAATTTAATAGGAAAATTGTCAATTGTTGATTCAACGCCGAAGAAGAACAATTTTTCACTAAGTGCTTTAATGACCACTAAGAGTCAGTCAGTTATAATGCTATTATTTTGTAGTTTAAGTAAAGGAAATGCGGCTGGGGAATTCCTCAAAGACTATGTCTTCACGTCGTCGACTATAATGCCAGGTGATAAGAGTCTGGAAATATTCATATTACAGGATAATATGGTGGAAGGCTGCGAAATGGCCAAATCTAGAAAGCTTTGCCATCGGAATTAGAATCCCTGCTCATGTAAACCCCTTAATTATTACAGCTAGTTAGTTACTATTGCAGTTCCAGGTGGGTTGGAGACTTTAGAGTAAGAAAAAGAAAACATTCAATGGGAGGCTTAACAGTACAAGTAACATAGGTAGGATAAAATGGAAGAAGCGATCGAGTGCGTCAACAACCAGACATTTGGCCCATAAGACACTTCCAGTCCACACAAACAAGAGATAAGAACAGAAGTAACTGTATATATAACAGATGTAATCAAAATATTATAGTTAGTTAGTTACTATTGCAGTTCCAGGTGGGTTGGATACTGCACCAGTGGTAACTGGAAAATTGCTCATGATTCAGTTGTTGTCCAAGCAGAGTCGTCCCCGTATTTATGGCATTTTCGATACAAATTTCTCGATGTCTCATTGATGAAAAGTGCAACAATTCGACTCGTGCTTGTCAAAAAAAATGTACGAACTAAATTTTTGTACGAACAAAGCAATCGCATGCTTTCGGGCTTTGCTCAAAAATTGAGTGGAAAACACTTTTATTTTTGCGACCGCACGAATCGGTCAACAGGTCTCTGGCATTTGCAAATGTTCGATGAGGGCGATGTGAGTTGTGAGTAAATTTTTGTGCCTTCGACTTGGCATATTTATACCCTTGCAAAAAGGGTATATTAATTTTGGTCAGAACTGTGCAACGCATAGAACGAAGCATCTCCAACCATACAAAGTATATATATTCTTGATCAGCACGACGATACGAGTTCAAATAGCCATGTCCGTCCGTCCGTCTGGATCAACGCAAACTCCTCCTAGACCGTAAGAGCTGAAATTTTGCACGTAGGCTTGTATATACTGCAGGGGTTGTATATCTCGGATTCAGCCGGATCGGACCACTATATCATATAGCTCCCATACAAACTCCAAAGTCACGAACAGTGACTTTTCTCAATAACTTCGTTATTTTCTGTGCTATTATTGTGGAACTTAATATTAGAGACTTTGTTACGCCTATAAACGACTGTGCCAAATTTGATCAAGATCGGATGACTATATCATATAGCTCCCATAGGAACGATCGGTCGAAAACAGTGACTTTTGTAAATAACTTCGTTACTTTTACCGCGATTGCTTTCAAATTAAACATTTGTTAGTATAGTATATCTGTTAATGACTGTGCCAAGTTTGATCAAGATCGGGTGACTATATCATATAGCTCCCATAGGAACGATCGGTGGAAAACAGTGACTTTGATCAATATCTTCGTTATTTCCTATGATTGTAGGCCATTCTTTCTCAAACATAAGCGTTCTTCCGCATTGATGGCTAATAGGTAAGGAAAGAGTTACCAAAAAAGTTGCAAGGGTATACAAACTTTGACGTGGTCAAAGTTAGCCCCGGCCCTCTGGTTTATTGCATATTTCAGGGGACAAAGTTCTCCACTGCCATCACTGTTATCAAATACATATATTCTATAAACTCTATATATAAGAGCTCTTCTTTTAAATTGTATTTCGATTCTTTCGTGTTTCGAAAGAGGATACATAATCTTACCAAATCTTACCTTAAAACTAAAAAATTGTAAACTACTTACAAAAAATTGAAATCAAATAGATCTATTGAAGCACATCTGAACGTTAGGAGCTTTCTGATTTATAGAGAGAAATACATTTTTTAAACAAGTTTTGCCCAATTATAGTATATGGAAAGGGGGATCTAAGCAAATCTAACTAAATCTGGTCAAAAGATGCTCACTTTAGTAATAGATGTCCCTGAAATGGTTAGAGAAGATTAATAAATACTGCATGGTGAAGGTTAAGTCAATGATTAGCCAAATTGGACTAGATTAGTGAAGTAAGTTAGTGTCTATAATTAGAACTATTATCTACTTTAGTTAGTTAGTGGGTCTAGAGGCCGCCCGTCTCTAGTCTCTAGCTCGGTTTGATGGTTCTAGCAATACCTGAAACTCTTTTTTTAACTCTTCTTTAATTTGGAATTACTTTTGTTCTACAGATGGCCTTGATTGTGAATGCGATCGCAGTAGCATCAGCATGGAAGGTGCCCCAATGGGTAAAGAAGTCTCTTCCGATGCCTTCGGCGACAGACTCTGCACGAGTTTCTGTCATCAACGGCGCAATACTCTGCCCGGGTGCAGTCCATGCCAGTTGATTGTTGCAAAAGTTATTGACGTGGATAAGAAGATGGCGTTGAAGGCCAGTGAAATGCAGAGCACAACTACACATGGTGCCAATGCGAGTGACTATCTAACAAAGGTCGAGCAGGCTCTGGCAAATGCCGTGGAGGCGGTGGCCGAGGAAACAACCGATACACCCGATTGGAACGAATTGTGCAAGGTGCTCTGCAAGACTGGCGATGGCGGGTCTTTGTGCAACTGTGATTTATCACCATTTTCCACCTAATCCTCCAACCGGGATTGGGTATTGGAAACGTGTTTAAATCACAACTCAAAAAAACAAAAATGAAGAAACACACAAAAAGTATAACACTTAAAAAAGCAATTATAATACAATTTGAATTTATTTCAACTTTTCGTTTTTTGTTTGCGTTTAAATGCTAGTGTTGTCATTATATTATTCAATGTTTGTTCATTGCAAAAGTGTTTTAGTTCAATTGTATTATACAACCAAAACAAGAAGAAGCAAAAAAAAAACACAAAAAAAAAGTAAAAATCTTATATAAATACATATAACTATGAAAAATCAAAAAACAAAAAGAAAAGAAAACCAAAAAAAAAAAAAACATCCCTATGCGAATCAATTAATTTGTAATTAATTTCAATTAAAAGACAAAAAAATATATAGTAATTTAAGCAAAATGAATATTCAAATGGTTAAACGAAAACAAGTTTCTGAGTTTTACAAAATTCTCAAATCAAAAATAACAGCAAAATCACTTAAGGGCTTCCAGTGCATTTTTCTCTGAGCCGAGTTAGTTCTCGGGTCTCAAGAATTTTGCCACAAACCCAAAGAGAAGGAAAATGAGAACTTTTCCAAAAACGAAATCAACCAATTAATATCAAAAATATACAACATATCGAAAACAATTATTTACAAAACAAAAAACATATAAACAAATTTTTGGTTTCCTTTTCTTTTCCTTTTTTCTCTCTTTAAGTTAATCCTTTTTGTGTTTTCGGTTTAGTGGAATCAGCATATCAATTTGACTAAAGGCAGAAGGAAAAATTGATTTGAAAAACACAAACAACAACAAAAAGAGAAATAATATATACCTATAAATAATATTTTTGTTTTAGTTCAAAGAAGACACGACAAGCATCAATTATGTAATAACAATTATATACATATAAATATTAACCAAGAGTTTAGTGGTGGTTAAATATATATATACATATATATATAAATATTGTATATCTGATAAATTTGGTCTATATACATAAAAACAAAACAAAACGTAAACACAGAAAAATGAGTTGCGATTGCAAATCAGGAAATTAACTCATTTAACCACAACCAAAATGGAAGGCATTAATTAAATAAGTGTATTTAACAATATCTAAATGTTTATATATAAACTCTATATATACATACATATATATAATAACTAACAAAAGAAAAAAACGAAACAATTTGTTTGGAAGACATTTTTCGCATTGCAAATGGAAGACAAAGCAAACATTTAAATGCATTAATTTCTTAATTAAATTGTGTTTTTGTCTGGAAGACACAAATAACAACAACAACAATAAGAACAAAAAGTGGAAGCAATCGGTAGGCTTAATAACCCGATTGATTTGAATATAAAAAACCTATATCTATATGAACTAAACCTATATTTAAAGGGCTAGCACACGTTGTTCGTGTCGATAATGAAAACGCGACGCTGTGACTGACAATAATTAAATATATATATGAACAATATAAACAATTTATGTGTGTGTACAATTTTTTTGAGGCATAACTAAAACAAAATCAATATTGTATTAGACAAAAACGAAAACCTTTTCAACAGAATATTCACTTGCACTTGTATACCTAGATGTTTGTAATTGCACCAAAAAACCATAAAAAGCAAATGAAAAAAATCAAAAAAAAAAAAAAAAAAAAAAAAAAGAAAGAAAGAAAGAAAAACTATTTAACACTAAATAATGATAATGAACATTAAATCAGAGCACATTCATTGATAATCCTAAACTAAATGCGGCTTCAATATGTATCCGGGTGTGTAGAATGTTAAATATCATATCAATATGTATGTATTATCAATATCTTATCTAAATAAAAACCCATATATATGTATATTCTAATGCACTTTATGTATATGTATACATATGTGTTAGGCGTTGCGTTTCTGCCATGAATACATACATACATACTAACTTACCAAAAACAAAAACAAACATAAAACACACGCACACTAAACCAATGGAAGACATTATCAAGGCTCAAAATAAACAAAAACAAAAATTCTATCGAATCTGTAAAACAAAAGAGAAACATCATCATCAATTACAACAAACGAATCAAAGTTGATTCAAAACCGTTTCGCATTTTATGTTGTTCGATACAAACAAAAGTATTCATAATAATAATAAATACCGAAAAGAATAAACAAATATAGCAAACAATATATATATATATACATACATATATATGAAAATCAAAACTATTATACATAAATATATATTTGAGAAACAACACAAGCTTACATAGAGAACTTAGTCGAAGAAAAGAGAAGAGAAATTTAAAGACAATTCCATATTTGAAGAGAATAACCACAAAAAAAGAAAACAAACAACAAAAAACTAAAAACGAATCAAAATCAAAATCAAAAAACCTGCACACAAAGCAAACATCAAAAACAAAATCCATAACATTCAAATAACAAAATAAATATGTATATTATGTGTTAAATGTTGTAAAGCCCCTAAAAAAAAAAACCAACTGTCTTTTATTTCTATTTAATACTATTAACCCAATCGGACATCATATATGTAAGCATTCCGATCTTAAGTCGATGAAATAATCAATAATGTCTATCGGTTTCATGTGTCGATAAAAATGGTCAGAAACAGATAGAAATACAATCGATTACAGTTATCGATAGAAATGTCAGTGTTGCACAGTACTGAGTTGTCCTATTACACAGCACTGTTTCCATTTTCATCAAGTAAACTGTATAAATACGGGGACGACTCACAGGTCTTCTCATTCAGTTGCTTTCCTCTGCTTGGACAACAACTGAATCAGTTTTTCCTTATTCTTAAAAAGGTTTAAATAATGCTTTATTAAAATTAACTTTTTAAATAAGGAAAACTTCTCGTATAATATTATGTTTATTTTAAAACTCAATTTCCTAAAAGGGAAGTTCCAACAGGTACTACCTTTGAATAACACCATTTTCCTTATTCATAAATTATAATTACAACGTCGCGTCTTTTAAAGCGATTGCGTTTTATTTTCCTTAATCTAAAATATCCAACCCACCTACAACTGCAATAGTAACTAACTAGCTATAATAAGTGTGGAGATTACATGTGGCTGTTACAACGATGCCACAAAAGGAACCTTCCATTAGTGGAAGTTTATAAGTTTCTCCATATGGATTGTCAAAAATAATACCCAGACAGTATTTCCATTTTTTTCTTATGTTGGCTTGGGCTGTATCAGTCATTCCAAGGAAAAGCTTTGCCAAATTCTACACCGCGTTTCGTTCTTCTTCTTTTTTGTCAACGTTTCAAACAGAGATGTGTTAGTGCAATTCAATTGACGAGACGAGACAAGGTGATCAATTAACTGAATAAGACTCAGTTCTTGCATAATATATCTACGTAGCGTCTATTCATTGTGTGAACAAAGCTTTTCCCCGACTAAAATTAATATAATGAGAGCTTTTTAATGTCCTTCAATTAGCACAGGTATAAGACACCGTTGTGTAGCCGCAACCATCGGACATGCACGACCATCGATATTACATATGCGATAACTCACAAGGTTTTTTGATTGACTTCTTTCTGCTGGGGTGACAACTGAATCAGTTTTCCTTATATTTCTATAAAATTCCCAATCCACGTTGTTAAATATTTATTTTCCTTTATTTAAAAACTCGTAAAACATTATTTTTCAAAAATAAAAGTTCCAATGTAACTTTGAGCATTGAACCTTTAACTGTGGCCATTACATGATGCGGTGACAGAGATATTACAAACGAAATTTCTTGAAAGCCTTCTGAATTGTCAGTAATTTTCTAACTAAATTGAAATGAAAAAGTATATCACTCTGAATGGGAGCAAATAAAACGAACAACCGACTTAATTCTCAGGGACGGTTAACACGATCATCCTACTGTGTCCAATCTATCCAGTCCAGTCTATTAATTTGTAATTTTGCTATTTCTCCGCAATTGTTGCTCTCTTTTGCCACACTTTGTTGCATTTATTTTATTTAAATGGAGTCGGAAAGTTAGGCTCTTGCATCAAGCCCTAATAACCCCTTATTTAATATGGCCATCATTTCATTTGGGTCAACAATACATACGTATTCTACGCGGAGTTTTATTTATTGTTAGTCAAAAGAATTATTGTTTCACCTTGGCGATTTATTGCTTTGTTTTATATATGTTTTAGCAAATATTGTTAAAGGTAATCATCAGTCCGTATCTGGTCTAAATGGCAGCACAAGTGGGTGACTTCTTTGCAGACGTCTAATCTGCATGCTGTTGTTCGGCAGTTTCAGTGCCAGTGCCTTATCATGGGTTTCTTGCCACCGGATCTCACACTTAATTGACGGTTTGTTAAGGTCTCTGTGGATGACTGTGGCGTAAGGTGTAGGAGCTTGTTTTAAAGTCGCTGCAGAATTTCAATGTTTGAGTTAAAACCTGTGCCCCAGAGAATGTTTTAATTTTTATTGGGAAGGCCGTGGCAACTGTCCTGCTCAGACTTTTGTTTGTCAAAGCCACAGTAAAGACTTCTTCTCGGACGACATGTTGAAAGGGTCAGCATGTGGTAGGACTAAAATCTTTTTAAGCATTATTAGTATCCGCACTTGTCCCATATACATATGTACTCATCTTAGGAACTTAGCGACTAAGCGAATGTGAAAAACAATTTTGTGAGAGAAAGATGACGAATTGTTCAAACATGGAACATGGAATGTCTGTCTCTTTTCAATCTACTCATACTACAAACGCTAATAGTTCCGAAAGTCTTGTAAATATATGTATGTTTTCAAAGCTTTCGCTTAAAACACCCGAGAAAACATTGCAAACAAAAGAGGAAAATGCCATTTAACTTTCTCAACCGCTCCCATAAAACGGGGAGCTAAAAGAGTGATCACTGCAGTCGGATTTTTCGAAAAGTCCGCCACATATGGACAGTGACTAAAAAAACTCAATTAGACAAAGTTGAGTATGTAATTTTAAGGGCATAATTTATCCCGGCTGTCGGACAAGTAATGTGCAATTTCAGTTTCGAATTTCACGTTAATACACTTATTAAAATGCCGTGGTGCTCCATATATTCCGATTTCACAGTCACATAGTCCATTTGACACTTTGTGCACTGACGTGTTATCAACCAGGAAAAAGTAAAGCCAAGTGATCTTATTGAAAGAGATCTGGTGGCCATTAATATTAATAACAAATAATAATTTAATAGGAAAATTGTCAATTGTTGATTCAACGCCGAAGAAGAACAATTTTTCACTAAGTGCTTTAATGACCACTAAGAGTCAGTCAGTTATAATGCTATTATTTTGTAGTTTAAGTAAAGGAAATGCGGCTGGGGGAATTCCTCAAAGACTATGTCTTCACGTCGTCGACTATAATGCCAGGTGATAAGAGTCTGGAAATATTCATATTACAGGATAATATGGTGGAAGGCTGCGAAATGGCCAAATCTAGAAAGCTTTGCCATCGGAATTAGAATCCCTGCTCATGTAAACCCCTTAATTATTACAGCTAGTTAGTTACTATTGCAGTTCCAGGTGGGTTGGAGACTTTAGAGTAAGAAAAAGAAAACATTCAATGGGAGGCTTAACAGTACAAGTAACATAGGTAGGATAAAATGGAAGAAGCGATCGAGTGCGTCAACAACCAGACATTTGGCCCATAAGACACTTCCAGTCCACACAAACAAGAGATAAGAACAGAAGTAACTGTATATATAACAGATGTAATCAAAATATTATAGTTAGTTAGTTACTATTGCAGTTCCAGGTGGGTTGGATACTGCACCAGTGGTAACTGGAAAATTGCTCATGATTCAGTTGTTGTCCAAGCAGAGTCGTCCCCGTATTTATGGCATTTTCGATACAAATTTCTCGATGTCTCATTGATGAAAAGTGCAACAATTCGACTCGTGCTTGTCAAAAAAAATGTACGAACTAAATTTTTGTACGAACAAAGCAATCGCATGCTTTCGGGCTTTGCTCAAAAATTGAGTGGAAAACACTTTTATTTTTGCGACCGCACGAATCGGTCAACAGGTCTCTGGCATTTGCAAATGTTCGATGAGGGCGATGTGAGTTGTGAGTAAATTTTTGTGCCTTCGACTTGGCATATTTATACCCTTGCAAAAAGGGTATATTAATTTTGGTCAGAACTGTGCAACGCATAGAACGAAGCATCTCCAACCATACAAAGTATATACATACATATATTCTTGATCAGCACGACGATACGAGTTCAAATAGCCATGTCCGTCCGTCCGTCTGGATCAACGCAAACTCCTTCTAGACCGTAAGAGCTGAAATTTTGCACGTAGGCTTGTATATACTGCAGGGGTTGTATATCTCGGATTCAGCCGGATCGGACCACTATATCATATAGCTCCCATACAAACTCCAAAGTCACGAACAGTGACTTTTCTCAATAACTTCGTTATTTTCTGTGCTATTATTGTGGAACTTAATATTAGAGACTTTGTTACGCCTATAAACGACTGTGCCAAATTTGATCAAGATCGGATGACTATATCATATAGCTCCCATAGGAACGATCGGTCGAAAACAGTGACTTTTGTAAATAACTTCGTTACTTTTACCGCGATTGCTTTCAAATTAAACATTTGTTAGTATAGTATATCTGTTAATGACTGTGCCAAGTTTGATCAAGATCGGGTGACTATATCATATAGCTCCCATAGGAACGATCGGTGGAAAACAGTGACTTTGATCAATATCTTCGTTATTTCCTATGATTGTAGGCCATTCTTTCTCAAACATAAGCGTTCTTCCGCATTGATGGCTAATAGGTAAGGAAAGAGTTACCAAAAAAGTTGCAAGGGTATACAAACTTTGACGTGGTCAAAGTTAGCCCCGGCCCTCTGGTTTATTGCATATTTCAGGGGACAAAGTTCTCCACTGCCATCACTGTTATCAAATACATATATTCTATAAACTCTATATATAAGAGCTCTTCTTTTAAATTGTATTTCGATTCTTTCGTGTTTCGAAAGAGGATACATAATCTTACCAAATCTTACCTTAAAACTAAAAAATTGTAAACTACTTACAAAAAATTGAAATCAAATAGATCTATTGAAGCACATCTGAACGTTAGGAGCTTTCTGATTTATAGAGAGAAATACATTTTTTAAACAAGTTTTGCCCAATTATAGTATATGGAAAGGGGGATCTAAGCAAATCTAACTAAATCTGGTCAAAAGATGCTCACTTTAGTAATAGATGTCCCTGAAATGGTTAGAGAAGATTAATAAATACTGCATGGTGAAGGTTAAGTCAATGATTAGCCAAATTGGACTAGATTAGTGAAGTAAGTTAGTGTCTATAATTAGAACTATTATCTACTTTAGTTAGTTAGTGGGTCTAGAGGCCGCCCGTCTCTAGTCTCTAGCTCGGTTTGATGGTTCTAGCAATACCTGAAACTCTTTTTTTAACTCTTCTTTAATTTGGAATTACTTTTGTTCTACAGATGGCCTTGATTGTGAATGCGATCGCAGTAGCATCAGCATGGAAGGTGCCCCAATGGGTAAAGAAGTCTCTTCCGATGCCTTCGGCGACAGACTCTGCACGAGTTTCTGTCATCAACGGCGCAATACTCTGCCCGGGTGCAGTCCATGCCAGTTGATTGTTGCAAAAGTTATTGACGTGGATAAGAAGATGGCGTTGAAGGCCAGTGAAATGCAGAGCACAACTACACATGGTGCCAATGCGAGTGACTATCTAACAAAGGTCGAGCAGGCTCTGGCAAATGCCGTGGAGGCGGTGGCCGAGGAAACAACCGATACACCCGATTGGAACGAATTGTGCAAGGTGCTCTGCAAGACTGGCGATGGCGGGTCTTTGTGCAACTGTGATTTATCACCATTTTCCACCTAATCCTCCAACCGGGATTGGGTATTGGAAACGTGTTTAAATCACAACTCAAAAAAACAAAAATGAAGAAACACACAAAAAGTATAACACTTAAAAAAGCAATTATAATACAATTTGAATTTATTTCAACTTTTCGTTTTTTGTTTGCGTTTAAATGCTAGTGTTGTCATTATATTATTCAATGTTTGTTCATTGCAAAAGTGTTTTAGTTCAATTGTATTATACAACCAAAACAAGAAGAAGCAAAAAAAAAACACAAAAAAAAAGTAAAAATCTTATATAAATACATATAACTATGAAAAATCAAAAAACAAAAAGAAAAGAAAAGAAAAGAAAAAAAAACATCCCTATGCGAATCAATTAATTTGTAATTAATTTCAATTAAAAGAGAAAAAAATATATAGTAATTTAAGCAAAATGAATATTCAAATGGTTAAACGAAAACAAGTTTCTGAGTTTTACAAAATTCTCAAATCAAAAATAACAGCAAAATCACTTAAGGGCTTCCAGTGCATTTTTCTCTGAGCCGAGTTAGTTCTCGGGTCTCAAGAATTTTGCCACAAACCCCCCCAAAAAAAAAAAAAAAAAAAAGAGAAGGAAAATGAGAACTTTTCCAAAAACGAAATCAACCAATTAATATCAAAAATATACAACATATCGAAAACAATTATTTACAAAACAAAAAACATATAAACAAATTTTTGGTTTCCTTTTCTTTTCCTTTTTTCTCTCTTTAAGTTAATCCTTTTTGTGTTTTCGGTTTAGTGGAATCAGCATATCAATTTGACTAAAGGCAGAAGGAAAAATTGATTTGAAAAACACAAACAACAACAAAAAGAGAAATAATATATACCTATAAATAATATTTTTGTTTTAGTTCAAAGAAGACACGACAAGCATCAATTATGTAATAACAATTATATACATATAAATATTAACCAAGAGTTTAGTGGTGGTTAAATATATATATACATATATATATAAATATTGTATATCTGATAAATTTGGTCTATATACATAAAAACAAAACAAAACAAAACGTAAACACAGAAAAATGAGTTGCGATTGCAAATCAGGAAATTAACTCATTTAACCACAACCAAAATGGAAGGCATTAATTAAATAAGTGTATTTAACAATATCTAAATGTTTATATATAAACTCTATATATACATACATATATATAATAACTAACAAAAGAAAAAAACGAAACAATTTGTTTGGAAGACATTTTTCGCATTGCAAATGGAAGACAAAGCAAACATTTAAATGCATTAATTTCTTAATTAAATTGTGTTTTTGTCTGGAAGACACAAATAACAACAACAACAATAAGAACAATAAGAACAAAAAGTGGAAGCAATCGGTAGGCTTAATAACCCGATTGATTTGAATATAAAAAACCTATATCTATATGAACTAAACCTATATTTAAAGGGCTAGCACACGTTGTTCGTGTCGATAATGAAAACGCGACGCTGTGACTGACAATAATTAAATATATATATGAACAATATAAACAATTTATGTGTGTGTACAATTTTTTGAGGCATAACTAAAACAAAATCAATATTGTATTAGACAAAAACGAAAACCTTTTCAACAGAATATTCACTTGCACTTGTATACCTAGATGTTTGTAATTGCACCAAAAAACCATAAAAAGCAAATGAAAAAAATCAAAAAAAAAAAAAAAAAAGAAAGAAAGAAAGAAAGAAAAAAACTATTTAACACTAAATAATGATAATAAACATTAAATCAGAGCACATTCATTGATAATCCTAAACTAAATGCGGCTTCAATATGTATCCGGGTGTGTAGAATGTTAAATATCATATCAATATGTATGTATTATCAATATCTTATCTAAATAAAAACCCATATATATGTATATTCTAATGCACTTTATGTATATGTATATGTGTTAGGCGTTGCGTTTCTGCCATGAATACATACATACATACTAACTTACCAAAAACAAAAACAAACATAAAACACACGCACACTAAACCAATGGAAGACATTATCAAGGCTCAAAATAAACAAAAACAAAAATTCTATCGAATCTGTAAAACAAAAGAGAAACATCATCATCAATTACAACAAACGAATCAAAGTTGATTCAAAACCGTTTCGCATTTTATGTTGTTCGATACAAACAAAAGTATTCATAATAATAATAAATACCGAAAAGAATAAACAAATATAGCAAACAATATATATATATATACATACATATATATGAAAATCAAAACTATTATACATAAATATATATTTGAGAAACAACACAAGCTTACATAGAGAACTTAGTCGAAGAAAAGAGAAGAGAAATTTAAAGACAATTCCATATTTGAAGAGAATAACCACAAAAAAAAGAAAACAAACAACAAAAAACTAAAAACGAATCAAAATCAAAATCAAAAAACCTGCACACAAAGCAAACATCAAAAACAAAATCCATAACATTCAAATAACAAAATAAATATGTATATTATGTGTTAAATGTTGTAAAGCCCCTCTAAAAAAAAACCAACTGTCTTTTATTTCTATTTAATACTATTAACCCAATCGGACATCATATATGTAAGCATTCCGATCTTAAGTCGATGAAATAATCAATAATGTCTATCGGTTTCATGTGTCGATAAAAATGGTCAGAAACAGATAGAAATACAATCGATTACAGTTATCGATAGAAATGTCAGTGTTGCACAGTACTGAGTTGTCCTATTACACAGCACTGTTTCCATTTTCATCAAGTAAACTGTATAAATACGGGGACGACTCACAGGTCTTCTCATTCAGTTGCTTTCCTCTGCTTGGACAACAACTGAATCAGTTTTTCCTTATTCTTAAAAAGGTTTAAATAATGCTTTATTAAAATTAACTTTTTAAATAAGGAAAACTTCTCGTATAATATTATGTTTATTTTAAAACTCAATTTCCTAAAAGGGAAGTTCCAACAGGTACTACCTTTGAATAACACCATTTTCCTTATTCATAAATTATAATTACAACGTCGCGTCTTTTAAAGCGATTGCGTTTTATTTTCCTTAATCTAAAATATCCAACCCACCTACAACTGCAATAGTAACTAACTAGCTATAATAAGTGTGGAGATTACATGTGGCTGTTACAACGATGCCACAAAAGGAACCTTCCATTAGTGGAAGTTTATAAGTTTCTCCATATGGATTGTCAAAAATAATACCCAGACAGTATTTCCATTTTTTTCTTATGTTGGCTTGGGCTGTATCAGTCATTCCAAGGAAAAGCTTTGCCAAATTCTACACCGCGTTTCGTTCTTCTTCTTTTTTGTCAACGTTTCAAACAGAGATGTGTTAGTGCAATTCAATTGACGAGACGAGACAAGGTGATCAATTAACTGAATAAGACTCAGTTCTTGCATAATATATCTACGTAGCGTCTATTCATTGTGTGAACAAAGCTTTTCCCCGACTAAAATTAATATAATGAGAGCTTTTTAATGTCCTTCAATTAGCACAGGTATAAGACCTCGTTGTGTAGCCGCAACCATCGGACATGCACGACCATCGATATTACATATGCGATAACTCACAAGGTTTTTTGATTGACTTCTTTCTGCTGGGGTGACAACTGAATCAGTTTTCCTTATATTTCTATAAAACTCCCAATCCACGTTGTTAAATATTTATTTTCCTTTATTTAAAAACTCGTAAAACATTATTTTTCAAAAATAAAAGTTCCAATGTAACTTTGAGCATTGAATCTTAACTGTGGCCATTACATGATGCGGTGACAGAGATATTACAAACGAAATTTCTTGAAAGCCTTCTGAATTGTCAGTAATTTTCTAACTAAATTGAAATGAAAAAGTATATCACTCTGAATGGGAGCAAATAAAACGAACAACCGACTTAATTCTCAGGGACGGTTAACACGATCATCCTACTGTGTCCAATCTATCCAGTCCAGTCTATTAATTTGTAATTTTGCTATTTCTCCGCAATTGTTGCTCTCTTTTGCCACACTTTGTTGCATTTATTTTATTTAAATGGGGTCGGAAAGTTAGGCTCTTGCATCAAGCCCTAATAACCCCTTATTTAATATGGCCATCATTTCATTTGGGTCAACAATACATACGTATTCTACGCGGAGTTTTATTTATTGTTAGTCAAAAGAATTATTGTTTCACCTTGGCGATTTATTGCTTTGTTTTATATATGTTTTAGCAAATATTGTTAAAGGTAATCATCAGTCCGTATCTGGTCTAAATGGCAGCACAAGTGGGTGACTTCTTTGCAGACGTCTAATCTGCATGCTGTTGTTCGGCAGTTTCAGTGCCAGTGCCTTATCATGGGTTTCTTGCCACCGGATCTCACACTTAATTGACGGTTTGTTAAGGTCTCTGTGGATGACTGTGGCGTAAGGTGTAGGAGCTTGTTTTAAAGTCGCTGCAGAATTTCAATGTTTGAGTTAAAACCTGTGCCCCAGAGAATGTTTTAATTTTTATTGGGAAGGCCGTGGCAACTGTCCTGCTCAGACTTTTGTTTGTCAAAGCCACAGTAAAGACTTCTTCTCGGACGACATGTTGAAAGGGTCAGCATGTGGTAGGACTAAAATCTTTTTAAGCATTATTAGTATCCGCACTTGTCCCATATACATATGTACTCATCTTAGGAACTTAGCGACTAAGCGAATGTGAAAAACAATTTTGTGAGAGAAAGATGACGAATTGTTCAAACATTGAACATGGAATGTCTGTCTCTTTTCAATCTACTCATACTACAAACGCTAATAGTTCCGAAAGTCTTGTAACACCCGAGAAAACATTGCAAACAAAAGAGGAAAATGCCATTTAACTTTCTCAACCGCTCCCATAAAACGGGGAGCTAAAAGAGTGATCACTGCAGTCGGATTTTTCGAAAAGTCCGCCACATATGGACAGTGACTAAAAAAACTCAATTAGACAAAGTTGAGTATGTAATTTTAAGAAGGGCATAATTTATCCCGGCTGTCGGACAAGTAATGTGCAATTTCAGTTTCGAATTTCACGTTAATACACTTATTAAAATGCCGTGGTGCTCCATATATTCCGATTTCACAGTCACATAGTCCATTTGACACTTTGTGCACTGACGTGTTATCAACCAGGAAAAAGTAAAGCCAAGTGATCTTATTGAAAGAGATCTGGTGGCCATTAATATTAATAACAAATAATAATTTAATAGGAAAATTGTCAATTGTTGATTCAACGCCGAAGAAGAACAATTTTTCACTAAGTGCTTTAATGACCACTAAGAATCAGTCAGTTATAATGCTATTATTTTGTAGTTTAAGTAAAGGAAATGCGGCTGGGGAATTCCTCAAAGACTATGTCTTCACGTCGTCGACTATAATGCCAGGTGATAAGAGTCTGGAAATATTCATATTACAGGATAATATGGTGGAAGGCTGCGAAATGGCCAAATCTAGAAAGCTTTGCCATCGGAATTAGAATCCCTGCTCATGTAAACCCCTTAATTATTACAGCTAGTTAGTTACTATTGCAGATGCAGGTGGGTTGGAGACTTTAGAGTAAGAAAAAGAAAACATTCAATGGGAGGCTTAACAGTACAAGTAACATAGGTAGGATAAAATGGAAGAAGCGATCGAGTGCGTCAACAACCAGACATTTGGCCCATAAGACACTTCCAGTCCACACAAACAAGAGATAAGAACAGAAGTACCTGTATATATAACAGATGTAATCAAAATATTATAGTTAGTTAGTTACTATTGCAGTTCCAGGTGGGTTGGATACTGCACCAGTGGTAACTGGAAAATTGCTCATGATTCAGTTGTTGTCCAAGCAGAGTCGTCCCCGTATTTATGGCATTTTCGATACAAATTTCTCGATGTCTCATTGATGAAAAGTGCAACAATTCGACTCGTGCTTGTCAAAAAAAATCTACGAACTAAATTTTTGTACGAACAAAGCAATCGCATGCTTTCGGGCTTTGCTCAAAAATTGAGTGGAAAACACTTTTATTTTTGCGACCGCACGAATCGGTCAACAGGTCTCTGGCATTTGCAAATGTTCGATGAGGACGATGTGAGTTGTGAGTAAATTTTTGTGCCTTCGACTTGGCATATTTATACCCTTGCAAAAAGGGTATATTAATTTTGGTCAGAACTGTGCAACGCATAGAACGAAGCATCTCCAACCATACAAAGTATATATATTCTTGATCAGCACGACGATACGAGTTCAAATAGCCATGTCCGTCCGTCCGTCTGGATCAACGCAAACTCCTCCTAGACCGTAAGAGCTGAAATTTTGCACGTAGGCTTGTATATACTGCAGGGGTTGTATATCTCGGATTCAGCCGGATCGGACCACTATATCATATAGCTCCCATACAAACCCCAAAGTCACGAACAGTGACTTTTCTCAATAACTTCGTTATTTTCTATGTTATTATCGTGAAACTTAATATTAGAGAGTTTATTACGCTTATAAACGACTGTGCCAAATTTGATCAAGATCGGATGACTATATCATATAGCTCCCATAGGAACGATCGGTCGAAAACAGTGACTTTTGTAAATAACTTCGTTACTTTTACCACGATTGCTTTCAAATTAAACATTTGTTAGTATAGTATATCTGTTAATGACTGTGCCAAGTTTGATCAAGATCGGGTGACTATATCATATAGCTCCCATAGGAACGATCGGTCGAAAACAGTGACTTTTGTAAATAACTTCGTTACTTTTACCACGATTGCTTTCAAATTAAACATTTGTTAGTATAGTATATCTGTTAATGACTGTGCCAAGTTTGATCAAGATCGGGTGACTATATCATATAGCTCCTATAGGAACGATCGGTCGAAAACAGTGACTTTTGTAAATAACTTCGTTACTTTTACCGCGATTGCTTTCAAATTAAACATTTGTTAGTATAGTATATCTGTTAATGACTGTGCCAAGTTTGATCAAGATCGGGTGACTATATCATATAGCTCCCATAGGAACGATCGGTGGAAAACAGTGACTTTGATCAATATCTTCGTTATTTCCTACGATTGTAGGCCATTCTTTCGCAAACATAAGCCTTTTTGGAAAAAACGTTCTTCCGCATTGATGGCTAATAGGTAAGGAAAGAGTTACCAAAAAAGTTGCAAGGGTATACAAACTTTGACGTGGTCAAAGTTAGCACCGGCCCTCTGGTTTATTGCATATTTCAGGGGACAAAGTTCTCCACTGCCATCACTGTTATCAAATACATATATTCTATAAACTCTATATATAAGAGCTCTTCTTTTAAATTGCATTTCGATTCTTTCGTGTTTCGAAAGAGGATACATAATCTTACCAAATCTTACCTTAAAACTAAAAAATTGTAAACTACTTACAAAAAATTGAAATCAAATAGATCTATTGAAGCACATCTGAACGTTAGGAGCTTTCTGATTTATAGAGAGAAATACATTTTGTAAACAAGTTTTGCCCAATTGATTTATCACCATTTTCCACCTAATCCTCCAACCGGGATTGGGTATTGGAAACGTGTTTAAATCACAACTCAAAAAAACAAAAATGAAGAAACACACAAAAAGTATAACACTTAAAAAAGCAATTATAATACAATTTGAATTTATTTCAACTTTTCGTTTTTTGTTTGCGTTTAAATGCTAGTGTTGTCATTATATTATTCAATGTTTGTTCATTGCAAAAGTGTTTTAGTTCAATTGTATTATACAACCAAAACAAGAAGAAGCAAAAAAAAAACACAAAAAAAAGTAAAAATCTTATATAAATACATATAACTATGAAAAATCAAAAAACAAAAAGAAAAGAAAAGGGAAAAAAAAAAACATCCCTATGCGAATCAATTAATTTGTAATTAATTTCAATTAAAAGACAAAAAATATATAGTAATTTAAGCAAAATGAATATTCAAATGGTTAAACGAAAACAAGTTTCTGAGTTTTACAAAATTCTCAAATCAAAAATAACAGCAAAATCACTTAAGGGCTTCCAGTGCATTTTTCTCTGAGCCGAGTTAGTTCTCGGGTCTCAAGAATTTTGCCACAAACCCCCCCAAAAAAAAAAAAAAAAAAGAGAAGGAAAATGAGAACTTTTCCAAAAACGAAATCAACCAATTAATATCAAAAATATACAACATATCGAAAACAATTATTTACAAAACAAAAAACATATAAACAAATTTTTGGTTTCCTTTTCTTTTCCTTTTTTCTCTCTTTAAGTTAATCCTTTTTGTGTTTTCGGTTTAGTGGAATCAGCATATCAATTTGACTAAAGGCAGAAGGAAAAATTGATTTGAAAAACACAAACAACAACAAAAAGAGAAATAATATATACCTATAAATAATATTTTTGTTTTAGTTCAAAGAAGACACGACAAGCATCAATTATGTAATAACAATTATATACATATAAATATTAACCAAGAGTTTAGTGGTGGTTAAATATATATATACATATATATATAAATATTGTATATCTGATAAATTTGGTCTATATACATAAAAACAAAACAAAACGTAAACACAGAAAAATGAGTTGCGATTGCAAATCAGGAAATTAACTCATTTAACCACAACCAAAATGGAAGGCATTAATTAAATAAGTGTATTTAACAATATCTAAATGTTTATATATAAACTCTATATATACATACATATATATAATAACTAACAAAAAAAAAAAAACGAAACAATTTGTTTGGAAGACATTTTTCGCATTGCAAATGGAAGACAAAGCAAACATTTAAATGCATTAATTTCTTAATTAAATTGTGTTTTTGTCTGGAAGACACAAATAACAACAACAACAATAAGAACAATAAGAACAAAAAGTGGAAGCAATCGGTAGGCTTAATAACCCGATTGATTTGAATATAAAAAACCTATATCTATATGAACTAAACCTATATTTAAAGGGCTAGCACACGTTGTTCGTGTCGATAATGAAAACGCGACGCTGTGACTGACAATAATTAAATATATATATGAACAATATAAACAATTTATGTGTGTGTACAATTTTTTGAGGCATAACTAAAACAAAATCAATATTGTATTAGACAAAAACGAAAACCTTTTCAACAGAATATTCACTTGCACTTGTATACCTAGATGTTTGTAATTGCACCAAAAAACCATAAAAAGCAAATGAAAAAAATCAAAAAAAAAAAAAAAAAAAAAGAAAGAAAGAAGGAAAGAAAAACTATTTAACACTAAATAATGATAATAAACATTAAATCAGAGCACATTCATTGATAATCCTAAACTAAATGCGGCTTCAATATGTATCCGGGTGTGTAGAATGTTAAATATCATATCAATATGTATGTATTATCAATATCTTATCTAAATAAAAACCCATATATATGTATATTCTAATGCACTTTATGTATATGTATATGTGTTAGGCGTTGCGTTTCTGCCATGAATACATACATACATACTAACTTACCAAAAACAAAAACAAACATAAAACACACGCACACTAAACCAATGGAAGACATTATCAAGGCTCAAAATAAACAAAAACAAAAATTCTATCGAATCTGTAAAACAAAAGAGAAACATCATCATCAATTACAACAAACGAATCAAAGTTGATTCAAAACCGTTTCGCATTTTATGTTGTTCGATACAAACAAAAGTATTCATAATAATAATAAATACCGAAAAGAATAAACAAATATAGCAAACAATATATATATATATACATACATATATATGAAAATCAAAACTATTATACATAAATATATATTTGAGAAACAACACAAGCTTACATAGAGAACTTAGTCGAAGAAAAGAGAAGAGAAATTTAAAGACAATTCCATATTTGAAGAGAATAACCACAAAAAAAGAAAACAAACAACAAAAAACTAAAAACGAATCAAAATCAAAATCAAAAAACCTGCACACAAAGCAAACATCAAAAACAAAATCCATAACATTCAAATAACAAAATAAATATGTATATTATGTGTTAAATGTTGTAAAGCCCCTCTAAAAAAAAAAACCAACTGTCTTTTATTTCTATTTAATACTATTAACCCAATCGGACATTATATAAGCATCGATCTTAAGTCAATGAAATAATCAATAATGTCTATCGGTTTCATGTGTCGATAAAAATGGTCAGAAACAGATAGAAATACAATCGATTACAGTTATCGATAGAAATCTCAGTGTTGCACAGTACTGAGTTGTCCTATTACACAGCACTGTTTCCATTTTCATCAAGTAAACTGTATAAATACGGGGACGACTCACAGGTCTTCTCATTCAGTTGCTTTCCTCTGCTTGGACAACAACTGAATCAGTTTTTCCTTATTCTTAAAAAGGTTTAAAATATGCTTTTTTAAAATTAACTTTTAAATAAGGAAAACTTCTCGTATAACATTATGTTTATTTTAAAACTCAATTTCCTAAAAGGGAAGTTCCAACAGGTACTACCTTTGAATAACATCATTTTCCTTATTCATAAATTATAATTACAACGTCGCGTCTTTTAAAGCGATTGCGTTTTATTTTCCTTAATCTAAAATATCCAACCCACCTACAACTGCAATAGTAACTAACTAGCTATAATAAGTGTGGAGATTACATGTGGCTGTTACAACGATGCCACAAAAGGAACCTTCCATTAGTGGAAGTTTATAAGTTTCTCCATATGGATTGTCAAAAATAATACCCAGACAGTATTTCCATTTTTTTTCTTATGTTGGCTTGGGCTGTATCAGTCATTCCAAGGAAAAGCTTTGCCAAATTCTACACCGCGTTTCGTTCTTCTTCTTTTTGGTCAACGTTTCAAACAGAGATGTGTTAGTGCAATTCAATTGACGAGACGAGACAAGGTGATCAATTAACTGAATAAGACTCAGTTCTTGCATAATATATCTACGTAGCGTCTATTCATTGTGTGAACAAAGCTTTTCCCCGACTAAAATTAATATAATGAGAGCTTTTTAATGTCCTTCAATTAGCACAGGTATAAGACCTCGTTGTGTAGCCGCAACCATCGGACATGCACGACCATCGATATTACATATGCGATAACTCACAAGGTTTTTTGATTGACTTCTTTCTGCTGGGGTGACAACTGAATCAGTTTTCCTTATATTTCTATAAAATTCCCAATCCACGTTGTTAAATATTTATTTTCCTTTATTTAAAAACTCGTAAAACATTACACAGGCCGACATTTTTGAGGTCATGAAAAAGTGTTTGAAGTTCAATAGGTCTCCTATAGTAATTGGGGGCTGCTAATCACGGCCCTGTACTTAGTTTTTCTCCATCACGTCAGGATTTCGAAAAAAATGCGTTCAAATTATTCAAAATGACCAAATTCGCAATATATTTTTCCATGATATAAGCATAATATTGTACTAGAAACATTATTATTTTATCCTATTAATATATTAGGCTTGATTGAAAATGAATTTACAAAATATCAAAGAGTTATTTCTTTGTTATAATGGATAATATCTTACACTCCGGATATAGTTCTATAATGAGTAAAATTTCAACCAAAAAGTATGCTATAGAGATTTCAAGAATTGTCTGCTTTTAAATTTTAAAGAATTGTGGGAATTTGCTGCGTCTTACAAATTGTATATTAGTTATATGTGCAAACAAGAACTAATTTTCTTACACAAAATATTCTAAAATCCGTAAAAAAAGTTGAAATTTTTTGTTTAAACTTTCAATGGTATACTTTTGGGTGCCTATTTTCCAACCAAAGATCTCCAGATTTCACAAAATCTAGACGTGATGGACAAAATAAAAGTTCCAATGTAACTTTGAGCATTGAACCTTTAACTGTGGCCATTACATGATGCGGTGACAGAGATATTACAAACGAAATTTCTTGAAAGCCTTCTGAATTGTCAGTAATTTTCTAACTAAATTGAAATGAAAAAGTATATCACTCTGAATGGGAGCAAATAAAACGAACAACCGACTTAATTCTCAGGGACGGTTAACACGATCATCCTACTGTGTCCAATCTATCCAGTCCAGTCTATTAATTTGTAATTTTGCTATTTCTCCGCAATTGTTGCTCTCTTTTGCCACACTTTGTTGCATTTATTTTATTTAAATGGAGTCGGAAAGTTAGGCTCTTGCATCAAGCCCTAATAACCCCTTATTTAATATGGCCATCATTTCATTTGGGTCAACAATACATACGTATTCTACGCGGAGTTTTATTTATTGTTAGTCAAAAGAATTATTGTTTCACCTTGGCGATTTATTGCTTTGTTTTATATATGTTTTAGCAAATATTGTTAAAGGTAATCATCAGTCCGTATCTGGTCTAAATGGCAGCACAAGTGGGTGACTTCTTTGCAGACGTCTAATCTGCATGCTGTTGTTCGGCAGTTTCAGTGCCAGTGCCTTATCATGGGTTTCTTGCCACCGGATCTCACACTTAATTTACGGTTTGTTAAGGTCTCTGTGGATGACTGTGGCGTAAGGTGTAGGAGCTTGTTTTAAAGTCGCTGCAGAATTTCAATGTTTGAGTTAAAACCTGTGCCCCAGAGAATGTTTTAATTTTTATTGGGAAGGCCGAGGCAACTGTCCTGCTCAGACTTTTGTTTGTCAAAGCCACAGTAAAGACTACTTCTCGGACGACATGTTGAAAGGGTCAGCATGTGGTAGGACTAAAATCTTTTTAAGCATTATTAGTATCCGGACTTGTCCCATATACATATGTACTCATCTTAGGAACTTAGCGACTAAGCGAATGTGAAAAACAATTTTGTGAGAGAAAGATGACGAATTGTTCAAACATGGAACATGGAATGTCTGTCTCTTTTCAATCTACTCATACTACAAACGCTAATAGTTCCGAAAGTCTTGTAAATATATGTATGTTTTCAAAGCTTTCGCTTAAAACACCCGAGAAAACATTGCAAACAAAAGAGGAAAATGCCATTTAACTTTCTCAACCGCTCCCATAAAACGGGGAGCTAAAAGAGTGATCACTGCAGTCGGATTTTTCGAAAAGTCCGCCACATATGGACAGTGACTAAAAAAACTCAATTAGACAAAGTTGAGTATGTAATTTTAAGAAGGGCATAATTTATCCCGGCTGTCGGACAAGTAATGTGCAATTTCAGTTTCGAATTTCACGTTAATACACTTATTAAAATGCCGTGGTGCTCCATATATTCCGATTTCACAGTCACATAGTCCCTTTGACACTTTGTGCACTGACGTGTTATCAACCAGGAAAAAGTAAAGCCAAGTGATCTTATTGAAAGAGATCTGGTGGCCATTAATATTAATAACAAATAATAATTTAATAGGAAAATTGTCAATTGTTGATTCAACGCCGAAGAAGAACAATTTTTCACTAAGTGCTTTAATGACCACTAAGAGTCAGTCAGTTATAATGCTATTATTTTGTAGTTTAAGTAAAGGAAATGCGGCTGGGGAATTCCTCAAAGACTATGTCTTCACGTCGTCGACTATAATGCCAGGTGATAAGAGTCTGGAAATATGAAAATATTGCAGATGCAGGTGGGTTGGAGACTTTAGAGTAAGAAAAAGAAAACATTCAATGGGAGGCTTAACAGTACAAGTAACATAGGTAGGATAAAATGGAAGAAGCGATCGAGTGCGTCAACAACCAGACATTTGGCCCATAAGACACTTCCAGTCCACACAAACAAGAGATAAGAACAGAAGTAACTGTATATATAACAGATGTAATCAAAATATTATAGTTAGTTAGTTACTATTGCAGTTCCAGGTGGGTTGGATACTGCACCAGTGGTAACTGGAAAATTGCTCATGATTCAGTTGTTGTCCAAGCAGAGTCGTCCCCGTATTTATGGCATTTTCGATACAAATTTCTCGATGTCTACTTGATGAAAAGTGCAACACTGACATTTCTATCGATAACTGTAATCGATTGTGTTTGCATCTCCACGGGCAGACTAACAACAAATGTCGCCCTGGTCCGCAAAGCGAATATCGATACTTTTTATAATTTTTTTAAAGTCTGACTAAAAACTTTATTATTCAAAGGTTTCAATTAAACATTTTTTAGTATGAATTATCAAAGAAGCTAACTTCAGATGTCGAAGTTTATCTACCTTTCTAATATTATGGCCAAGAATATTTTTACTTGTTCCTAATTCTTTTTCTGTATCAATGCGCAGACAAACCCTTCCCCATGCTGCATGCTGCGATTGGCACGCATACACATATAGTTTATGTAGCGTTGCGTCTATGTGTGTATGCGCGTGCTCAGTTGCTCTGTAGATTTGAAGCAGTGGTCGGCACGGCCCATTCCCCGGACTAGGGCCTAGCTCTGCGCCTTCGACTTGGCATATTTTTCATTCTGTTTTACGGTTTATGTTCACATTAAACTGCGAGAACTTTGAAACGTTTTGCTGCTGCAAACGCATCTTCCTAAACAATTAAAAGTAGATTTTCGACAGCTAATGCAATGGCAAAAAAGCAACAAAGCCAAAAACATTTAAAGCAAGTGGAATCTAGTTTGACAATAATCAATAAAAAAAAGAAAGAAGCAATTTGTTGACCCTTTACCTAGAGAACATGGTTCAACGGAATTGTATTATTTATATCTTTATTTATGAAATCCGTTACTTCGCAATTAAAATAGATCGACCCATTAAAATGGACAGTCCGTTTTTCAGTGTTTTGGGTATATGCATTCTGGGTCACGATCAACTATGTACATATGTATGTTTGTGTGTATGTCGAGTAGTTTACGCTTTCCGTCTAAATCAGGTGCTTTTTTCTTTTCTAAACTTTTTTTCAGTACTACTACTTCTTCTGGCAGTGCTCTTCTATAATCCTCTAGCATGACTTCCCATCCTTTGCTTGGAAGAATCAATCCATTCTACCGTCATGTTTTATGCTATTGTAGCAATGGATTCATATCCAACATTCAACATAGGATGTTAGCAGAAGGAGGCCAGACATGGTGAATTAGTTTCCCCTTGCTCCCTATGTTGGGGAATCTTCTTTAGTACTAGGGTTTGTAGTGGTCCTCTGTAGTCTTCTAGCATGACTTTCCATCCTTTGCTTGGAAGAATCAATCCATTCTACCGTCATGTTTTATGCTATAGTAGCAATGGATTCATATCCAACATTCAACATAGGATGTTAGCAGAAGGAGGCCAGACATGGTGAATTAGTTTCCCCTTGCTCCCTATGTTGGGGAATCTTCTTTAGTACTAGGGTTTGTAGTGGTCCTCTGTAGTCTTCTAGCATGACTTTCCATCCTTTGCTTGGAAGAATCAATCCATTCTACCGTCATGTTTTATGCTATAGTAGCAATGGATTCATATCCAACATTCAACATAGGATGTTAGCAGAAGGAGGCCAGACATGGTGAATTAGTTTCCCCTTGCTCCCTATGTTGGGGAATCTTCTTTAGTACTAGGGTTTGTAGTGGTCCTCTGTAGTCTTCTAGCATGACTTTCCATCCTTTGCTTGGAAGAATCAATCCATTCTACCGTCATGTTTTATGCTATAGTAGCAATGGATTCATATCCAACATTCAACATAGGATGTTAGCAGAAGGAGGCCAGACATGGTGAATTAGTTTCCCCTTGCTCCCTATGTTGGGGAATCTTCTTTAGTACTAGGGTTTGTAGTGGTCCTCTGTAGTCTTCTAGCATGACTTTCCATCCTTTGCTTGGAAGAATCAATCCATTCTACCGTCATGTTTTATGCTATAGTAGCAATGGATTCATATCCAACATTCAACATAGGATGTTAGCAGAAGGAGGCCAGACATGGTGAATTAGTTTCCCCTTGCTCCCTATGTTGGGGAATCTTCTTTAGTACTAGGGTTTGTAGTGGTCCTCTGTAGTCTTCTAGCATGACTTTCCATCCTTTGCTTGGAATAATCAATCCATTCTACCGTCATGTTTTATGCTATAGTAGCAATGGATTCATGTCCAACATTCAACATAGGATGTTAGCAGAAGGAGGCCAGACAAAATACGTTGCTGGCTATACTTGACCTTCGGCCACCTAACTCTAGCAGCGGTTAAACGTAGGAACTGATTAAGACTTATGGCCTCATATTGTCTCGTGGAGCAAATGTGGATCTCTGCCCATTCCATGGTGTTATTAACTATTTCTCAATTTCCTAAAAGGGAAGTTCCAACAGTTGCTACCTTTGAATAACGTCATTTTCCTTATTCATAAATTATAATAACAACGTCGCCTTTTTTGAAGCGATTGCGTTTTATTTTCCTTAATCTAAAATATCCAACCCACCTGCAACTGCAATAGGAACTACATAACTAGCTATAATGGAAGTGTCTTCCATGTAGGAAAACTGACGAGTGGTTGATTTGGCCATTTCGCAGCCTTCCATCATATTCACCTGTAATGTGAATATTTCCAGACTCTTATCACCTGGCATTACAGTCGACCACGTATTCTTTTAGGAATTCCCCAGCCGCGTTTCCTTTACTGACTTTAAATTTCTAGTGAGATCGTCGTCAGCGTTGTCTCATCGCCTTACAGGGTAGATCTTCGTTACATCGTGGCTGCCTTGCCTAAAAAAGTTCATTAGAATGATCTGACCATTCGGCGTTGAATCACAGAATTTTCCCACTACATTATTATATTTGTGCCGTTTCATATGAACAAATTCAAAACATTATGAAATGCGAATCTGAAATTGCACATTACTTTTCCGACAGCCGGGATATGAATCCATCTTCAAATTCATATTAGCGTGGTAGTGCTTAATTTTGAATCCAAAAATGTTAAAATTCTGCCAATTTTCCCAATTTAAAATATAAGCGTTTTATGTGGCGGACTTTTTGAAAAATCAGACTGCAGTGATCATTGTGCCACGCCCTGCCACTTCGCCGTATCCTCACTGTTTTAGCTCCCCGTTTTATGGGGGCGGTTGAGAAAGTTAAATGGCATTTGAACAATTCGTCATCTTTCTCTCACAGAATTGTTTTTCACATTCTGATTTTCCCTAAACTGCTCAATTTCCTTAAGTTACATGTATTTATCGGGATAATCGATGTGAGCAATCGATTACTAGCATGATCAGTGCGCGATTGTTATTCCATATTGGACTCCATTTTGTTGTTTGTTAAGTTATTTGTCAGTCTTTTGCATACCTTGGTATTCTTAATCGTTTTCAAACATTTTAATTAAGTTTATGGAAGTAGATAATATAAAATGACATTCATTGTTAATTATGTGTTTGAGCATATGTACATATTGAATGGAACTGTTATCGAAGGCATAACTTTTAAGTATCTTGGCGTTGTCGAGTCTTTTCTTTGGAGTTTGACGCACATTTCCATATGCTGACGACGACGACTATGATGATGATGACGCAGAAGGGTCTTAAGGGCCACCTCTACCCAATCAAATTTCCATTACACATCTGCATGCTGTCAGATAAGAGGTAGGGAGACCCAGTTAAACACAAAAAAAAAGAAAAATCACATAGCTGTCACTGCTGTTGTTTCAGGTCGAACAAACTTGGTCAATTTGCTGCCATGTTTTGCGCTGTTTCTGCTTTTTTTTTGTTGCTTTTTCCACCATTTTCCCTTGACTTTGTCCATGTCATTTCCTTTATCAAGATCAAAGTAATCCGATTCGCCACTAGCCAACGGCCAATTCTGCCCTTATGGATCGTTCATACGCATATTTTGCATGTTTCTAGTCCGATTTCAATTTGGTAGTTTGTTAAAAATATATAAGATTAATTGGTCTGCAGAATTTAGTTGCGATAGTCAAATAATTTTAGCTGGCAATCGATTTTTTCTAAATTATGTAGATGGAAATGGGCGTGGCAAAATATTAAAGTATACAAATTCTGCGCGCATACAAAAATCTACATTTTAAATTTGGTGACATTAGCTTTGTTAGTTTTCGAGAAAATCGAGAAAATTATTGTAGGCCATTCTTTCGCAAACATAAGCCTTTTTAGATAAAACGTTCTTCCACATTGATGGCTAAGATGTAAGGAAAGAGTTACCAAAAAAGTTGCAAGGGTATACAAACTTTGATGCGGTCGATATTAGCCCCGGCCCTCTGGTTTTTTTTATTTTCATAATTCGCCAAATTAATCAGTTTTTTTATTTTTCGTGATTAGTCATTTCGTCATTGCTTTTGCAGTTGCTCCCCTCATCGCCCCCATCATACCATCAGTGCTAGTGGCTTAGTTGTTCTCTCTGCTTTGTGGTTGTGCTCAGCTTCTCTCCCGCGCATTCACTTTTGTAAGCAGCTTACATTGGTAATATTTGCTCTGCTAAGGTTTTAATTCAAAAGTTTAAGTTTTCTAGGCCTCGCGAAATCTCCTCTTTTAAAATTACAGTACCAAATGAGTACTTCTCAGCTATGATTGACCCTAATTTTTGGCCAGAGGGGGGGCCTAGTTGTACAGGAGTTTGCGCCGAATAAGCGGTCTCGTCCGTTGCCTGTCCACCTTCCTAATTTATCTTCTGCTTCAAAAAACTAATAACGTCTAGTCTTTGCATTCATTATCAAAATGTAAGAGGACTTCTTACCAAGCTCTCTAACTTGTTCTGTGATAGCCAAACCTTTTCGGCTGTCATATTAGCTTTCTCTGAAACTTGGCTTAACTCCTCTGTTTTGGATAATGAAATTCTTTCTAATAACTTTATTTCTTATAGGTTTGATCGTGTTGGTCGTCGTGGCGGTGGAGTACTCATTGCTGTCAGCTCGAATCTGTCTTCAAGTGTGGTTATTCTCCCCTTACTAAGGGGAGGGGCCCTTAGGTGTTGAGTTTATTTGCGTCGAAGTTACATGTTCTAACTTTATATATCTCTTGTTCATATATTCCTCCAGCTTCTGATATCATGATCTACGTGCACCATGCTGATGCTTTACGAACTATTTTTAGTCGTCTTAAAGATCGTGATTTTCTTATAGTTTTAGGTGATTTTAACTTGCCTAATATTTCTTGGCTTGTTGATGATAATCTATCTTTCTTAATTCCTTCATCTCAACATTTTTTTCTTGATAGCCTTCTTGAATGTCCACTTTATCAGTTGAATTCTTTTCTTCTTTTTTAAACTCTTCTAAAAGAATCCTTGATTTTGTTTTTGTCTCTGATCCCACTGTTAGTGCTGTATCACAAACACAGCCACTAGTGAAACCTGAAGATCCTTATCACCCTACCATTGAAGTTACTATTATTTACAATTCCGTTACTAATTCATTTAATAACATCTCAAATTCTCGTCGTAGATGTTTTCGTAAAACAAATTTCAATCTTCTTAACACCCTTATTTTCTCTTTTGATTGGTCATTTCTATTTGAGTGCTGCGATATAGACTGTGCAGTGAAGTTTTTCTACTCTGCTCTTAATTCTCTAATTGATATATGCGTTCCCTATGTGAATGTCTCTACCGTCTCCAGCTCGCCAGTCTGGTTCACACGTAGGCTCTCTAATCTTCGTAACATTAAATCGAGATATTTTAAAAGATTTAAAAAAAACTGGTTCGCGACTTGACTATGCAAATTATTGTATAGCCAAATCTCAATTTTGTCTTTTAAATACTCAATGCTACAACAATTATCTCGTTCGCTGTAAGGTTGAATTTTATAAGAACCCCAAAAGATTTTACAACTTTGTCAATTCCAAAAGACGCTCTAATGTACTACCTTCCACCTTCAGACTTAACGACTAGACTGCTAATAATGATTCAGATATTGCAGATCTGTTTGCTAAATTCTTTCAGTCGACTTATTCTACTACTGTTTCGGATCCCACACCCTATCCCTTTTCAATCCTACATTTAAATTGTATGTTTTTCCCCAGTATTACTGAAGACTGTATTATCTCTAGCTTGTCATCTATGACGTCTTCCTTCGTTCCCGGGCCTGATAATATACCTAGTTGCATCTTTAAAATGTGTTCGATTTCCCTATCTAAGCCTTTAGCTCGGTTATTCTTTATATCGAGTGAGACTTGTAGCTTTCCTGATATTTGGAAGGAGTCTTTTATTATTCCGCTTTTTAAACAGGGTAGCAAATCGGATGTTTCTAACTACCGTGGCATTGCCAAGCTTTCGGCAATACCTAAACTGTTTGAGAAAATTATTACGTCTTCCCTTCAACATCTATCCAGATCCACTATTTCTCCTTGTCAGCATGGCTTCATGAAAGGTCGTTCGTCGCTTACCAACCTTTTAGAATTGACTACCCTTGTACACCATGGCTTCCGTAAAAAGTGTCAAACTGATGTTATTTATACTGACTTTAGTAAGGCTTTTGATATGGTTGATCATTCTATGCTTCTCGCGAAACTTAACATCATGGGTTTTTCCCCAAAACTATTGGCTTGGTTAAAGTCGTATCTTATTGGCAGAACCCAAAAGGTGTCTTTTCGTTCCTCGACATCTAAAACTGTTCGAGTGACGTCAGGTGTACCCCAAGGCAGTCATCTGGGCCCACTATTATTTACATTGTTCATAAATGATTTGCTTTTGGCCTTGGCTTATTCACGCGCGCTCATGTTTGCGGATGACGTCAAGATTTGTTATTCCTATAATGATCCTTCTTTCCAACAGTACTTGCAATCAGATCTCGATGCGTTCTGTGATTGGTGCCACGTTAATAAATTACACCTTAATGCCTCTAAGTGTTCTTTTATGACTTTCAGTCGTTTGTCTCCGCTCCTAGCTCATTACTCTATTAAGTCTGTTCTGTTAGATTGTGTACCATCATTCAAAGACTTAGGCGTTATGTTTGACCCTGAACTTTCATTCAATGTTCATATATCTTCAATTGTCAATAGAGCATGCAGCCTTCTTGGCTTCATTAAACGTTGGACCAAAGAATTTGATGATCCCTATGTAACAAAGGTTTTATACACTTCGTTAGTTCGCCCTACTCTAGAATATTGCTCGCCAGTGTGGAACCCGCAATATGATGTTCACCAGCGTAGTATTGAATCGGTACAGAAGCAATTCCTTAAGTTTGCGCTACGCGGTCTAAATTGGGACCCGGGTCTTCGCCTACCTTCTTATTCTGACAGACTTCTTCTTATTAATCTTCCTTCGCTTTATAACCGTAGGCTTGTTTTTGGCATTCTCTGTCTCCATAAACTAGTCAACGGCGAAGTCTTTTCTACCAATTTACTAGATACGCTATATTTTTGTGTTCCCTCACGTCGGACTAGAAACTTTTTTCCTATTCACCTTAGTAGTTGTCTGACTAACTACTCTCTCTTCACGAACCTTTTCGTGTTCTTTGTCTATCTTTTAACAACTTTTCTCACCTTATCTCTCCTCATCTTTCTGTCACTTCTCTTCGCGCTATACTTTTTAATCATCTACAGCGAAACCAATGAAAGTATTCTGGACTTGGATTGGCTGCAACTCATCCCTGACCACATTGGCTGTGAATCGGGGCATAGCTGGCACCTTGTGCAAATAAAACACCTCCACCGGGTCGGGGATGTTTAGTTGTGTATAAAGCTAAGCTACCTTCTTCATTTAATTACTATCTGTCTTTAGCTTAAGCTTTTTCGTCGACTGCTGTGTTAGTTGACGTAAATAAATAATCTACTTTAAAGAAACTGGAAAGCACATAACGCATTGCACATCGAATTCAAATTGTCAATCAAAAGAAAACAAATTTTTCCATTTGTCAACAAACATTTTTTTAAGTGTAGTTTTGACATGTGGACCATTTTTTTTTTTTTTTTTTAAATCATTTTTTTTCTGGCAACCACGAGTCGAATTGTTTCCGAAGTGCCATTCTCAAACCTACACGAGCATTTACAGTGTATGTGAGACGACAGCGCTGAGGCAGAGCTGGGCCTTAGTCCGGGGAATGGGCCGTGCCGACCACTGGTATATAAACTTCGGCATAGTCGAAGTTAGCTTCTTTGATATTTTACAATAAAAGGTGCAAAGGGTATAAAGAATACAAACGTTGTATTCAATTATCGGTGGAAAAACCACCGAACGACAGCATTATCGATGGTTTCCAAGCTCTAGTGCACCTTATTAGTCCCCAATATGCAGGAATACGTTTTTTTGAGTTCGTGCTTCACATATTCTATAAACTACATTTACAAAACAGGCAAGTAAGGGACAAGAAAGAACAATGCATGATGGTATCAACCCATAATAAAAAGATACAAAAATTATTTGAAGTGAATTGGGGTTACACATGGATGAGCCAAAGACAAAAGAAAGCATAATGTTGGCAACATAGCAACAGATCTTTTCAAAAAACACGGCTACTTTCATGAGTATTGGGATTGGATTACGAGGATATTTGAGGTCAGGTTTCATATTATTTTGACAACTTAATTTATTCAAGTATATATTTGCTAAAAGAAACTTGAAGCGCTGCAAAAAAACTTTGTACACCAATTTCGTGGAATTTATGAGCTAAGCTGAATTCGCGTCCAAAAAAATCATTCGGCGTCGTTGTATAATTGAAAACCGTGACTAAGTAATTCACCACTTTATAAATGGATTAAAAAAAACGAATTGGCTCGCAAATCGTGATCGAGCAATCCAAAGCACTGTAACTTAAGCCAAAAATAAAGCGCAAAAAGTTTCAGCTCTATAACGGTGCGCCAAATTTTTAAGTTCTTTCAACAGGTGATCCGACAGTTTCCTATTTTTATTTGGCTAGGGTAGAATAACTTACGAGAGGATAAAAAATCGAGGACAATTGAATCCACGCCAAAAATAGATTTTTATATAGCAAAAACTGACTGGCTGACAAATCGTGATCGAGCAATCTAAAGCCCTGCAACTTAAGACAAAAATGTTACCAGACCAGACCACATGAAGAGGTGAAACCGATTTCATTAGAACCTAGGTGGATAGTTGCATATCTTAAAAGCAGCGCCATCGCCTGTGGATTTAAAGCTTTTTAAAATGTTAGCAAGCCATTATGCTTTATTTTTGAAAGTCCCACTATAGTACCTTAAAACGACATATAGATACAAGAAATCCTGCATCACTCGGCTTCAGTAGTGGTCGGTACGACCCATTCCACAGACAATGAATGAATGAAATGAAATAAATATTTAACTTATTTCATGCTCCGGACTAGGGCCTAGCTCTGCTGCAGCGCTGCCTTCTCACATGCGTTGTGAATGCTCGTGGCAAGACTATGACGAAATAACATAAGGTGGTCCCGTCGGCAAGAGACATTCACTTCACGTATGCTTGCAATAAGTGCGAGTGAAAGAAATAGTATTCCGAGTGTCTATTGAGGGTGAGCGAGACGGTGATGTGAGAGAGCAAACGTGCACTGAAGTCAAGTGTATACTTCGGTACATGTCTCTTGCCGACGGGACCACCTTATGTTATTTCATCATGGGCAAGACAGTGTACTTCAGAAACACTTCGGCTCGTGCCTGTGAAAAAAAAATAAGTCAAAATATCAAAAAAACTTAAAAAATGTTCATTAATGGAAATTTAAATGCTTTATTTCCTATGAAATTCTTTCAAAGCATTTTAGTTATTTTTAAAAAGTTTTAAAATGATTTTTTCGCTTCACTGGTTTTTAAGTGTAAAGCCAGAAAGAGTTTCGCACCGCGTCATGCTCATTTGCGACTGAATTTGTGCCGACCGCTGCCCTGTGCGTCCAAAGAAATGAGTGGACTCGAATGGAATGGAACTGTGTGAGTGCGCGTTTACAGTTAAGAGAATGCGTGTGAGTATGAGTGCGAATTGCGTCTCACAACACACAGCATCCAATGAGAGTTAGAATGAATGATGCGTAAAACGGAGTGAAAAGTTTGGCGAACCGAAGGCATCCGAATCAACTCGAGTGGAGCACACACATTTTGCGCATTCATTTCGTTTGTATAGGTGACGAATAATGGAAATGAAAATATGCGAAATAATAACGAATTCAAATTTGATTGGTTTTTGTCTTTTTTTTCTTTTCTTTTCTACAAAAAAAAAAAGGAAAGAGAGATAAACTACTTTGTCACTCGAATCCATTCCAACTCACTCAACTCATTTGAACTCATTGTCCATTCGAATGAGGTTTAAATTTATGACGCTTTTTTTATTGGCTTTAGTTATGATTTTCCCGGCTCCTAAGTAACACCATGAAAATATTTTGCTCCGTATTTGCCACTGGTCTATTTAAACAAAGAAACCCCCCAATTTTGTGATGGGCAAATATTTAAAACGTTTTTGCTAAAATCTTTAATTCTATAGATAGAAGTATGAACTCTGAAGAAGTTGTGGCCCAAGCAAAACTAATTGTAAGATTAAGGGCAAACCACAAATTTTTAGTTTTTAAAATTCAAATTAAATGCAACAGAATTTTGGATTGGCCTTTTGTTTGTTTGGGCGAGGCCTTTATTTCAAATTTGTTTGGGGTTGGCAACGACAATGCAGGCGTCATTATACATAAAATGTTTAAAGTGACGCGTAGAACCCACGACACTTTAAATTCGCAGATCATTACATGCGTAAAAGGCTTTCGAATCGTCGTTGAAATGCAAACTGTTCGGGTATGGGCTCGGCTATTCTCCTCGGCTGCCTTTGCCTTCGGGTTTACTAGCTCTTTTGCCAGTGTTTCACTCGTTTGCCATGGTCGGTTGAACGCGAACTAAATATTTATACGAACAAAGCAATCGCATGCTCTCGGGCTTTGCTCAAAAATTGAGTGGAAAACACTTTTATTTTTGCGACCGCACGAATCGGTCAACAGGTCTCTGGCATTTGCAAATGTTCGATGAGGGCGATGTGAGTTGTGGGTAAATTTGGGTGCCTTCGACTTGGCATATTTTTCATTCTGTTTCACGTTTTATGTTCACATTAAACTGCGAGAACTTTGAAACGTTTTGCTGCTGCAAACGCATCTTCCTAAACAATTAAAAGTAGATTTTCGACAGCTAATGCAATGGCAAAAAACATAAATTAAAACACTTCACGGCTGCAACAAAGCCAAAAACATTTAAAGCAAGTGGAATCTAGTTTGACAATAATTAATAAAAAAAAAAAAAGAAGCAATTTGTTGACCCTTTACCTAGAGAACATGGTTCAACGGATTTGTATTATTTATATATTTACTTGTGAAATCCGTTACTAGCAATTAAAATAGATCGACCCATTAAAATGGACAGTCGGTTTTTCAGTGTTTTGGGTATATGCTTTCTGGGTCACGATCAACTATGTACATATGTATGTTTGTGTGTATGTCGAGTAGTTTACTCTTTCCGTCTAATCCAGGTGCTTTTTTCTTTTCTAAACTTTTAATTTCTTTCTGTCTTGCATTTAGTCTTTATTATTTGTAGAGTAGCTGCTTCTATACACCATGGAGACCAGACTTGTGTTGTTCTTTCGTCAGGAAAGGAAAGATAAAGATTTTCTTAGGTTGTAGTATCTTTTTCAGTACTACTACTTCTTCTGGCAGTGCTCTTCTATAATCCTCTAGCATGACTTCCCATCCTTTGCTTTAAGGTTTGAGCCATTCTCTTATGTTGGGGAATACTCTTTAGTACTAGGATTTGTAGTGGTCCTCTATAATCCTCTAGCATGACTTCCCATCCTTTGCTTGGAAGAATCAATCCATTCTACCGTCATGTTTTATGCTATAGTAGCAATGGATTCATATCCAACATTCAACATAGGATGTTAGCAGAAGGAGGCCAGACATGGTGAATTAGTTTCCCCTTGCTCCCTATGTTGGGGAATCTTCTTTAGTACTAGGGTTTGTAGTGGTCCTCTGTAGTCTTCTAGCATGACTTTCCATCCTTTGCTTGGAAGAATCAATCCATTCTACCGTCATGTTTTATGCTATAGTAGCAATGGATTCATATCCAACATTCAACATAGGATGTTAGCAGAAGGAGGCCAGACATGGTGAATTAGTTTCCCCTTGCTCCCTATGTTGGGGAATCTTCTTTAGTACTAGGGTTTGTAGTGGTCCTCTGTAGTCTTCTAACATGACTTTCCATCCTTTGCTTGGAAGAATCAATCCATTCTACCGTCATGTTTTATGCTATAGTAGCAATGGATTCATATCCAACATTCAACATAGGATGTTAGCAGAAGGAGGCCAGACATGGTGAATTAGTTTCCCCTTGCTCCCTATGTTGGGGAATCTTCTTTAGTACTAGGGTTTGTAGTGGTCCTCTGTAGTCTTCTAGCATGACTTTCCATCCTTTGCTTGGAAGAATCAATCCATTCTACCGTCATGTTTTATGCTATAGTAGCAATGGATTCATATCCAACATTCAACATAGGATGTTAGCAGAAGGAGGCCAGACATGGTGAATTAGTTTCCCCTTGCTCCCTATGTTGGGGAATCTTCTTTAGTACTAGGGTTTGTAGTGGTCCTCTGTAGTCTTCTAACATGACTTTCCATCCTTTGCTTGGAAGAATCAATCCATTCTACCGTCATGTTTTATGCTATAGTAGCAATGGATTCATATCCAACATTCAACATAGGATGTTAGCAGAAGGAGGCCAGACATGGTGAATTAGTTTCCCCTTGCTCCCTATGTTGGGGAATCTTCTTTAGTACTAGGGTTTGTAGTGGTCCTCTGTAGTCTTCTAGCATGACTTTCCATCCTTTGCTTGGAAGAATCAATCCATTCTACCGTCATGTTTTATGCTATAGTAGCAATGGATTCATATCCAACATTCAACATAGGATGTTAGCAGAAGGAGGCCAGACATGGTGAATTAGTTTCCCCTTGCTCCCTATGTTGGGGAATCTTCTTTAGTACTAGGGTTTGTAGTGGTCCTCTGTAGTCTTCTAGCATGACTTTCCATCCTTTGCTTGGAAGAATCAATCCATTCTACCGTCATGTTTTATGCTATAGTAGCAATGGATTCATATCCAACATTCAACATAGGATGTTAGCAGAAGGAGGCCAGACATGGTGAATTAGTTTCCCCTTGCTCCCTATGTTGGGGAATCTTCTTTAGTACTAGGGTTTGTAGTGGTCCTCTGTAGTCTTCTAACATGACTTTCCATCCTTTGCTTGGAAGAATCAATCCATTCTACCGTCATGTTTTATGCTATAGTAGCAATGGATTCATATCCAATATTTAACATAGGATGTTAGCAGAAAGAGGCCAGACATGGTGAATTAGTTCCCCCCTGCTCCCTACCTCTTGCAGCAGTGGTCATTTTTATAAATGGTATCTGCAGCAAATCTATTTTTGCTAGTTGTTGATATAATACTGGCAAGAGATGAGCAAAACCAGAAACAGCCATTGATAGTAACAGCTGAGGACTTGCCACAGAGTATATTGATCTCATAAGTTGCATACAGAAGTATCCATTTGTTCGTTCACCGCGATTTTCTACAACCGCTTGCAGACGTCTAGCAACTAAATACAATTGTTTTCACACATAAAATGATGCTATGCATTAAAATAAAATAACAATTCTTTTTATACCCTTGCAGATGGTATTATAAAATTGGTCAGATGTTTGTAAAGCACAGAAGGAGACGTTTCCGACCCGATAAAGTATATATATTCTTGATCAGCATGAGAAGCTGAGTCGATATAGCCATGTCCGTCCGTGCGTATGCGTTTTACTCAGCCACCTTAAGAGATATCGGGCTGAAATTTTTTTCTGTGCTTTTTATTATCTAGCGAAGATCAAGTATGAGAATTATCAGGATCGGACTACTATATCATATAGCTCCAGAACAAACATTTTCAAAAAAAGTGGAGTATCGCTATGAAGCTTACATATGTGATAATATTAGATATAAAACCCCAGATCCCAATTTGAATCGGATCGGATAAATATAACACAAGTTACAGTCAATATAATAATCGCTGCTCTGCTCCCAGCTCTGCCAGCAGCGCTGCTTGCTGTCTACTACGTCTTTCGTCATCAACAGAGTACATGCATACACACACAGACGCAACGCTACATAAAGTGTATGTGTATGCGTGCGTTGCTTTGCTTTGGGAATGAGGGAAGAAGAAGAACAAATTGTAAAATAGAGAGTAAAATTGTTTTGTTTGTATATTGATGAATTGAGTTGCAGAAAACAAATTTTGAACATGTAAAATTATTATTGTCAAGGACTGCAAGGGTATATAAACTTCGGCATAGCCGATGTTAGCTTCTTTGATATTTTTCATTCTAGGTTGTTCTCGTTCCGTTTTGCGTGATACCAAATTCATGTTAATTAAGCAGGGACCGAAAATAATTATTATTTCCCAAAAATTTTTCGAAGAAATCCATGTTATAATTGTTACAAAAACCCTCAATCTTAATTCTTATTGTTGATTTTTAAAATAAAACTCAAGAATAACTTTAATTTTGGATTTTTATTTTTTCCCTCAACCCATAACTTAATTTTGAGAAAAAAAAAAAAAAAAACTAATTTGTGATTTATATAAAAAAAAAAATAATACAAATCATTTAATGATTTTTATTTTTTTCTCAAAAATTTATTTATTTATATTCTGAATTGAAACCGTGATTGCAAATTACGGACAATTCTTAAATCTAGCTATAGCTACTAGGCCTTAAGCTAAAATTGTGCTAATTAGTTAGAAATATATTTCTCAAAAATAAAAATCATTACTTACTCAATTTCAATTATTAAAATTTTTTTGCAAAAATACACATCCAATCTGAAAAAAATGTTAAAATTTCCAATTCTAATTCCAATCGTTTGATAATAATCCTCGGCTGGATGAAAAGAAAAGAATTAACTTACAATGAGTTGGCTAGTAAACTAGACATTTATTCGGTATTTAATTTTACAAAAAGCGTTTTTGTACCGAATCGGTTGACAAATTGCATCTAAGGTCGCTTAAAATTAGCTTCAATGCCGAAAAGGCTCTTTCAACGCTGACTTGGGTTGCAGTACAACTTCCGCCAGCTTGTACAGATTGGGATAGACATATTTTTTTCTTTCCAGTATCCCATTACGTCCATATTGAGATCCACAGGCTTGGGATTATAAGCATCTATCTCTGCCATTGCTTTCGTAATTCCATCGTCGACTTCTTCTGTCTCCGCATTATCAACAACAAACGAGTTCAAATATTCGTTCAGGAGAGAACAAGTGCTTTAGCTTGGTGGCTCGACAGGACCACTAGCACAGCTCGATCAAGTCGATATTTGGGAATTCGATGCATTGACGTTCAAGTTAGCGTTACCCTGAAACGAAATGTAAAATGTACTTTAATATTTCGAAAATTTCTGATTATAATTGCAAAATACCTTGCATGTTAAAGAATCTGTTCGAGCATACATATTCGTATTGGATTCTGCAAACAGAACTCTCCGTATTCTCGGATCCAAAAAGATGGCTGAGATTATAATTCTATCAAAGCACTTTCTCGTCTTTCTAAGCATTCTGCTAGGACATTGCTGTAGTCAGTATTCAGTACTTTGTCTACGAAAAACAAATATAATATTTTGTTATTTTCTCCAAGTGGACAAATGGTTAACCTATGATTACATACCTGAATGCTGTCGTTCTTAAAGACTTTGCCAACTTACGAGCCCTGTCAATTGTTTTTTTGCAGGCAAGTTGCTTGAGGAAGTCGTTAACCGCCAACTGCAAAGTGTGAGCGACACATTTGATTGCCGTGATATCGCAAAATCATCATCTTCCTTTGTCATATTGCGACCATTATCGGATGTAACTGTGTACAATTGATCCTTATTGATATTAAAATCATGTAACACACATTCAATTGCCATACTCAAATTGGCTGCAGTGTGCCTCTCGCTCATCTCCATAATAGCAATAGTTTTAATGTCAGTTTTTGAGTTATGGAAAACTGGGCATTTATGCCAAGTACTCCGCGGTTTTGCCTAGTTGCAGAATCAATTTTACACCATTCGGCCAGACATCAATTTGGTCATTTCTGCCTTCAAAACATCATATTTTTCACTCATGAATCCTAAAACGTTCTTCGACGATATTGGTGTCATGTTAAGAAAAATTTGTTTTGTCAAAGTCTTGAAAGGCTTAGAATCCAAAAGAGAAAATGGAACTCGCTCAGCTGTGACCAATTCTACGCACACATTTTTGAACGAAAAGAAAAGAAAACAACAAAAAGAACGTAGGAAAGAAGATAAAACGTTCGTGTATACCACATGTGTGTGTGTGTGTATAAATACAAATATGTACATGTGTGAATGGAATATTAATTTAACAGCAGTTACCCATAATTATTCATATTTATAGAGCCAAAATTAGCCAAAACCTAAAATAATAAGAGTATAACAACAAGCGAAGTGCATGGAAAAACAAGAACGATATGTACATATATGAAAAAAGCAAAAGACTTAAAAATTTAAATAAATGAAAAGTAATAGTACCAAAAAACAACAAAATCAATTGCCTTGCTGTCTCTGGTCTAAATTCAAGAAGGACTTAAAGACTTAATAGATGCATCTACCAAACCGCGTCAGTTCCTTAAAAAATTTCAAAATTCGAGCAATATTTTTTGAAAGACCTATCGAGATGTCCTTATGTAAAGATTTTATGAGTTCTTATAGAAAATATTTTATAATAATCGGTATGTCTTTTGGTCCCAAAAAAGTCCTTGATTATTCTCATAAACTAACATCACTTGGAATGTAGTTCGAGAAGCTGCAGAAAAGAACCTTCAATAAATTCTCTTTTCTTTCGTTGTGCGGTAGGCTTTATGGGTTTTAGAGGGTTTTCATTCCTTGCCCTAGGACATCGACCGACTTCGACAGGACATTTCGTTCGGATCCTCCAGTATCAAAACTAGATACTAGAACTGTATCTTCGCCAACTTCTAGGCGATTTCAAAAAGTTATATCTGAATTAAAAATACTTGTATGATGGGAAAAATTAATTTCAACCCGATATATTTTACGAAAATTGTCGAAATTTTAGTTTTCGAGGTTTTAATGCGGCTGCTCTTAGAATGTTTTCAAATGTGTAGCATATTTAATTGTGTAACGGACTTTTGGGCATTTGAATTTTCAAATTTGACCGCCAGGCGGGTTTTTTGAATTTGGCGGGCGACGAAATTTGAAGTTTTTATGACGAAATTCGCACTGGGGAAAATATGAAATACCAGGCCAACAGAATTACTTAGTAGGTGACTGCTTTAAAATTTTTATGCAATGTGTAACGAACTTTTGGGCATTTGAATTTTTGAATTCAACCTCTAGGCGGGTTTTTTGAATTTGGCGGGCGACGAAATTTAAAGTTTAAAGGACGAAATTTGCTCTGAAGAATACATGAAATACCAGGCCAACAGAATTACTTAGTAGGTGACTGCTTTAAAATTTTTATGAAATGTGTAACGGACTTTTGGGCATTTGAATTTTTGAATTATAACGCCAGGCGGGATTTTTGAATTTGGCGGGCAACGAAATTTGAAGCTTAAACGACGAAATTTGCTCTGGAGAATACATGAAATACCAGGCCAACAGAATTACTTAGTAGGTGACTGCTTTAAAATTTTTATGAAATGTGTAACGGACTTTTGGACATTTGAATTTTCAAATTTGACCGCCAGGCGGGATTTTTGAATTTGGCGGGCGACGAAGTTCGAAGTTTTAACGACGAAATTCGCACTGGGGAAAATATGAAATACCAGGCCAACAGAATTACTTAGTAGGTGACTGCTTTAAAATTTTTATGAAATGTGTAACGGACTTTTGGACATTTGAATTTTTGAATTTGACCGCCAGGCGGGTTTTTTGAATTTGGCGGGCGACGAAGTTCGAAGTTTTAACGACGAAATTCGCACTGGGGAAGATATGAAATACCAGGCCAACAGAATTACTTAGTAGGTGACTGCTTTAAAATTTTTATGAAATGCGTAACGGACTTTTGGGCATTTGAATTTTTGAATTTGACCGCCAGGCGGGTTTTTTGAATTTGGCGGGCGACGAAATTTTTAACGACGAAATTCGCACTGGGGAAAATATGAAATACCAGGCCAACAGAATTACTTAGTAGGTGACTGCTTTAAAATTTTTATGAAATGTGTAACGGACTTTTGGACATTTGAATTTTTGAATTTGACCGCTAGGCGGGTTTTTTGAATTTGGCGGGCGACGAAGTTCGAAGTTTTAACGACGAAATTCGCACTGGGGAAAATATGAAATACCAGGCCAACAGAATTACTTAGTAGGTGACTGCTTTAAAATTTTTATGAAATGCGTAACGGACTTTTGGGCATTTGAATTTTTGAATTTGACCGCCAGGCGGGTTTTTTGAATTTGGCGGGGACGAAATTCGAAGTTTTAACGACGAAATTCGCACTGGGGAAAATATGAAATACCAGGCCAACAGAATTACTTAGTAGGTGACTGCTTTAAAATTTTTATGAAATGTGTAACGGACTTTTGGGCATTTGAATTTTTGAATTTGACCGCCAGGCGGGTTTTTTGAATTTGGCGGGCGACGAAATTTGAAGTTTTAACGACGAAATTCGCACTGGGGAAAATATGAAATACCAGGCCAACAGAATTACTTAGTAGGTGACTGCTTTAAAATTTTTATGAAATGTGTAACGGACTTTTGGGCATTTGAATTTTTGAATTTTAACGCCAGGCGGGTTTTTTGAATTTGGCGGGCAACGAAATTTGAAGTTTTAAACGACAAAATTTGCTCTGGAGAAAACATGAAATACCAGGCCAACAGAATTACTTAGTAGGTGACTGCTTTAAAATTTTTATGAAATGTGTAACGGACTTTTGGGCATTTGAATTTTCAAATTTGACCGCCAGGCGGGATTTTTGAATTTGGCGGGCGACGAAATTTGAAGTTTTAACGACGAAATTCGCACTGGGGAAAATATGAAATACCAGGCCAACAGAATTACTTAGTAGGTGACTGCTTTAAAATTTTTATGAAATGTGTAACGGACTTTTGGACATTTGAATTTTTAAATTTGACCGCCAGGCGGGATTTTTGAATTTGGCGGGCGACGAAATTCGAAGTTTTAACGACGAAATTCGCACTGGGGAAAATATGAAATACCAGGCCAACAGAATTACTTAGTAGGTGACTGCTTTAAAATTTTTATGAAATGTGTAACGGACTTTTGGGCATTTGAATTTTTGAATTTGACCGCCAGGCGGGATTTTTGAATTTGGCGGGCGACGAAATTTGAAGTTTTAACGACGAAATTCGCACTGGGGAAAATATGAAATACCAGGCCAACAGAATTACTTAGTAGGTGACTGCTTTAAAATTTTTATGAAATGTGTAACGGACTTTTGGGCATTTGAATTTTTGAATTTGACCGCCAGGCGGGTTTTTTGAATTTGGCGGGCAACGAAATTTGAAGTTTAAACGACGAAATTTGCTCTGGGGAAAATATGAAATACCAGGCCAACAGAATTACTTAGTAGGTGACTGCTTTAAAATTTTTATGAAATGTGTAACGGACTTTTGGTCATTTGAATTTTTGAATTTTAACGCTAGGCGGGTTTTTTGAATTTGGCGGGCAACGAAATTTGAAGTTTAAACGACGAAATTTGCTCTGGGAGAATACATGAAATACCAGGCCAACAGAATTACTTAGTAGGTGACTGCTTTAAAATTTTTATGAAATGCGTAACGGACTTTTGGGCATTTGAATTTTTGAATTTGACCGCCAGGCGGGTTTTTTGAATTTGGCGGGCGACGAAATTTTAACGACGAAATTCGCACTGGGGAAAATATGAAATACCAGGCCAACAGAATTACTTAGTAGGTGACTGCTTTAAAATTTTTATGAAATGTGTAACGGACTTTTGGGCATTTGAATTTTTGAATTTGACCGCCAGGCGGGATTTTTGAATTTGGCGGGCGACGAAGTTCGATCTTTTAACGACGAAATTCGCATTGGAGAAAATATGAAGTACCAGGCCAACAGAATTACTTAGTAGGCAACTGCTTTAAAATTTTTATAAAATGTGTAACGGACTTTTGGGCATTTGAATATTTAAATATAACCGCCAGGCGAATTTTTTGAATTTTGCGGGCGACGAAATTCGACCATTTAACGACAAAATTCGCACTGGAGAAAATATGAAGTACCAGGCCAACAGAATTACTTAGTAGGCAACTGCTTTAAAATTTTTATTAAATGTGTAACGGACTTTTGGGCATTTGAATTTTTAAATTAAACCGACAGGCGGGATTTTTGAATTTGGCGGGCGACGAAATTCGATCTTTTAACGACGAAATTCGCACTGGAGAAAATATGAAGTACCAGGCCAACAGAATTACTTAGTAGGCAACTGCTTTAAAATTTTTATAAAATGTGTAACGGACTTTTGGGCATTTGAATATTTAAATATAACCGCCAGGCGAATTTTTTGAATTTTGCGGGCGACGAAATTCGATCATTTAACGACGAAATTCGCACTGGGGAAAATATGAAGTACCAGGCCAACAGAATTACTTAGTAGGCAACTGCTTTAAAATTTTTATGAAATGTGTAACGGACTTTTGGGCATTTGAATTTTTGAATTTGACCGCCAGGCGGGATTTTTGAATTTGGCGGGCGACGAAGTTCGAAGTTTTAACGACGAAATTCGCACTGGGGAAAATATGAAATACCAGGCCAACAGAATTACTTAGTAGGTGACTGCTTTAAAATTTTTATGAAATGTGTAACGGACTTTTGGGCATTTGAATTTTTGAATTTGACCGCCAGGCGGGTTTTTTGAATTTGGCGGGCAACGAAATTTGAAGCTTAAACGACGAAATTTGCTCTGGGGAGAATACATGAAATACCAGGCCAACAGAATTACTTAGTAGGTGACTGCTTTAAAATTTTTATGAAATGTGTAACGGACTTTTGGTCATTTGAATTTTTGAATTTTAACGCCAGGCGGGTTTTTTGAATTTGGCGGGCAACGAAATTTGAAGCTTAAACGACGAAATTTGCTCTGGAGAATACATGAAATACCAGGCCAACAGAATTACTTAGTAGGTGACTGCTTTAAAATTTTTATGAAATGCGTAACGGACTTTTGGGCATTTGAATTTTTGAATTTGACCGCCAGGCGGGTTTTTTGAATTTGGCGGGCGACGAAATTTTTAACGACGAAATTCGCACTGGGGAAAATATGAAATACCAGGCCAACAGAATTACTTAGTAGGTGACTGCTTTAAAATTTTTATGAAATGTGTAACGGACTTTTGGTCATTTGAATTTTTGAATTTTAACGCCAGGCGGGTTTTTTGAATTTGGCGGGCAACGAAATTTGAAGCTTAAACGACGAAATTTGCTCTGGAGAATACATGAAATACCAGGCCAACAGAATTACTTAGTAGGTGGATAGTTTAAAAATTTTTTCAAAAGTCCTTTAGTCCTATAACTCGGTCATTTCAAGGACGACAAGGATGTCCTTTGGTCAGATTGTAGTCCTTGATGATCCGCATCGACTGACACTATCAGATCCTGGAATGTCCTTTTGGGAGCTGAGATAAAAGGATATTTTTGTTTATGAAAAAATGTTAATTAACTCGCGAGTCCTTTGCAGGAACAGGACGAAAGTGGTGCCCAAACATTCCAACCATTGAGGACTATCGTTGGTGCAAAGGACATCCCTGATTGTCCTGCGGAGAGCTGAGATATTAAGGATTTTGTATTTTTTCTAGATTTTTTTAAACTTTTGCTTCAATTTGGGACTTGGAAAAAATTGCAAGTTAAAAAACAGAAAAGTGCTAATAACTCGGCAGTTTTAAGGATGAGAGAGATGTCGTTGGGCCAGGTGGAAGTCCTTGTTTATGCGCGTCGACAGACATTACCATGTCCTGGAATGTCCTTTAAATAGCTGGAAAAAGGACCTTTTCAGAAAATTTCATGTCCTGCATCCTTAGACGACCCTAAGTTTTTTTGATGCCAATCGATAGAGATCATCAAGGACTTTCTAGGAAACCATGTCCTTTCGTCCTGCGCCAGGATTTGTGGATTCTAGAGCTAAAAAACGAAAAAAGGATAATATTCCCGATGCCATATCTCGGCAGGACATTGATCGATTTCACCAAGACATCCTTTTTTGGGGCCTCCAGGATCAGGACTATCGATCTGCATTCAAGGATTTTCAATATCCTTCCAAAAATATTGCTCGAATTTTTGTAAGGGGGGGGGTCAGAAAAATGGCAAAAAAGTGACAAAAAACTACAAATGTCCTTATAACTCGATCATTTCAAGGACGACAAGGATGTCCTTTGGTCAGATTGTAGTCCTTGATGATCCGCATCGACTGACACTATCAGATCCTGGAATGTCCTTTTGGGAGCTGAGATAAAAGGATATTTTTGTTTATGAAAAAATGTTAATTAACTCGCGAGTCCTTTGCAGGAACAGGACGAAAGTGGTGCCCAAACATTCCAACCATTGAGGACTATCGTTGGTGCAAAGGACATCCCGATTGTCCTGCGGAGAGCTGAGATATTAAGGATTTTGTATTTTTTCTAGATTTTTTTAACTTTTGCTTCAATTTGGGACTTGGAAAAAATTGCAAGTTAAAAAACAGAAAAGTGCTAATAACTCGGCAGTTTTAAGGATGAGAGAGATGTCGTTGGGCCAGGTGGAAGTCCTTGTTTATGCGCGTCGACAGACATTACCATGTCCTGGAATGTCCTTTAAATAGCTGGGAAAAAGGACCTTTTCAGAAAATTTCATGTCCTGCATCCTTAGACGACCCTAAGTTTTTTTGATGCCAATCGATAGAGATCATCAAGGACTTTCTAGGAAACCATGTCCTTTCGTCCTGCGCCAGGATTTGTGGATTCTAGAGCTAAAAAACGAAAAAAGGATAATATTCCCGATGCCATATCTCGGCAGGACATTGATCGATTTCACCAAGACATCCTTTTTGGGGCCTCCAGGATCAGGACTATCGATCTGCATTCAAGGATTTTCAATATCCTTCCAAAAATATTGCTCGAATTTTTGTAAGGGGGGGGTCAGAAAAATGGCAAAAAAGTGACAAAAAACTACAAATGTCCTTATAACTCGATCATTTCAAGGACGACAAGGATGTCCTTTGGTCAGATTGTAGTCCTTGATGATCCGCATCGACTGACACTATCAGATCCTGGAATGTCCTTTTGGGAGCTGAGATAAAAGGATATTTTTGTTTATGAAAAAATGTTAATTAACTCGCGAGTCCTTTGCAGGAACAGGACGAAAGTGGTGCCCAAACATTCCAACCATTGAGGACTATCGTTGGTGCAAAGGACATCCCTGATTGTCCTGCGGAGAGCTGAGATATTAAGGATTTTGTATTTTTTCTAGATTTTTTTTAACTTTTGCTTCAATTTGGGACTTGGAAAAAATTGCAAGTTAAAAAACAGAAAAGTGCTAATAACTCGGCAGTTTTAAGGATGAGAGAGATGTCGTTGGGCCAGGTGGAAGTCCTTGTTTATGCGCGTCGACAGACATTACCATGTCCTGGAATGTCCTTTAAATAGCTGGGAAAAAGGACCTTTTCAGAAAATTTCATGTCCTGCATCCTTAGACGACCCTAAGTTTTTTTGATGCCAATCGATAGAGATCATCAAGGACTTTCTAGGAAACCATGTCCTTTCGTCCTGCGCCAGGATTTGTGGATTCTAGAGCTAAAAAACGAAAAAAGGATAATATTCCCGATGCCATATCTCGGCAGGACATTGATCGATTTCACCAAGACATCCTTTTTTGGGGCCTCCAGGATCAGGACTATCGATCTGCATTCAAGGATTTTCAATATCCTTCCAAAAATATTGCTCGAATTTTTGTAAGGGGGGGGGGTCAGAAAAATGGCAAAAAAGTGACAAAAAACTACAAATGTCCTTATAACTCGATCATTTCAAGGACGACAAGGATGTCCTTTGGTCAGATTGTAGTCCTTGATGATCCGCATCGACTGACACTATCAGATCCTGGAATGTCCTTTTGGGAGCTGAGATAAAAGGATATTTTTGTTTATGAAAAAATGTTAATTAACTCGCGAGTCCTTTGCAGGAACAGGACGAAAGTGGTGCCCAAACATTCCAACCATTGAGGACTATCGTTGGTGCAAAGGACATCCCGATTGTCCTGCGGAGAGCTGAGATATTAAGGATTTTGTATTTTTTCTAGATTTTTTTTAACTTTTGCTTCAATTTGGGACTTGGAAAAAATTGCAAGTTAAAAAACAGAAAAGTGCTAATAACTCGGCAGTTTTAAGGATGAGAGAGATGTCGTTGGGCCAGGTGGAAGTCCTTGTTTATGCGCGTCGACAGACATTACCATGTCCTGGAATGTCCTTTAAATAGCTGGGAAAAAGGACCTTTTCAGAAAATTTCATGTCCTGCATCCTTAGACGACCCTAAGTTTTTTTGATGCCAATCGATAGAGATCATCAAGGACTTTCTAGGAAACCATGTCCTTTCGTCCTGCGCCAGGATTTGTGGATTCTAGAGCTAAAAAACGAAAAAAGGATAATATTCCCGATGCCATATCTCGGCAGGACATTGATCGATTTCACCAAGACATCCTTTTTTGGGGCCTCCAGGATCAGGACTATCGATCTGCATTCAAGGATTTTCAATATCCTTCCAAAAATATTGCTCGAATTTTTGTAAGGGGGGGGTCAGAAAAATGGCAAAAAAGTGACAAAAAACTACAAATGTCCTTATAACTCGATCATTTCAAGGACGACAAGGATGTCCTTTGGTCAGATTGTAGTCCTTGATGATCCGCATCGACTGACACTATCAGATCCTGGAATGTCCTTTTGGGAGCTGAGATAAAAGGATATTTTTGTTTATGAAAAAATGTTAATTAACTCGCGAGTCCTTTGCAGGAACAGGACGAAAGTGGTGCCCAAACATTCCAACCATTGAGGACTATCGTTGGTGCAAAGGACATCCCGATTGTCCTGCGGAGAGCTGAGATATTAAGGATTTTGTATTTTTTCTAGATTTTTTTTAACTTTTGCTTCAATTTGGGACTTGGAAAAAATTGCAAGTTAAAAAACAGAAAAGTGCTAATAACTCGGCAGTTTTAAGGATGAGAGAGATGTCGTTGGGCCAGGTGGAAGTCCTTGTTTATGCGCGTCGACAGACATTACCATGTCCTGGAATGTCCTTTAAATAGCTGGAAAAAGGACCTTTTCAGAAAATTTCATGTCCTGCATCCTTAGACGACCCTAAGTTTTTTTGATGCCAATCGATAGAGATCATCAAGGACTTTCTAGGAAACCATGTCCTTTCGTCCTGCGCCAGGATTTGTGGATTCTAGAGCTAAAAAACGAAAAAAGGATAATATTCCCGATGCCATATCTCGGCAGGACATTGATCGATTTCACCAAGACATCCTTTTTTGGGGCCTCCAGGATCAGGACTATCGATCTGCATTCAAGGATTTTCAATATCCTTCCAAAAATATTGCTCGAATTTTTGTAAGGGGGGGGGTCAGAAAAATGGCAAAAAAGTGACAAAAAACTACAAATGTCCTTATAACTCGATCATTTCAAGGACGACAAGGATGTCCTTTGGTCAGATTGTAGTCCTTGATGATCCGCATCGACTGACACTATCAGATCCTGGAATGTCCTTTTGGGAGCTGAGATAAAAGGATATTTTTGTTTATGAAAAAATGTTAATTAACTCGCGAGTCCTTTGCAGGAACAGGACGAAAGTGGTGCCCAAATATTCCAACCATTGAGGACTATCGTTGGTGCAAAGGACATCCCGATTGTCCTGCGGAGAGCTGAGATATTAAGGATTTTGTATTTTTTCTAGATTTTTTTTAACTTTTGCTTCAATTTGGGACTTGGAAAAAATTGCAAGTTAAAAAACAGAAAAGTGCTAATAACTCGGCAGTTTTAAGGATGAGAGAGATGTCGTTGGGCCAGGTGGAAGTCCTTGTTTATGCGCGTCGACAGACATTACCATGTCCTGGAATGTCCTTTAAATAGCTGGGAAAAAGGACCTTTTCAGAAAATTTCATGTCCTGCATCCTTAGACGACCCTAAGTTTTTTTGATGCCAATCGATAGAGATCATCAAGGACTTTCTAGGAAACCATGTCCTTTCGTCCTGCGCCAGGATTTGTGGATTCTAGAGCTAAAAAACGAAAAAAGGATAATATTCCCGATGCCATATCTCGGCAGGACATTGATCGATTTCACCAAGACATCCTTTTTTGGGGCCTCCAGGATCAGGACTATCGATCTGCATTCAAGGATTTTCAATATCCTTCCAAAAATATTGCTCGAATTTTTGTAAGGGGGGGGTCAGAAAAATGGCAAAAAAGTGACAAAAAACTACAAATGTCCTTATAACTCGATCATTTCAAGGACGACAAGGATGTCCTTTGGTCAGATTGTAGTCCTTGATGATCCGCATCGACTGACACTATCAGATCCTGGAATGTCCTTTTGGGAGCTGAGATAAAAGGATATTTTTGTTTATGAAAAAATGTTAATTAACTCGCGAGTCCTTTGCAGGAACAGGACGAAAGTGGTGCCCAAATATTCCAACCATTGAGGACTATCGTTGGTGCAAAGGACATCCCGATTGTCCTGCGGAGAGCTGAGATATTAAGGATTTTGTATTTTTTCTAGATTTTTTTTAACTTTTGCTTCAATTTGGGACTTGGAAAAAATTGCAAGTTAAAAAACAGAAAAGTGCTAATAACTCGGCAGTTTTAAGGATGAGAGAGATGTCGTTGGGCCAGGTGGAAGTCCTTGTTTATGCGCGTCGACAGACATTACCATGTCCTGGAATGTCCTTTAAATAGCTGGAAAAAAGGACCTTTTCAGAAAATTTCATGTCCTGCATCCTTAGACGACCCTAAGTTTTTTTGATGCCAATCGATAGAGATCATCAAGGACTTTCTAGGAAACCATGTCCTTTCGTCCTGCGCCAGGATTTGTGGATTCTAGAGCTAAAAAACGAAAAAAGGATAATATTCCCGATGCCATATCTCGGCAGGACATTGATCGATTTCACCAAGACATCCTTTTTTGGGGCCTCCAGGATCAGGACTATCGATCTGCATTCAAGGATTTTCAATATCCTTCCAAAAATATTGCTCGAATTTTTGTAAGGGGGGGGTCAGAAAAATGGCAAAAAAGTGACAAAAAACTACAAATGTCCTTATAACTCGATCATTTCAAGGACGACAAGGATGTCCTTTGGTCAGATTGTAGTCCTTGATGATCCGCATCGACTGACACTATCAGATCCTGGAATGTCCTTTTGGGAGCTGAGATAAAAGGATATTTTTGTTTATGAAAAAATGTTAATTAACTCGCGAGTCCTTTGCAGGAACAGGACGAAAGTGGTGCCCAAATATTCCAACCATTGAGGACTATCGTTGGTGCAAAGGACATCCCGATTGTCCTGCGGAGAGCTGAGATATTAAGGATTTTGTATTTTTTCTAGATTTTTTTTAACTTTTGCTTCAATTTGGGACTTGGAAAAAATTGCAAGTTAAAAAACAGAAAAGTGCTAATAACTCGGCAGTTTTAAGGATGAGAGAGATGTCGTTGGGCCAGGTGGAAGTCCTTGTTTATGCGCGTCGACAGACATTACCATGTCCTGGAATGTCCTTTAAATAGCTGGGAAAAAGGACCTTTTCAGAAAATTTCATGTCCTGCATCCTTAGACGACACTAAGTTTTTTTGATGCCAATCGATAGAGATCATCAAGGACTTTCTAGGAAACCATGTCCTTTCGTCCTGCGCCAGGATTTGTGGATTCTAGAGCTAAAAAACGAAAAAAAGGATAATATTCCCGATGCCATATCTCGGCAGGACATTGATCGATTTCACCAAGACATCCTTTTTGGGGCCTCCAGGATCAGGACTATCGATCTGCATTCAAGGATTTTTCAATATCCTTCCAAAAATATTGCTCGAATTTTTGTAAGGGGGGGGGGTCAGAAAAATGGCAAAAAAGTGACAAAAAACTACAAATGTCCTTATAACTCGATCATTTCAAGGACGACAAGGATGTCCTTTGGTCAGATTGTAGTCCTTGATGATCCGCATCGACTGACACTATCAGATCCTGGAATGTCCTTTTGGGAGCTGAGATAAAAGGATATTTTTGTTTATGAAAAAATGTTAATTAACTCGCGAGTCCTTTGCAGGAACAGGACGAAAGTGGTGCCCAAATATTCCAACCATTGAGGACTATCGTTGGTGCAAAGGACATCCCGATTGTCCTGCGGAGAGCTGAGATATTAAGGATTTTGTATTTTTTCTAGATTTTTTTAACTTTTGCTTCAATTTGGGACTTGGAAAAAATTGCAAGTTAAAAAACAGAAAAGTGCTAATAACTCGGCAGTTTTAAGGATGAGAGAGATGTCGTTGGGCCAGGTGGAAGTCCTTGTTTATGCGCGTCGACAGACATTACCATGTCCTGGAATGTCCTTTAAATAGCTGGAAAAAGGACCTTTTCAGAAAATTTCATGTCCTGCATCCTTAGACGACCCTAAGTTTTTTTGATGCCAATCGATAGAGATCATCAAGGACTTTCTAGGAAACCATGTCCTTTCGTCCTGCGCCAGGATTTGTGGATTCTAGAGCTAAAAAACGAAAAAAAGGATAATATTCCCGATGCCATATCTCGGCAGGACATTGATCGATTTCACCAAGACATCCTTTTTTGGGGCCTCCAGGATCAGGACTATCGATCTGCATTCAAGGATTTTCAATATCCTTCCAAAAATATTGCTCGAATTTTTGTAAGGGGGGGGTCAGAAAAATGGCAAAAAAGTGACAAAAAACTACAAATGTCCTTATAACTCGATCATTTCAAGGACGACAAGGATGTCCTTTGGTCAGATTGTAGTCCTTGATGATCCGCATCGACTGACACTATCAGATCCTGGAATGTCCTTTTGGGAGCTGAGATAAAAGGATATTTTTGTTTATGAAAAAATGTTAATTAACTCGCGAGTCCTTTGCAGGAACAGGACGAAAGTGGTGCCCAAATATTCCAACCATTGAGGACTATCGTTGGTGCAAAGGACATCCCGATTGTCCTGCGGAGAGCTGAGATATTAAGGATTTTGTATTTTTTCTAGATTTTTTTTAACTTTTGCTTCAATTTGGGACTTGGAAAAAATTGCAAGTTAAAAAACAGAAAAGTGCTAATAACTCGGCAGTTTTAAGGATGAGAGAGATGTCGTTGGGCCAGGTGGAAGTCCTTGTTTATGCGCGTCGACAGACATTACCATGTCCTGGAATGTCCTTTAAATAGCTGGGAAAAAGGACCTTTTCAGAAAATTTCATGTCCTGCATCCTTAGACGACCCTAAGTTTTTTTGATGCCAATCGATAGAGATCATCAAGGACTTTCTAGGAAACCATGTCCTTTCGTCCTGCGCCAGGATTTGTGGATTCTAGAGCTAAAAAACGAAAAAAGGATAATATTCCCGATGCCATATCTCGGCAGGACATTGATCGATTTCACCAAGACATCCTTTTTGGGGCCTCCAGGATCAGGACTATCGATCTGCATTCAAGGATTTTCAATATCCTTCCAAAAATATTGCTCGAATTTTTGTAAGGGGGGGGGTCAGAAAAATGGCAAAAAAGTGACAAAAAACTACAAATGTCCTTATAACTCGATCATTTCAAGGACGACAAGGATGTCCTTTGGTCAGATTGTAGTCCTTGATGATCCGCATCGACTGACACTATCAGATCCTGGAATGTCCTTTTGGGAGCTGAGATAAAAGGATATTTTTGTTTATGAAAAAATGTTAATTAACTCGCGAGTCCTTTGCAGGAACAGGACGAAAGTGGTGCCCAAATATTCCAACCATTGAGGACTATCGTTGGTGCAAAGGACATCCCGATTGTCCTGCGGAGAGCTGAGATATTAAGGATTTTGTATTTTTTTCTAGATTTTTTTAACTTTTGCTTCAATTTGGGACTTGGAAAAAATTGCAAGTTAAAAAACAGAAAAGTGCTAATAACTCGGCAGTTTTAAGGATGAGAGAGATGTCGTTGGGCCAGGTGGAAGTCCTTGTTTATGCGCGTCGACAGACATTACCATGTCCTGGAATGTCCTTTAAATAGCTGGGAAAAAGGACCTTTTCAGAAAATTTCATGTCCTGCATCCTTAGACGACCCTAAGTTTTTTTGATGCCAATCGATAGAGATCATCAAGGACTTTCTAGGAAACCATGTCCTTTCGTCCTGCGCCAGGATTTGTGGATTCTAGAGCTAAAAAACGAAAAAAGGATAATATTCCCGATGCCATATCTCGGCAGGACATTGATCGATTTCACCAAGACATCCTTTTTTGGGGCCTCCAGGATCAGGACTATCGATCTGCATTCAAGGATTTTCAATATCCTTCCAAAAATATTGCTCGAATTTTTGTAAGGGGGGGGGTCAGAAAAATGGCAAAAAAGTGACAAAAAACTACAAATGTCCTTATAACTCGATCATTTCAAGGACGACAAGGATGTCCTTTGGTCAGATTGTAGTCCTTGATGATCCGCATCGACTGACACTATCAGATCCTGGAATGTCCTTTTGGGAGCTGAGATAAAAGGATATTTTTGTTTATGAAAAAATGTTAATTAACTCGCGAGTCCTTTGCAGGAACAGGACGAAAGTGGTGCCCAAATATTCCAACCATTGAGGACTATCGTTGGTGCAAAGGACATCCCGATTGTCCTGCGGAGAGCTGAGATATTAAGGATTTTGTATTTTTTCTAGATTTTTTTTAACTTTTGCTTCAATTTGGGACTTGGAAAAAATTGCAAGTTAAAAAACAGAAAAGTGCTAATAACTCGGCAGTTTTAAGGATGAGAGAGATGTCGTTGGGCCAGGTGGAAGTCCTTGTTTATGCGCGTCGACAGACATTACCATGTCCTGGAATGTCCTTTAAATAGCTGGGAAAAAGGACCTTTTCAGAAAATTTCATGTCCTGCATCCTTAGACGACACTAAGTTTTTTTGATGCCAATCGATAGAGATCATCAAGGACTTTCTAGGAAACCATGTCCTTTCGTCCTGCGCCAGGATTTGTGGATTCTAGAGCTAAAAAACGAAAAAAGGATAATATTCCCGATGCCATATCTCGGCAGGACATTGATCGATTTCACCAAGACATCCTTTTTTGGGGCCTCCAGGATCAGGACTATCGATCTGCATTCAAGGATTTTCAATATCCTTCCAAAAATATTGCTCGAATTTTTGTAAGGGGGGGGGTCAGAAAAATGGCAAAAAAGTGACAAAAAACTACAAATGTCCTTATAACTCGATCATTTCAAGGACGACAAGGATGTCCTTTGGTCAGATTGTAGTCCTTGATGATCCGCATCGACTGACACTATCAGATCCTGGAATGTCCTTTTGGGAGCTGAGATAAAAGGATATTTTTGTTTATGAAAAAATGTTAATTAACTCGCGAGTCCTTTGCAGGAACAGGACGAAAGTGGTGCCCAAATATTCCAACCATTGAGGACTATCGTTGGTGCAAAGGACATCCCGATTGTCCTGCGGAGAGCTGAGATATTAAGGATTTTGTATTTTTTCTAGATTTTTTTTAACTTTTGCTTCAATTTGGGACTTGGAAAAAATTGCAAGTTAAAAAACAGAAAAGTGCTAATAACTCGGCAGTTTTAAGGATGAGAGAGATGTCGTTGGGCCAGGTGGAAGTCCTTGTTTATGCGCGTCGACAGACATTACCATGTCCTGGAATGTCCTTTAAATAGCTGGAAAAAGGACCTTTTCAGAAAATTTCATGTCCTGCATCCTTAGACGACCCTAAGTTTTTTTGATGCCAATCGATAGAGATCATCAAGGACTTTCTAGGAAACCATGTCCTTTCGTCCTGCGCCAGGATTTGTGGATTCTAGAGCTAAAAAACGAAAAAAAGGATAATATTCCCGATGCCATATCTCGGCAGGACATTGATCGATTTCACCAAGACATCCTTTTTTGGGGCCTCCAGGATCAGGACTATCGATCTGCATTCAAGGATTTTCAATATCCTTCCAAAAATATTGCTCGAATTTTTGTAAGGGGGGGGGGTCAGAAAAATGGCAAAAAAGTGACAAAAAACTACAAATGTCCTTATAACTCGATCATTTCAAGGACGACAAGGATGTCCTTTGGTCAGATTGTAGTCCTTGATGATCCGCATCGACTGACACTATCAGATCCTGGAATGTCCTTTTGGGAGCTGAGATAAAAGGATATTTTTGTTTATGAAAAAATGTTAATTAACTCGCGAGTCCTTTGCAGGAACAGGACGAAAGTGGTGCCCAAATATTCCAACCATTGAGGACTATCGTTGGTGCAAAGGACATCCCTGATTGTCCTGCGGAGAGCTGAGATATTAAGGATTTTGTATTTTTTCTAGATTTTTTTTAACTTTTGCTTCAATTTGGGACTTGGAAAAAATTGCAAGTTAAAAAACAGAAAAGTGCTAATAACTCGGCAGTTTTAAGGATGAGAGAGATGTCGTTGGGCCAGGTGGAAGTCCTTGTTTATGCGCGTCGACAGACATTACCATGTCCTGGAATGTCCTTTAAATAGCTGGGAAAAAGGACCTTTTCAGAAAATTTCATGTCCTGCATCCTTAGACGACCCTAAGTTTTTTTGATGCCAATCGATAGAGATCATCAAGGACTTTCTAGGAAACCATGTCCTTTCGTCCTGCGCCAGGATTTGTGGATTCTAGAGCTAAAAAACGAAAAAAGGATAATATTCCCGATGCCATATCTCGGCAGGACATTGATCGATTTCACCAAGACATCCTTTTTGGGGCCTCCAGGATCAGGACTATCGATCTGCATTCAAGGATTTTCAATATCCTTCCAAAAATATTGCTCGAATTTTTGTAAGGGGGGGGGTCAGAAAAATGGCAAAAAAGTGACAAAAAACTACAAATGTCCTTATAACTCGATCATTTCAAGGACGACAAGGATGTCCTTTGGTCAGATTGTAGTCCTTGATGATCCGCATCGACTGACACTATCAGATCCTGGAATGTCCTTTTGGGAGCTGAGATAAAAGGATATTTTTGTTTATGAAAAAATGTTAATTAACTCGCGAGTCCTTTGCAGGAACAGGACGAAAGTGGTGCCCAAATATTCCAACCATTGAGGACTATCGTTGGTGCAAAGGACATCCCGATTGTCCTGCGGAGAGCTGAGATATTAAGGATTTTGTATTTTTTCTAGATTTTTTTTAACTTTTGCTTCAATTTGGGACTTGGAAAAAATTGCAAGTTAAAAAACAGAAAAGTGCTAATAACTCGGCAGTTTTAAGGATGAGAGAGATGTCGTTGGGCCAGGTGGAAGTCCTTGTTTATGCGCGTCGACAGACATTACCATGTCCTGGAATGTCCTTTAAATAGCTGGAAAAAGGACCTTTTCAGAAAATTTCATGTCCTGCATCCTTAGACGACCCTAAGTTTTTTTGATGCCAATCGATAGAGATCATCAAGGACTTTCTAGGAAACCATGTCCTTTCGTCCTGCGCCAGGATTTGTGGATTCTAGAGCTAAAAAACGAAAAAAGGATAATATTCCCGATGCCATATCTCGGCAGGACATTGATCGATTTCACCAAGACATCCTTTTTTGGGGCCTCCAGGATCAGGACTATCGATCTGCATTCAAGGATTTTCAATATCCTTCCAAAAATATTGCTCGAATTTTTGTAAGGGGGGGGTCAGAAAAATGGCAAAAAAGTGACAAAAAACTACAAATGTCCTTATAACTCGATCATTTCAAGGACGACAAGGATGTCCTTTGGTCAGATTGTAGTCCTTGATGATCCGCATCGACTGACACTATCAGATCCTGGAATGTCCTTTTGGGAGCTGAGATAAAAGGATATTTTTGTTTATGAAAAAATGTTAATTAACTCGCGAGTCCTTTGCAGGAACAGGACGAAAGTGGTGCCCAAATATTCCAACCATTGAGGACTATCGTTGGTGCAAAGGACATCCCGATTGTCCTGCGGAGAGCTGAGATATTAAGGATTTTGTATTTTTTCTAGATTTTTTTTAACTTTTGCTTCAATTTGGGACTTGGAAAAAATTGCAAGTTAAAAAACAGAAAAGTGCTAATAACTCGGCAGTTTTAAGGATGAGAGAGATGTCGTTGGGCCAGGTGGAAGTCCTTGTTTATGCGCGTCGACAGACATTACCATGTCCTGGAATGTCCTTTAAATAGCTGGGAAAAAGGACCTTTTCAGAAAATTTCATGTCCTGCATCCTTAGACGACCCTAAGTTTTTTTGATGCCAATCGATAGAGATCATCAAGGACTTTCTAGGAAACCATGTCCTTTCGTCCTGCGCCAGGATTTGTGGATTCTAGAGCTAAAAAACGAAAAAAGGATAATATTCCCGATGCCATATCTCGGCAGGACATTGATCGATTTCACCAAGACATCCTTTTTTGGGGCCTCCAGGATCAGGACTATCGATCTGCATTCAAGGATTTTCAATATCCTTCCAAAAATATTGCTCGAATTTTTGTAAGGGGGGGGGGGTCAGAAAAATGGCAAAAAAGTGACAAAAAACTACAAATGTCCTTATAACTCGATCATTTCAAGGACGACAAGGATGTCCTTTGGTCAGATTGTAGTCCTTGATGATCCGCATCGACTGACACTATCAGATCCTGGAATGTCCTTTTGGGAGCTGAGATAAAAGGATATTTTTGTTTATGAAAAAATGTTAATTAACTCGCGAGTCCTTTGCAGGAACAGGACGAAAGTGGTGCCCAAACATTCCAACCATTGAGGACTATCGTTGGTGCAAAGGACATCCCGATTGTCCTGCGGAGAGCTGAGATATTAAGGATTTTGTATTTTTTCTAGATTTTTTTTAACTTTTGCTTCAATTTGGGACTTGGAAAAAATTGCAAGTTAAAAAACAGAAAAGTGCTAATAACTCGGCAGTTTTAAGGATGAGAGAGATGTCGTTGGGCCAGGTGGAAGTCCTTGTTTATGCGCGTCGACAGACATTACCATGTCCTGGAATGTCCTTTAAATAGCTGGAAAAAAGGACCTTTTCAGAAAATTTCATGTCCTGCATCCTTAGACGACCCTAAGTTTTTTTGATGCCAATCGATAGAGATCATCAAGGACTTTCTAGGAAACCATGTCCTTTCGTCCTGCGCCAGGATTTGTGGATTCTAGAGCTAAAAAACGAAAAAAGGATAATATTCCCGATGCCATATCTCGGCAGGACATTGATCGATTTCACCAAGACATCCTTTTTTGGGGCCTCCAGGATCAGGACTATCGATCTGCATTCAAGGATTTTCAATATCCTTCCAAAAATATTGCTCGAATTTTTGTAAGGGGGGGGTCAGAAAAATGGCAAAAAAGTGACAAAAAACTACAAATGTCCTTATAACTCGATCATTTCAAGGACGACAAGGATGTCCTTTGGTCAGATTGTAGTCCTTGATGATCCGCATCGACTGACACTATCAGATCCTGGAATGTCCTTTTGGGAGCTGAGATAAAAGGATATTTTTGTTTATGAAAAAATGTTAATTAACTCGCGAGTCCTTTGCAGGAACAGGACGAAAGTGGTGCCCAAACATTCCAACCATTGAGGACTATCGTTGGTGCAAAGGACATCCCGATTGTCCTGCGGAGAGCTGAGATATTAAGGATTTTGTATTTTTTCTAGATTTTTTTTAAACTTTTGCTTCAATTTGGGACTTGGAAAAAATTGCAAGTTAAAAAACAGAAAAGTGCTAATAACTCGGCAGTTTTAAGGATGAGAGAGATGTCGTTGGGCCAGGTGGAAGTCCTTGTTTATGCGCGTCGACAGACATTACCATGTCCTGGAATGTCCTTTAAATAGCTGGAAAAAAGGACCTTTTCAGAAAATTTCATGTCCTGCATCCTTAGACGACCCTAAGTTTTTTTGATGCCAATCGATAGAGATCATCAAGGACTTTCTAGGAAACCATGTCCTTTCGTCCTGCGCCAGGATTTGTGGATTCTAGAGCTAAAAAACGAAAAAAGGATAATATTCCCGATGCCATATCTAGGCAGGACATTGATTGATTTCACCAAGACATCCTTTTTTGGGGCCTCCAGGATCAGGACTATCGATCTGCATTCCAGGATTTTCAATATCCTTCCAAAAATATTGCTCGAATTTTTGTAAGGGGGGGAGAGTCAGAAAAATGGCAAAAAAGTGACAAAAAACTACAAATGTCCTTATAACTCGATCATTTCAAGGACGACAAGGATGTCCTTTGGTCAGATTGTAGTCCTTGATGATCCGCATCGACTGACACTATCAGATCCTGGAATGTCCTTTTGGGAGCTGAGATAAAAGGATATTTTTGTTTATGAAAAAATGTTAATTAACTCGCGAGTCCTTTGCAGGAACAGGACGAAAGTGGTGCCCAAACATTCCAACCATTGAGGACTATCGTTGGTGCAAAGGACATCCCGATTGTCCTGCGGAGAGCTGAGATATTAAGGATTTTGTATTTTTTCTAGATTTTTTTAAACTTTTGCTTCAATTTGGGACTTGGAAAAAATTGCAAGTTAAAAAACAGAAAAGTGCTAATAACTCGGCAGTTTTAAGGATGAGAGAGATGTCGTTGGGCCAGGTGGAAGTCCTTGTTTATGCGCGTCGACAGACATTACCATGTCCTGGAATGTCCTTTAAATAGCTGGAAAAAAGGACCTTTTCAGAAAATTTCATGTCCTGCATCCTTAGATGACCCTAATTTTTTTGATGCCAATCGACAGAGATCATCAAGGACTTTCTAGGAAACCATGTCCTTTCGTCCTGCGCCAGGATTTGTGGATTCTAGAGCTAAAAAACGAAAAAAGGATAATATTCCCGATGCCATATCTAGGCAGGACATTGATTGATTTCACCAAGACATCCTTTTTTGGGGCCTCCAGGATCAGGACTATCGATCTGCATTCCAGGATTTTTCAATATCCTTCCAAAAATATTGCTCGAATTTTTGTAAGGGGGGAGAGTCAGAAAAATGGCAAAAAAGTGACAAAAAACTACAAATGTCCTTATAACTCGATCATTTCAAGGACGACAAGGATGTCCTTTGGTCAGATTGTAGTCCTTGATGATCCGCATCGACTGACATTATCAGATCCTGGAATGTCCTTTTGGGAGCTGAGATAAAAGGATATTTTTGTTTATGAAAAAATGTTAATTAACTCGCGAGTCCTTTGCAGGAACAGGACGAAAGTGGTGCCCAAACATTCCAACCATTGAGGACTATCGTTGGTGCAAAGGACATCCCGATTGTCCTGCGGAGAGCTGAGATATTAAGGATTTTGTATTTTTTCTAGATTTTTTTAAACTTTTGCTTCAATTTGGACTTGGAAAAAATTGCAAGTTAAAAAACAGAAAAGTGCTAATAACTCGGCAGTTTTAAGGATGAGAGAGATGTCGTTGGGCCAGGTGGAAGTCCTTGTTTATGCGCGTCGACAGACATTACCATGTCCTGGAATGTCCTTTAAATAGCTGGAAAAAAGGACCTTTTCAGAAAATTTCATGTCCTGCATCCTTAGATGACCCTAACTTTTTTTGATGCCAATCGACAGAGATCATCAAGGACTTTCTAGGAAACCATGTCCTTTCGTCCTGCGCCAGGATTTGTGGATTCTAGAGCTAAAAAACGAAAAAAAGGATAATATTCCCGATGCCATATCTAGGCAGGACATTGATTGATTTCACCAAGACATCCTTTTTTGGGGCCTCCAGGATCAGGACTATCGATCTGCATTCCAGAATTTTCAATATCCTTCCAAAAATATTGCTCGAATTTTTGTAAGGGGGAGAGTCAGAAAAATGGCAAAAAAGTGACAAAAAACTACAAATGTCCTTATAACTCGATCATTTCAAGGACGACAAGGATGTCCTTTGGTCAGATTGTAGTCCTTGATGATCCGCATCGACTGACATTATCAGATCCTGGAATGTCCTTTTGGGAGCTGAGATAAAAGGATATTTTTGTTTATGAAAAAATGTTAATTAACTCGCGAGTCCTTTGCAGGAACAGGACGAAAGTGGTGCCCAAACATTCCAACCATTGAGGACTATCGTTGGTGCAAAGGACATCCCGATTGTCCTGCGGAGAGCTGAGATATTAAGGATTTTGTATTTTTTCTAGATTTTTTTAAACTTTTGCTTCAATTTGGGACTTGGAAAAAATTGCAAGTTAAAAAACAGAAAAGTGCTAATAACTCGGCAGTTTTAAGGATGAGAGAGATGTCGTTGGGCCAGGTGGAAGTCCTTGTTTATGCGCGTCGACAGACATTACCATGTCCTGGAATGTCCTTTAAATAGCTGGAAAAAAGGACCTTTTCAGAAAATTTCATGTCCTGCATCCTTAGATGACCCTAAGTTTTTTTGATGCCAATCGACAGAGATCATCAAGGACTTTCTAGGAAACCATGTCCTTTCGTCCTGCGCCAGGATTTGTGGATTCTAGAGCTAAAAAACGAAAAAAGGATCATATTGTCGAGGCCATATCTCGCCAGGACATTGATCGATTTCGCCAGGACATCCTTTTCTGGAGCCTCCAGGATCAGGACTATCGATCTGCATTCAAGGATTTTTCAATATCCTTCCAAAAATATTGCTCCAATTTTTGTAAGGGGGGGAGGTCAGAAAAATGGCAAAAAAGTGACAAAAAACTACAAATGTCCTTTATAACTCGGTCATTTAAAGGACGACAAGGATGTCCTTTGGTCAGATTGTAGTCCTTGATGATCCACATCGACTGACACTATCAGATCCTGGAATGTCCTTTTGGGAGCTGAGATAAAAGGATATTTTTGTTTATGAAAAAATGTTAATTTACTCGCGAGTCCTTTGCAGGAACAGGACGAAAAAGGTGCCCAAACATTCCAACCATTGAGGACTATCGTTGGTGCAAAGGACATCCCGATTGTCCTGCGGAGAGCTGAGATATTAAGGATTTTGTATTTTTTCTAGATTTTTTTTAACTTTTGCTTCAATTTGGGACTTGGAAAAAATTACAAGTCAAATAAACAGAAAAGTGCTAAAAACTCAGCAGTTTTAAGGATGACCGGGATGTCCTTGGGCCAGATGAAAGTCCTTGCTCATGCGCGTCGACTGACGTTACCATGTCCTGGAATGTCCTTCAAATAGCTGGGAAAAAGGACCTTTGCAGAAAATTTCATGTCCTGCATCCTTAGATGACCCTAAGTTTTTTTGATGCCAATCGATAGAGATCATCAAGGACTTTCTAGGAAACCATGTCCTTTCGTTCTGCGCCAGGATTTGTGGATTCTAGAGCTAAGAAACGGAAAAAGGATCATTTTGTCGAGGCCATATCTCGCCAGGACATTGATCGATTTCGCCAGGACATTCTTTTCCGGGGCCTCCAGGATCAGGACTATCGATCTGCATTCAAGGATTTTTCAATATCCTTCCAAAAATATTGCTCCAATTTTTGTAAGGGGGGAGGTCAGAAAAATGGCAAAAAAGTGACAAAAAACTACAAATGTCTTTATAACTCGGTCATTTAAAGGACGATCAGGATGTCCTTTGGTCAGATTGTAGTCCTTGATGATCCACATCGACTGACACTATCAGATCCTGGAATGTCCTTTTGGGAGCTGAGATAAAAGGATATTTTTGTTTCTGAAAAAATGTTAATTAACTCGCGAGTCCTTTGCAGGAACAGGACGAAAGTGGTGCCCAAACATTCCAACCATTGAGGACTATCGTTGGTGCAAAGGACATCCCGATTGTCCTGCGGAGAGCTGAGATATTAAGGATTTTGTATTTTTTCTAGATTTTTTTAAACTTTTGCTTCAATTTGGGACTTGGAAAAAATTGCAAGTTAAAAAACAGAAAAGTGCTAATAACTCGGCAGTTTTAAGGATGAGAGAGATGTCGTTGGGCCAGGTGGAAGTCCTTGTTTATGCGCGTCGACAGACATTACCATGTCCTGGAATGTCCTTTAAATAGCTGGAAAAAAGGACCTTTTCAGAAAATTTCATGTCCTGCATCCTTAGATGACCCTAACTTTTTTTGATGCCAATCGACAGAGATCATCAAGGACTTTCTAGGAAACCATGTCCTTTCGTCCTGCGCCAGGATTTGTGGATTCTAGAGCTAAAAAACGAAAAAAGGATAATATTCCCGATGCCATATCTAGGCAGGACATTGATTGATTTCACCAAGACATCCTTTTTTGGGGCCTCCAGGATCAGGACTATCGATCTGCATTCCAGAATTTTCAATATCCTTCCAAAAATATTGCTCGAATTTTTGTAAGGGGGAGAGTCAGAAAAATGGCAAAAAAGTGACAAAAAACTACAAATGTCCTTATAACTCGATCATTTCAAGGACGACAAGGATGTCCTTTGGTCAGATTGTAGTCCTTGATGATCCGCATCGACTGACATTATCAGATCCTGGAATGTCCTTTCGAGAGCTGAGATAAAAGGATATTTTTGTTTATGAAAAAATGTTAATTAACTCGCGAGCTTTCATCTTGAATTTTGGTAACGGTAAATATTTACTGATTCCAAATTTATGTACTTCATGCGCGTTTTATGCCCGAGAAGCTTAAGTATTTACCAAATATTGGTTGAGTTTACAATATTCCTCGATTTTATAATTCAGAGTAAAATATTTGGCTGTCAGAGCAGTCAAACGACGCGCCAAATAAAACAACAGGCTGGTAACGCCATAATTAATCAAAAATAGCGTTTGCCAACACTGAAATCTTCAGCCGATTTCTTCACTTTTCAACACTGTTAAGTAAATATTTACCTCAAAATCAATTCTAATCAAAAACCACATAAGAACACAACGTTTACATGCAGATGGCCGAAATCTTTAAGAGGTCGGCTTTTAATATTTCCTGAAAAGTTACTCGTAATAGTTTTGTTATGGACCTGCCAGATGAAAAAACAGTATTCTCACCCTGGTCCCGCGTATATCGATAGGCGCTCACTCCGGCTAGCTATCGGAAAAGAAGGTCGTGAGTTCCTACAACCCATCCCCAATACACGCAACAATAAACATTCAGGTAATTGACGAACAGCTGAACATCAATACCCCTTCGTCTGAAGGAATCCCAACACAGTACGAGGATCACTTCAGACGCCACTCCACTGGACAACACTTACGATACATAAACTACACGAATAACAACTATCTAACAAACTCACTAATTATTTATTCTTACCCCCTTACAGGAATGATGTCGTCGCCGCCGCTCCATGTGAACCGGACCTCCTCTTCCGGATTATCGAGGTCGAACGGGCCCCCCCCCTTTCCTTCGTGGCATGTCGATGAGGTATGCCACCCCATTATCACAGTCGTCACCTATAACATTTCATCATCACCACTCCTCAACTCCTCCAGGAGTCGTCGTGCTCCTTTCTCCCCATTCCCCCCCCCATCAAGAAAACACTCAGCAATTCATTCTTTTGTTGTTCATTACTCTTAATTATAATTAACACACGAATTTATTAACAATGCTTGCCCTGGTGTATATTTGAGCAGGTGTCTGCCACAGATTACGTTACATTTACTTTTCATTTTTTTGTTTTTTTCAAAATCAAGACGAATTTCCTTCCCGATTCCCACCTACCTATCAGAGCTCTTTTAGGGGGCAAGATCGAGAAAAAAATTATCCCGTTTATTGGTATCCTTTTTCACCTTTTTTCTTCTCTTTTTTCTTTCAGCTACCTACTGTCAAAACCACACCAAGGGTCGTGAACAACACGGGACTTAGGAATAATGAAATACACAAAAAAAAGAATGCGCACGTGGGCAACCAAAAAGGACAAAATAAATATTTAAAATAACAAAATAATAAATAAGGAATTAATTATGTAGATAAATAAATAAGGGAATAAATAAATATATATAAGGGAATAAATAAATAAGTAATTAAGCTAGTGAATTAAATAAATAAATAAATTAACAAAATTGACATAAAAAAAAACGGAATAAAAGACTAATATCTGGTTTTAATTTTTTTCCCCAGCCAGGTGGAGTTCTCCAGCAAATTGGGGGTTTTTGGAGCGGTCCGCACCAAAAATTAACGGGGATGAGAGCCAAAATTTTTCTTTCCCCCAATCAACCGAAACTTTGCTGCTCTTATGGCTTTGCTGGGCGATGGGTGTATAAAAAAAAAAACGTCTGGCCTGGAATCTAATTATTTCGGCGTCCCTCTTGTGATTTTATCTTTGGGCCCAATGGGCCAACGGGACCAAAAATTTAGTTTGGGGGACGGGTACAAATAAAATTGTTTACAACGTGGACTGGGGCTGCGGGTGCTCCTGCGCAGCTCGATTTAACCGCCCTATTTTGGGGCAAATTTTTTAAATTTAAAAAAAAGTCCCTAACTTGCATGGTAACCGAACACTTACCTAATTTTGACGGCCGGTTTCGCCTTGCTGCGCCTCGGGATTGCACAAAATTTTTCACCCAAAAAATATCAAAAATTTTCTGTTTGGCTCCTTCGGCCTGATGTAAGGATCTGTTTTTTCTCTTTTAATTTCAAGGATTTCAAGGATATGTTCACAATAAATTACACTTCATTGTTGAGATATTTAACTGCAATTCCTTCTCCTTGTTTCTTTAATTTTTTTTTCCCAACCGCCGCACCTCACTGTCCACGTTAAATTGACTTTAACCTTTTTACCCTTCTAGAATCAGACGACTCATCGCCTGATCTTACGGTTCCTTCCTTAGACCCGAGCCTGGGTCAACAGCCTTTTGACCGCTGGCCGACTTTCAAATTCAAAAAAAATCCCTTTATAATTCTGATCTACCCAACACTAGATCCCCCACTATTCCCCGACTTGCCCACTATTTTCGGCGCCTATTGTCACTATCGATAGGTCTCTACCGATAACCTCAGGGCTGGCCATAACAGTTTGGCTAATGAAGTAATTGATTTGGGTTCTGGATGTTCAGTGTTTCACTACCAACACTCCAATCGTTTCGAAATGTCAGTGTTGCACAGTACTGAGTTGTCCCATTACACAGCACTGTTTTTTATTTTCATCAAGTAGGCATCGAGAAATTTCTATCGAAAATTGAATAAATACGGGGACGACTCACAGGTTTCCTCATTCAGTTACTTTCCTCTGCTTGGACAACAACTGAATCAGTTTTTCCTTATTCTTAAAAAGGTTTAAAATATGCTTTTTTAAAATTAACTTTTTAAGTAAGGAAAACTTCTCGTATAACATTTTTTTTTTTTTACAACTCAATTTCGTAAAACGGAAGTTCCAACAGGTACTACCTTTGAATAACACCATTTTCCTTATTCATAAATTATAATTACAACGTCGCGTCTTTTAAAGCGATTGCGTTTTATTTTCCTTAATCTAAAATATCCAACCCACCTACAACTGCAATAGTAACTAACTAGCTATAATAAGTGTGGAGATTACATGTGGCTGTTACAACGATGCCACAAAAGGAACCTTCCATTAGTGGAAGTTTATAAGTTTCTCCATATGGATTGTCAAAAATAATACCCAGACAGTATTTCCATTTTTTTCTTATGTTGGCTTGGGCTGTATCAGTCATTCCAAGGAAAAGCTTTGCCAAATTCTACACCGCGTTTCGTTCTTCTTCTTTTTTGTCAACGTTTCAAACAGAGATGTGTTAGTGCAATTCAATTGACGAGACGAGACAAGTTGATCAATTAACCAAGCTTTTCCCCGACTAAAATTAATATAATGAGAGCTTTTTAATGTCCTTCAATTAACACAGGTATAAGACCTCGTTGTGTAGCCGCAACCATCGGACATGCACGACCATCGATATTACATATGCGATAACTCACAGGTTTTTTGATTGACTTCTTTCTGCTGGGGTGACAACTGAATCAGTTCTTCTTTATGCTTAAAAAGGTTTAAAATATGCTTTTTTAAAATTAACTTTTCCTTAAATAAAAAGTTTAGTTTTAAGTTATTTTTCCGATGAAAACATCGCAACGTTTTAAACAGAGATGTGTTACTGCAATTCAATTGACGAAACGAGACAAGTTGATCAATTAACCAAGCTTTTCCCCGACTAAAATTAATATAATGAGAGCTTTTTAATGTCCTTCAATTAACACAGGTATAAGACCTCGTTGTGTAGCCGCAACCATCGGACATGCACGACCATCGATATTACATATGCGATAACTCACAGGTTTTTTGATTGACTTCTTTCTGCTGGGGTGACAACTGAATCAGTTCTTCTTTATGCTTAAAAAGGTTTAAAATATGCTTTTTTAAAATTAACTTTTCCTTAAATAAAAAGTTTAGTTTTAAGTTATTTTTCCGATGAAAACATCGCAACGTTTTAAACAGAGATGTGTTACTGCAATTCAATTGACGAAACGAGACAAGTTGATCAATTAACCAAGCTTTTCCCCGACTAAAATTAATATAATGAGAGCTTTTTAATGTCCTTCAATTAACACAGGTATAAGACCTCGTTGTGTAGCCGCAACCATCGGACATGCACGACCATCGATATTACATATGCGATAACTCACAGGTTTTTTGATTGACTTCTTTCTGCTGGGGTGACAACTGAATCAGTTTTCCTTATATTTCTATAAAATTCCCAATCCACGTTGTTAAATATTTATTTTCCTTTATTTAAAAACTCGTAAAACATTATTTTTCAAAAATAAAAGTTCCAATGTAACTTTGAGCATTGAATCTTAACTGTGGCCATTACATGATGCGGTGACAGAGATATTACAAACGAAATTTCTTGAAAGCCTTCTGAGTTGTCAGTAATTTTCTAACTAAATTGAAATGAAAAAGTATATCACTCTGAATGGGAGCAAATAAAACGAACAACCGACTTAATTCTCAGGGACGGTTAACACGATCATCCTACTGTGTCCAATCTATCCAGTCCAGTCTATTAATTTGTAATTTTGCTATTTCTCCGCAATTGTTGCTCTCTTTTGCCACACTTTGTTGCATTTATTTTATTTAAATGGGGTCGGAAAGTTAGGCTCTTGCATCAAGCCCTAATAACCCCTTATTTAATATGGCCATCATTTCATTTGGGTCAACAATACATACGTATTCTACGCGGAGTTTTATTTATTGTTAGTCAAAAGAATTATTGTTTCACCTTGGCGATTTATTGCTTTGTTTTATATATGTTTTAGCAAATATTGTTAAAGGTAATCATCAGTCCGTATCTGGTCTAAATGGCAGCACAAGTGGGTGACTTCTTTGCAGACGTCTAATCTGCATGCTGTTGTTCGGCAGTTTCAGTGCCAGTGCCTTATCATGGGTTTCTTGCCACCGGATCTCACACTTAATTGACGGTTTGTTAAGGTCTCTGTGGATGACTGTGGCGTAAGGTGTAGGAGCTTGTTTTAAAGTCGCTGCAGAATTTCAATGTTTGAGTTAAAACCTGTGCCCCAGAGAATGTTTTAATTTTTATTGGGAAGGCCGTGGCAACTGTCCTGCTCAGACTTTTGTTTGTCAAAGCCACAGTAAAGACTTCTTCTCGGACGACATGTCGAAAGGGTCAGCATGTGGTAGGACTAAAATCTTTTTAAGCATTATTAGTATCCGCACTTGTCCCATATACATATGTACTCATCTTAGGAACTTAGCGACTAAGCGAATGTGAAAAACAATTTTGTGAGAGAAAGATGACGAATTGTTCAAACATGGAACATGGAATGTCTGTCTCTTTTCAATCTACTCATACTACAAACGCTAATAGTTCCGAAAGTCTTGTAAATATATGTATGTTTTCAAAGCTTTCGCTTAAAACACCCGAGAAAACATTGCAAACAAAAGAGGAAAATGCCATTTAACTTTCTCAACCGCTCCCATAAAACGGGGAGCTAAAAGAGTGATCACTGCAGTCGGATTTTTCGAAAAGTCCGCCACATATGGACAGTGACTAAAAAAACTCAATTAGACAAAGTTGAGTATGTAATTTTAAGAAGGGCATAATTTATCCCGGCTGTCGGACAAGTAATGTGCAATTTCAGTTTCGAATTTCACGTTAATACACTTATTAAAATGCCGTGGTGCTCCATATATTCCGATTTCACAGTCACATAGTCCATTTGACACTTTGTGCACTGACGTGTTATCAACCAGGAAAAAGTAAAGCCAAGTGATCTTATTGAAAGAGATCTGGTGGCCATTAATATTAATAACAAATAATAATTTAATAGGAAAATTGTCAATTGTTGATTCAACGCCGAAGAAGAATAATTTTTCACTAAGTGCTTTAATGACCACTAAGAGTCAGTCAGTTATAATGCTATTATTTTGTAGTTTAAGTAAAGGAAATGCGGCTGGGGAATTCCTCAAAGACTATGTCTTCACGTCGTCGACTATAATGCCAGGTGATAAGAGTCTGGAAATATGAAAATATTGCAGATGCAGGTGGGTTGGAGACTTTAGAGTAAGAAAAAGAAAACATTCAATGGGAGGCTTAACAGTACAAGTAACATAGGTAGGATAAAATGGAAGAAGCGATCGAGTGCGTCAACAACCAGACATTTGGCCCATAAGACACTTCCAGTCCACACAAACAAGAGATAAGAACAGAAGTAACTGTATATATAACAGATGTAATCAAAATATTATAGTTAGTTAGTTACTATTGCAGTTCCAGGTGGGTTGGATACTGCACCAGTGGTAACTGGAAAATTGCTCATGATTCAGTTGTCCAAGCAGAGTCGTCCCCGTATTTATGGCATTTTCGATACAAATTTCTCGATGTCTACTTGATGAAAAGTGCAACACTGACATTTCTATCGATAACTGTAATCGATTGTGTTTGCATCTCCACGGGCAGACTAACAACAGATGTCGCCCTGGTCCGCAAAGCGAATATCGATACTTTTTATAATTTTTTAAAGTCTGACTAAAAACTTTATTATTCAAAGGTTTCAATTAAACATTTTTTAGTATGAATTATCAAAGAAGCTAACTTCAGATGTCGAAGTTTATCTACCTTTCTAATATTATGGCCAAGAATATTTTTACTTGTTCCTAATTCTTTTTCTGTATCAATGCGCAGACAAACCCTTCCCCATGCTGCATGCTGCGATTGGCACGCATACACATATAGTTTATGTAGCGTTGCGTCTATGTGTGTATGCGCGTGCTCAGTTGCTCTGTAGATTTGAAGCAGTGGTCGGCACGGCCCATTCCCCGGACTAGGGCCTAGCTCTGCGCCTTCGACTTGGCATATTTTTCATTCTGTTTTACGGTTTATGTTCACATTAAACTGCGAGAACTTTGAAACGTTTTGCTGCTGCAAACGCATCTTCCTAAACAATTAAAAGTAGATTTTCGACAGCTAATGCAATGGCAAAAAACATAAATTAAAACACTTCACGGCTGCAACAAAGCCAAAAACATTTAAAGCAAGTGGAATCTAGTTTGACAATAATCAATAAAAAAAAGAAAGAAGCAATTTGTTGACCCTTTACCTAGAGAACATGGTTCAACGGAATTGTATTATTTATATCTTTATTTATGAAATCCGTTACTTCGCAATTAAAATAGATAGACCCATTAAAATGGACAGTCCGTTTTTCAGTGTTTTGGGTATATGCTTTCTGGGTCACGATCAACTATGTATGTACATATGTATGTTTGTGTGTATGTCGAGTAGTTTACTCTTTCCGTCTAATCCAGGTGCTTTTTTCTTTTCTAAACTTTTAATTTCTTTCTGTCTTGCATTTAGTCTTTATTATTTGTAGAGTAGCTGCTTCTCTACACCATGGAGACCAGACTTGTGTTGTTCTTTCGTCAGGAAAGGAAAGATAAAGATTTTCTTAGGTTGTAGTATCTTTTTCAGTACTACTACTTCTTCTGGCAGTGCTCTTCTATAATCCTCTAGCATGACTTCCCATCCTTTGCTTTGAGGTTTGAGCCATTCTCTTATGTTGGGGAATACTCTTTAGTACTAGGATTTGTAGTGGTCCTCTATAATCCTCTAGCATGACTTCCCATCCTTTGCTTGGAAGAATCAATCCGTTCTACCGTCATGTTTTATGCTATAGTAGCAATGGATTCATATCCAACATTCAACATAGGATGTTAGCAGAAAGAGGCCAGACATGGTGAATTAGTTCCCCCTTGCGCCCTACCTCTTGCAGGAGTGGTTATTGTTATGAATAGTATCTATTTTGTTGGAGGTGTCAGCAACTCTTATATTTCTGCTAGAGGTTGATATAATACTGACACGAGCTGAGGAAAACCAGAAACAACCATTGAAAGTAACAGTTGAGGACTTGCAACGGAGTATATTGATCTCATATGATGCATACATGAGGCAGGTTTGAGCCATTCTCTTATGTTGGGGAATACTCTTTAGTACAGAGGTAGGCACCCATAGCCCGTGCGGGCACTTTTCTTCGGCATATGATCGTTTTACCATCTGTGTGCATGCCGAAGTCAACACGAAGTGCACTTGAGAGCGTAAAAACAGAATTAGTCTGTTGCAGCATTTCGACGCGAGCGCATCTATGTCGCGTTGTTGAATAAATGCACATAAAAAAAAAAAGCGCACTTCGTGTTGACTTCGGCATGCACACAGATGGAAAAACGATCATTTGCCGAAGAAAAGTGCCCGCACGGGCTATGGGTGCCTACCTCTGCTCTAAATGAGAGCGAAGTACGAGAGAGCGTCGAGTCAGTCTGGGTTGAACGAGCTTGTGAATCGGTCGTGCTAATGAGTATAAAGATAATATAATAAACTCACACTTATAATAAGTATAGATATACATATAAACAATTAAAACGAATCAGCCTTTTACAATATCAGAAGTGGTCCTAACCCAAAACCATGAGTAACGCAGTTCAACTATCCGATTTAACCCTCGACCAACTAAAGCAATGGCTAGCAACTTTAAACATGCCAACAAACGGCTCAAGAAATGAATTAGTGCTTCTCCTGTATAGTGTGCCAGTCGAAACACGTGGTCATACCCCACCTGGTTGGAACGAACATGGTAATTCAGGGCAAAATTTAGACGACATCCAATTGATGCAGCCGAACCCAGACCAAATAAATGAAGCGTCAATTGGCGACGCAATTCCGAGAAGCGTACAGCAAGAAGCGGCGAACTGCAATTTCAGCAACAACAACGATGTCGCGTTGGTTCAACAACTTCTACAACAACTTCAACTGCTGATTCCTAGAATCGAGCATGGTCACGATTTGGGTAGATCTTTCCAGAATTTGGAAAACAATGGCAACACCACTGGCAATGTTATCGATAACAATGAAGCTAATGAGAATATCGATAACAGCAGCATTCCCATCAGTGGCAACGCCACAGTCGAAGCCACCAACCAATACTCTGGCAACTCAAACGGCGAATCGATGGGCATAGCTTTTTCACTGGCGAAGGAAGTATTGATGGACTTCAACGGAGAGTCGTGCTCCAAAAAGTGGGTGGCTCAGCTTAAAAATATCGGTGAAGTGTATAACATTAGCAACACTCACTTACGGATGCTCTTCATTTGCAAGATGAAAGGCAAGGCACATTCATGGCTTCATTCGGAGGTTACACGTATTCGCGAGCCAGTATCAGTTTTATGCGAACAGTTAATGGTAGCTTTTGGAGAGAAGATGTCCAAGTCACAAATGCGTCGTCATTTCGAACAGCGTAATTGGAAGTTTGGCGAAAAGTTTGCAGTTTATCTGGACGACAAGCTAATGTTAGCCAACAATATTAACAACGATGAAGAAGAGCTCCTTGATAAAGTTATCGAGGGTAAACCTGACAAGGAATTATGTTAGCAGATGTTAGCTGCTTTCGCTGAGATACATCTAGAGGACATTCGACGCGCAACTAAAGATGAAAACGAAACTGGCAGAGCAAACAAGCTTCAAGAGATGCGCTGTCGTAGATGTAACATTAGAGGACACCTAGTGAAGGACTGCAACAGGCCGGACCTTGTACCAGGCTCTTGTTTCATCTGTGGATCCATGGAGCATTGGGCGGCCAAATGTCCAGATAGGAAGGGCAGCCGTGAAACTAATGGACTCAACCGTACGAACCAGAGCAGCAACAATACTCTGTGGCAAGTCCTCAGCTGTTACTATCAATGGCTGTTTCTGGTTTTCCTCATCTCTTTCCAGAATTATATCAACAACTAGCAAAAATAGATAAGCTGCAGATACCATTTATAACAAAAACCACCCCTGCAAGAGCTAGGGAGCAAGGGGGAACTAATTCACCATGTCTGGCCTCCTTCTGCTAACATCCTAAGTTAAATGTCGGATATGAATCCATTGCTACTATAGCATAGAACATGACGGTAGAAAGGATTGATTCTTCCAAGCAAAGGATGGGAAGTCATGCTAGAGGATTATAGAGGACCAATGCAAATCCTAGTACTAAAGAGTATTCCCCAACTTAAGAGAATGGCTCAAACCTTCCTCATGTATGCATCATATGAGATCAATATACTCTGTGGCAAGTCCTCAGCTGTTACTATCAATGGCTGTTTCTGGTTTTCCTCATCTCTTTCCAGTATTATATCAAGAACTAGCAAAAATAGATAAGCTGCAGATACCATTTGTAACAAAAACCACTCCTGCAAGAGGTAGGGAGCAAGGGGGAACTAATTCACCATGTCTGGCCTCCTTCTGCTAACATCCTATGTTGAATGTTGGACATGAATCCATTGCTACAATAGCATAAAACATGACGGTAGAATGGATTGATTCTTCCAAGCAAAGGATGGGAAGTCATGCTAGAGGATTATAGAGGACCAATGCAAATCCTAGTACTAAAGAGTATTCCCCAACTTAAGAGAATGGCTCAAACCTTCCTCATGTATGCATCATATGAGATCAATATACTCTGTGGCAAGTCCTCAGCTGTTACTATCAATGGCTGTTTCTGGTTTTCCTCATCTCTTTCCAGTATTATATCAAGAACTAGCAAAAATAGATAAGCTGCAGATACCATTTGTAACAAAAACCACTCCTGCAAGAGGTAGGGAGCAAGGGGGAACTAATTCACCATGTCTGGCCTCCTTCTGCTAACATCCTATGTTGAATGTTGGACATGAATCCATTGCTACAATAGCATAAAACATGACGGTAGAATGGATTGATTCTTCCAAGCAAAGGATGGGAAGTCATGCTGGTGGATTACAGAGGACCACTACAAACCCTAGTTCTAAAGAGGATTCCCCAACATAGGGAGCAAGGGGAAACTAATTCACCATGTCTGGCCTCCTTCTGCTAACATCCCATGTTGAATGTTGGATATGAATCCATTGCTACTATAGCATAAAACATGACGGTAGAATGGATTGATTCTTCCAAGCAAAGGATGGGAAGTCATGCTGGAGGACTACAGAGGACCACTACAAACCCTAGTACTAAAGAGGATTCCCCAACATAGGGAGCAAGGGGAAACTAATTCACCATGTCTGGCCTCCTTCTGCTAACATCCTATGTTGAATGTTGGATATGAATCCATTGCTACTATGTCATAAAACATGACGGTAGAATGGATTGATTCTTCCAAGCAAAGGATGGGAAGTCATGCTGGAGGACTACAGAGGACCACTACAAACCCTAGTACTAAAGAGGATTCCCCAACATAAGGAGCAAGGGGAACCTCTGGCCTCCTTCTGCTAACATCCTATGTTGAATGTTGGATATGAATCCATTACTACTATATTATAAAACATGACGGTAGAATGGATTGATTCTTCCAAGCAAAGGATGGAAAGTCATGCTAGAAGACTACAGAGGACCACTACAAACCCTAGTACTAAAGAAGATTCCCCAACATAGGGAGCAAGGGGAAACTAATTCACCATGTCTGGCCTCCTTCTGCTAACATCCTATGTTGAATGTTGGATATGAATCCATTGCTACTATAGCATAAAACATGACGGTAGAATGGATTGATTCTTCCAAGCAAAGGATGGGAAGTCATGCTAGAGGATTATAGAGGACCACTACAAATCCTAGTACTAAAGAGTATTCCCCAACATAAGAGAATGGCTCAAACCTTAAAGCAAAGGATGGGAAGTCATGCTAGAGGATTATAGAAGAGCACTGCCAGAAGAAGTAGTAGTACTGAAAAAGATACTACAACCTAAGAAAATCTTTATCTTTCCTTTCCTGACGAAAGAACAACACAAGTCTGGTCTCCATGGTGTAGAGAAGCAGCTACTCTACAAATAATAAAGACTAAATGCAAGACAGAAAGAAATTAAAAGTTTAGAAAAGAAAAAAGCACCTGGATTAGACGGAAAGAGTAAACTACTCGACATACACACAAACATACATATGTACATACATAGTTGATCGTGACCCAGAAAGCATATACCCAAAACACTGAAAAACGGACTGTCCATTTTAATGGGTCTATCTATTTTAATTGCGAAGTAACGGATTTCATAAATAAAGATATAAATAATACAATTCCGTTGAACCATGTTCTCTAGGTAAAGGGTCAACAAATTGCTTCTTTCTTTTTTTTTATTGATTATTGTCAAACTAGATTCCATTTGCTTTAAATGTTTTTGGCTTTGTTGCAGCCGTGAAGTGTTTTAATTTATGTTTTTTGCCATTGCATTAGCTGTCGAAAATCTACTTTTAATTGTTTAGGAAGAAGCATTTGCAGCAGCAAAACGTTTCAAAGTTCTCGCAGTTTAATGTGAACATAAAACGTGAAACAGAATGAAAAATATGCCAAGTCGAAGGCACCCAAATTTACCCACAACTCACATCGCCCTCATCGAACATTTGCAAATGCCAGAGACCTGTTGACCGATTCGTGCGGTCGCAAAAATAAAAGTGTTTTCCACTCAATTTTTGAGCAAAGCCCGAAAGCATGCGATTGCTTTGTTCGTACAAAAATTTAGTTTGTACATTTTTTTTGACAAGCACGAGTCGAATTGTTGCACTTTTCATCAATGAGACATCGAGAAATTTGTATCGAAAATGCCATAAATACGGGGACGACTCTGCTTGGACAACAACTGAATCATGAGCCATTTTCCAGTTACCACTGGTGCAGTATCCAACCCACCTGGAACTGCAATAGTAACTAACTAACTGTAATAATTAAGGGGTTTACATGAGGAGGGATTCTAATTCTGATGGCAAAGCTTTCTAGATTTGGTCATTTCGCAGCCTTCCACCATATTATCCTGTAATATGAATATTTCCAGACTCTTATCACCTGGCATTATAGTCGACGACGTGAAGACATAGTCTTTGAGAAATTCCCCAGCCGCATTTCCTTTACTTTAACTGACTGACTCTTAGTGGTCATTAAAGCACCTAGTGAAAAATTGTTCTTCTTCGGCGTTGAATCAACAATTGACAATTTTCCTATTAAATTATTATTTGTTATTAATATTAATGGCCGCCAGATCTCTTTCAATAAGATCACTTGGCTTTACTTTTTCCTGGTTGATAACACGTCAGTGCACAAAGTGTCAAATGGACTATGTGACTGTGAAATCGGAATATATGGAGCACCACGGCATTTTAATAAGTGTATTAACGTGAAATTCGAAACTGAAATTGCACATTACTTGTCCGACAGCCGGGATAAATTATGCCCTTCTTAAAATTACATACTCAACTTTGTCTAATTGAGTTTTTTTAGTCACTGTCCATATGTGGCGGACTTTTCGAAAAATCCGACTGCAGTGATCACTCTTTTAGCTCCCCGTTTTATGGGAGCGGTTGAGAAAGTTAAATGGCATTTTCCTCTTTTGTTTGCAATGTTTTCTCGGGTGTTTTAAGCGAAAGCTTTGAAAACATACATATATTTACAAGACTTTCGGAACTATTAGCGTTTGTAGTATGAGTAGATTGAAAAGAGACAGACATTCCATGTTCCATGTTTGAACAATTCGTCATCTTTCTCTCACAAAATTGTTTTTCACATTCGCTTAGTCGCTAAGTTCCTAAGATGAGTACATATGTATATGGGACAAGTGCGGATACTAATAATGCTTAAAAAGATTTTAATCCTACCACATGCTGACCCTTTCGACATGTCGTCCGAGAAGAAGTCTTTACTGTGGCTTTGACAAACAAAAGTCTGAGCAGGACAGTTGCCACGGCCTTCCCAATAAAAATTAAAACATTCTCTGGGGCACAGGTTTTAACTCAAACATTGAAATTCTGCAGCGACTTTAAAACAAGCTCCTACACCTTACGCCACAGTCATCCACAGAGACCTTAACAAACCGTCAATTAAGTGTGAGATCCGGTGGCAAGAAACCCATGATAAGGCACTGGCACTGAAACTGCCGAACAACAGCATGCAGATTAGACGTCTGCAAAGAAGTCACCCACTTGTGCTGCCATTTAGACCAGATACGGACTGATGATTACCTTTAACAATATTTGCTAAAACATATATAAAACAAAGCAATAAATCGCCAAGGTGAAACAATAATTCTTTTGACTAACAATAAATAAAACTCCGCGTAGAATACGTATGTATTGTTGACCCAAATGAAATGATGGCCATATTAAATAAGGGGTTATTAGGGCTTGATGCAAGAGCCTAACTTTCCGACCCCATTTAAATAAAATAAATGCAACAAAGTGTGGCAAAAGAGAGCAACAATTGCGGAGAAATAGCAAAATTACAAATTAATAGACTGGACTGGATAGATTGGACACAGTAGGATGATCGTGTTAACCGTCCCTGAGAATTAAGTCGGTTGTTCGTTTTATTTGCTCCCATTCAGAGTGATATACTTTTTCATTTCAATTTAGTTAGAAAATTACTGACAATTCAGAAGGCTTTCAAGAAATTTCGTTTGTAATATCTCTGTCACCGCATCATGTAATGGCCACAGTTAAGATTCAATGCTCAAAGTTACATTGGAACTTTTATTTTTGAAAAATAACACAGGCCGACATGATTTTTGCTGACGTTAACTTGAGAGGTGTTCCTTACTAATTCGGGTACGCTGATTCTAAATGCATACTTGGTTTTTGTCCATCACGTCTAGATTTTGTGAAATCTGGAGATCTTTGGTTGGAAAATAGGCACCCAAAAGTATACTATTGAAAGTTTAAACAAAAAATTTCAACTTTTTTTACGGATTTTAGAATATTTTGTGTAAGAAAATTAGTTCTTGTTTGCACATATAACTAATATACAATTTGTAAGACGCAGCAAATTCCCACAATTCTTTAAAATTTAAAAGCAGACAATTCTTGAAATCTCTATAGCATACTTTTTGGTTGAAATTTTACTCATTATAGAACTATATCCGGAGTGTAAGATATTATCCATTATAACAAAGAAATAACTCTTTGATATTTTGTAAATTCATTTTCAATCAAGCCTAATATATTAATAGGATAAAATAATAATGTTTCTAGTACAATATTATGCTTATATCATGGAAAAATATATTGCGAATTTGGTCATTTTGAATAATTTGAACGCATTTTTTTCGAAATCCTGACGTGATGGAGAAAAACTAAGTACAGGGCCGTGATTAGCAGCCCCCAATTACTATAGGAGACCTATTGAACTTCAAACACTTTTTCATGACCTCAAAAATGTCGGCCTGTGTAATGTTTTACGAGTTTTTAAATAAAGGAAAATAAATATTTAACAACGTGGATTGGGAATTTTATAGAAATATAAGGAAAACTGATTCAGTTGTCACCCCAGCAGAAAGAAGTCAATCAAAAAACCTTGTGAGTTATCGCATATGTAATATCGATGGTCGTGCATGTCCGATGGTTGCGGCTACACAACGAGGTCTTATACCTGTGCTAATTGAAGGACATTAAAAAGCTCTCATTATATTAATTTTAGTCGGGGAAAAGCTTTGTTCACACAATGAATAGACGCTACGTAGATATATTATGCAAGAACTGAGTCTTATTCAGTTAATTGATCACCTTGTCTCGTCTCGTCAATTGAATTGCACTAACACATCTCTGTTTGAAACGTTGACCAAAAAAGAAGAAGAACGAAACGCGGTGTAGAATTTGGCAAAGCTTTTCCTTGGAATGACTGATACAGCCCAAGCCAACATAAGAAAAAAATGGAAATAGTGTCTGGGTATTATTTTTGACAATCCATATGGAGAAACTTATAAACTTCCACTAATGGAAGGTTCCTTTTGTGGCATCGTTGTAACAGCCACATGTAATCTCCACACTTATTATAGCTAGTTAGTTACTATTGCAGTTGTAGGTGGGTTGGATATTTTAGATTAAGGAAAATAAAACGCAATCGCTTTAAAAGACGCGACGTTGTAATTATAATTTATGAATAAGGAAAATGATGTTATTCAAAGGTAGTACCTGTTGGAACTTCCGTTTTACGAAATTGAGTTGTAAAAAAAACAAAATGTTATACGATAAGTTTTCCTTATTTAAAAAGTTAATTTTAAAAAAGCATTTTTTAAACCTTTTTAAGAATAAGGAAAAACTGATTCAGTTGTTGTCCAAGCAGAGGAAAGTAACTGAATGAGAAAACCTGTGAGTCGTCCCCGTATTTATACAGTTTTCGATAGAAATTTCTCGATGCCTACTTGATGAAAATAAAAACAGTGCTGTGTAATGGGACAACTCAGTACTGTGCAACACTGACATTTCTATCGATAACTAACACATAGAAACCAACGGGAAACGATTGGAATGTTGGGAGTGATTCATTATGGCGTTACCAGCCTGTTGTTTTATTTGGCGCGTTGTTTGACTACTCTCGCAGCCAAAAATTTTTTGAATTAGAAAATCTAGGAATATTGTAAACTCAACCAATATTTGGTAAATACTTAAGCTTCTCGGGCCTAAAGCGCGCATGAAGTACATAAATTTGGTATCAGTAAATATTTACCGTTACCAAAATTCAAGATGAAAGCTTTTTTGATTACAAAAAGTCCGGTAGCTTGGCTATGGGCTTGCCGTACCATTTGGCTCTTGCCTTTACAAATTTGGCCGCGCAATTTCAAAACAAATTTTCGTTACATCTTGTAATTTGTTAATATATGTATATATATATAATTTATTTATTACATCATTATTTTTCATAGAGCAATCCATATAAAAAAACAAATGCTAACATAAACTGGACGTGTGTTTTTTTTCTTTTTCTTCATATAATTATGTAAAAATTTAATGTTATCAATATGTCTTTAACAAATCTCCGAGAGTTATATGAATAAAAAACATTTTCAACTAATTATTAGAAAACTAATTAATAAAATTTTAAATTAAGTAAACAAGAGGGAAGATTTAAGTAGTTACTAGAGTTAGGTTTGTAGTTTTATATATGTATGTATATACATACATACATACATATACATATGTATGTACATATATGTGGATTGTGCTTAGCGCCTTGGGCCCCATAGTTTAAGTACTTACACACACATACACACAGGGAGACACATACATAGAATAGAAGGCTACTTAGTTACTGCGTTTAACCAAAACTATACACAAATTAAATTTAATTAAGTTTTAACAGATCGTACCAGTCGAGTGAGTGTACAAAAAATTGCAATTGATTTTTACACAATCGATTAAATATTGGTTTGGGTCAATTAATGTTATGTATGTATGTACATATGTAGTAGTTACTTAGAATTAGTAAAAGGTTTATATCAAAACCTCATTTCTTGTTTTGGGAGTTATTACAGTTTCTCAATTGGCAAGTAAGTTTGTTTCATTCCTTCTTTGTTTGTGGGTAAGTGTTTGTTGTGTTGCGCTTAGTCGGTTAGCTTATGGTTTAGAGTTAGTATTAGTACAATAATTCGAGTGTCTTTTGTTGTTGTTGTTGTTGTTTTTTGATTTTTGCTATAATTATTTTCGTGTTTTAGTAAAGTCCCTAACTAACCGACATGCGATTAGCTAGTAGTCTTCATCATTCGTTGGGAAATTCATCAATGCGACAGCGCACAGCGTGCTCGAGTACCTCGAGACTAGCATAGTCCAATTCCTTGACCAGACAAAGACATGCCGACAATAGATTGGAATTCTACAAAGGAGAAATATTCAGTTTAGATGTTGGTCAATCGATCGAGCGAACACACACACACACTCACCCGGTTGACAGGCCGACGATGATAGCCTGCATAATGATTCATCACATTGGTGGAGACATTGCTAACCGAATCGCTGCACCGCACCTCTGGGCGTCTGTATATGGAATGGAATCAAAAATTAAATGAATTCGTTTGACCAAGGGATTGTCAGAGTTTGTGTCGAACCTTGCCCGCTGTCTCTCCTCTGGTTCCCATTCACCACCATTCTCGCGAGCACTGCCATTTCTATAGCCATAACCACGATCTCCTCCATCACCGCCACCGCCTCCACTGGGACCAGCACTTCCGGCAATACGCCGCTGACTCTGATGATGATTTAGATGCATTTGACTGCCATATGGATTATGCGAATGCTGCTGATGCTCCTCCCATTCGGTTAGATCTGTCTGACTATGACGATAATGCGCAGGATAGGCAGGTCTATCCGACTGATAGTATTCCTGAAAGGAAAATAATAATTCGAATGGAATACCATCAATCAATAAGAAGATCTTTACTTGATTTTAGAGAGTAATTATGAGGAGTTTAGTTAGGTGGTTTTTACATTGCATTTACATATACATACATACATACATACATATGTATATATGTAATTGTGTTTTCTTCTCTTACCTTCATGGAATGTGTCGATATGCTGGGCGGCAGAGGAGTTGGTCGAACTTCTCTGTAGCCAGCATGTGGACTCTCCTGATCAGAGCCCGGTGAGCGCTACGTTTAATATTAGTAGTTGTAGTAGTAGTAGTAGTTTTTGTTGTTGTTGTTGTTGTTGTAGTGGGTGGTGGTGGTGGTGGTGATTGTAGTGGTTGTGATTGTTGTGCAAAAAACTTGGTTAATATATCACAAAATAAAATATTATATTAAGATTATAGAGAGCTCATTTTCGAACCCAAGAGGGACCAACCACCTCTCCTCCCCACCGCCTTTCGTCAATTTTCTCTATATCAATTGCCCTCCATATGGCCCCATTTCGCTTTTTAACATATCTATATATACATACACATCTATATACATATCCGATTAGTTAGTTTCTCTTTGTTTTCAAAGTCAAATGTCGTTTGCCCATCGCGTGACTCGTTCACGCGTAACACTGGCAGCAGAGTGACAAAAAGAGAGAAAAGAGTTCGTGGGGGATGGGGGATGGCAACTGAAGTGTGACGGAAGGTAAGTCTCTCTAGGGCTCGTCCACAAGCTCATCAGCAGAGTTATAGCATATAGTCATAGTTATTTTTATGATAATTATGGTTAGGAAATAGGTTTCTTACATCGTTTTGATGATAGGAAGTTCGATGCTCTTTTGTTATGGTATTATGTTTGGGCGATGGCGGATGCACGGGTTCCTAAAGGGGAGGGAATTGGAAAGAAAATGATGGGAAAAGCCAAAAACATAATTGGGTTAGTATCATATATGTATGTATCTATCATCAGTATGTCTGTCTGTATTTCAATCTTTACTATGTATGTAGGTATACCTTTGTCGGTGTCGGAGGTTCTGAGTTAAGCATTTGATTATTGTAAAAATCGATATTATTTGCTAAATTAGATGATGATCCATCGCTGCTAATAGCAATTGGACTTGCTAATTGTGGCGGCTTGTTAATGAGCGAAATAGAATTTAAATGGGAACAAGGACCGACGACAGCAGCAACCACAGAGAGAGAATTACAATATTTGTAGAAATGGTTAACGTTAGGTAAGTGAAAGCCTTAGTCAAGTCATGGGATTTGGTTAATAACAATGGTTAACATTTACCTCTCTTATGGGGCTTGAACTGCAACGTTGTTGTTGCTGTTGCTGTTGTTGTTGTTGTTGCTGCTGCTGCGGATGATATTGCTGCTGTTGCATCTGTGGGGGCGAGTGCTGTGGATAACTGTGCTGTTGTTGTTGTTGCTGTTGTTGTTGTTGCTGCTGTTGTTGTTGCTGCTGTTGTTGTTGTTGCTGCTGCACATGCTGTGGTGAGGTACTATGTGGCTGCTGTGACTCTCTAGAATCATATGCGTACATCTCCTCCTCATCTCGTCCACGCAACGCATCATCCAGTTCCTCCTGTGTGACCTCAACATTATCCAGTTTCTTCAGATTGGGCAGAATACGCAATATAATTGCACGATAGCTAATGATATTTAAATTAAGATTAAGTCAAATCAAATCAAAACCAAATCGATACTCACTTTGGTCCCGCCTCATCACAGAGCGGATTCTCTTCCAGCCATAGATATTTGAGATTTGGCAAGTTTTGTAAAAAGGAAACCTCATTGATACTATTGATATTGTTTTTGCGTAAATATAATTCCTGTAACTTAGTGCAGTCTTCGAATGGTGCCAAGGTGGCAATGTTATTAACGCTGAAAGAAAATCAAACAAAATGAAGCCATATAAGTATTTTTTTCCAACATATTTTCACCTCAACTCTGTTGATCAGTCATTCATTCAGACATTTCATAAACAATTATATTAAGCCTAGTATTCAAATTTGTTTATCCTTGCAAACAAAGGGAATAGGTATTCATATTGGTCAGAGTCCGTACAGAACACGGTAAACTCATTTCGATATTTTACTATCCCCTAACACAAAGCTTCCTAACTTGATTTCAAATTTCAATTGGACTTCTCAAGCCCCTTTGTCTAGATCCGGTCCTGCATAGAAGCAACAATTTCTTGCTATAAAAGTATGTAAAATCATTCATTTAGAAATTCATATTTTAGACTGCTCTTCCATCCTTCTGGATCTGCTAAAATTTATTATTGAGTCTTCTATTTACTGCAGCCATTTCAGATAAACAGATTTAGTGCTTTGGAACGATTTCTCCAAAATTTTGAGTTTTACATGAATAACTTTTTTTGTAGACACATAATCTGTTCATCTTTTTAAGCTATCTTGACCTCAAACCTGCTTAAACTTGTTAATTCAATATACTTAGTAATAGTTTTGCAGAGATTCATCAAGATCGGACTACTATAATATAGCCCGATTTTCTTGCTTTTTTGTTTTAATTGTTTAATGAATGAGCCTTCTATCACTTATGTATACATTGATTCCATCTAGAATATTATTTCGTAGTTATCTTAATATTTGAAACCAAGAAAAGGGTGCAAAAATGTGACCTGAATCCAGTCCTGATATTAGAATTTAATTAAATATCAATAAATTACGAATAAACTTATTGGCATTTAAATTGTGAAAGTTTCGTCTGATGTCATAGTTAATATTGAAAAGAATCAGGTTTTATTTTCTCGTTTTTATCTATTTATTTTTAATTGGCCATTTAATAGGCGTTAATAGCCGAAAAGCAAGAGTTACGACCCAAAATTGATGAGAAATTTCAAACCTTGATTTACGAATTTGCAATTTAATTTTTATTTGTCAATTAACTCGATTAAATTATGACTGCTCCTTAAGAAATATCAAATGACAAAGAAATAAGAAGGCGCTTCCAACAAAGTGCCATGAATCATTTAAGAGTTATGTATGTATGTATAACCCTCCCCCCCTTCACCACTACACCCACCTTCTTCATGACAAAAGATACATTTTTATTCAGTTTCTCTGGCTGCTGCTTCTACATGAGGTCATTAACTCTCTTTTTAAGAATCTTTTAAAGAAAGTCGTTGTGTCTTCTTCGTAAGAAGAATTCTAAATGCCGTTAAGAATGGGGGGGGAGGGGCCAACTAGTCGGGGGTAGGGGAGTACACAACATGTGGGTAAGAACAACAAGCAAATGTTCATTGTCATCATTTATCATTTAGTCGTCTTTGTTGTCTTCGTCTTTTGTCTAGGTCAGTGCGAGAGTGCTTATTGTTGGTTAACACCTTTTTCAACCAGATATTTTTCTGTATTTCTCTTTTCCTCTCCCCTTTAACTTGCTAATTACTTTGCAATGGCCAATTGACTGTGAAAGGCGCGTGCTTTGATTATTTTACTCGCTTGTCAATCAATACGTTTCCGTTTGTTTTTCTTTTCTTCTTTCCAGAGATAAGATAAGATGACAGAAACATAGTAATACAATATCCATGGAAATGAAATGTTATAAATAAATTGCTAAACTTAGACAGCAAATGGCACACGGGTGCAATGGCTTGAGAAGTTTGGAGAAACCCGAGAGAGAGAGAGAGAGATAGAGAAGAGAGAAATGTTTCTATAAATAGAGATAAAGAGACAGGAGAGTGGGAATTCGAAATATACATAATTGAAGGAAGAAAACTCGTAGGTACTTCTTGTCAAGGTTAAGTGAATGTATACTTCAGTCTCAAGTCCCCACTCGCACGCAATGTAAATCAATATGATTAACATTTATCCCATACATAGACATAAACTACCTTCAACGCCAACGAAAACTCGATTTATGGTTCCATAGATTGGAGGAGTTGAGTATTTTGCTTTTACCTGCCCCTGCTAGGCCGCCATTGCCTAGCACAACAAATAACGACTTCTCCCACTTTCAAGCCCCCCAAGAACAACAAAAACAAACCTCTCCTTTTCAAGCCCTACACACACACACACACACACACACACACATAACTTTCGGGACCATAAATGGCAAACAACTCAATGCGAAGGAGGCCAAAACAGAAAATCTCTTGCCCAACGGCCTGAAACAAAAAGGTTTTTGTTGTTTAATGCAAAATACATACTATATACATAAATATACCTTGATATCGAGGGTCTTCAGAAGTGAATGGAGCTCACACACCACCAACCAGTCAACAACAACAACAACAAAGCAACTATGTACCTCCTCTATATGTTGCCTTTATCTACATATATGCTTAGCCGATAAAAGTTTGATTGCCAACAACAACAGCCACTTGACTGAGCAAAGAAAAAGGGTATTGAAAGTCAAAGGAAGTGCCAATTGGCTGAAGAGGTAAAATAATTCCAAAGATTCGAAAGAAAAAGTATCTAAATTTTCTTTAACCTTACAATTCCAAGTTAGAATGATTCAGCAAATAGATCCATTAGATTTTCTAAGAAGGTACCTATACATTTATGGATATAGAATGAGATCTGATCAAATATTTGTCATTTCATACTGAAGGTAGTTTTCGTCTCTACTTAAAAACCAAGTTATTGTCAGAAACTAAACTATATTTAACCTGTTTAAAATGATAAACTTTTAACTATATTACTATCTAGTGAAAATGAATGAATGGGTGAAAGAAATATTAATGACAAAAATAAATATAGCAACAATTTTGTTCCATATCATTAACAAAATGGCCATGGACAGGAATGATAATTAGAATTTGATCGGGAGTCCTGTTTATATAGTACATCAAAATCCAAACGCTAGGAGCTTTGGCCTGATGGATTGAGTAAATACATAACGAAGCATTCTAGGAAGACAATCCTCGTTTGTACCGACTGATTGACATTCAATTAGGAATATGTTGCTTAACTGATTTAATATTCTATCACCAGTTATCATCTGCTTCGGAACTAATAAGAATTCTTCGCGATCGAAGAAAAAGTATCAAATCAATCAAAAGCACAACTGTCATAGAGCCTACATATTGTAATGTTTACGATGCCGCCATCTGTAAATGGAATCAAATCTAAGCCGGATAGTAGCAGTAGAACTACAAAAGGGTAACAACTGGCCATCGCTTAACTTAGAATTAGTAGTCGATCTTACACGATTGTGAATTCGCTAACTTCTCTCTTTAAAAACGCCCCAAGCGTCAATTTTTAAACTGTTTCGCCTTTCGTGAAACTTTTCGCATTTTAAATTTAATAATCCTTACTCCTTAAAAGGCAATCGACACAACATGAACTCTATAATATTAAACAACATCTGGTCATTTGGTTAAAGCTCAATACGTATATAAAATTTGCTGATAATAAAGAAAGAAAGATCGATTTCTTTATCCACCTTGTTATGTGAGGGCCAGGAAAAACTAAATAATATAATTATTAATTGCATTATCAAACTAACAAGTTGAAGACAATGCAGCTTGGGTTCAAATTAAGTTGCAGACATGACAAATGAGATGACTGACACCATTGATTGACCATTCACCCAAGAGCCATCGCTTTTTAAAATGGGTTCTTTCTGGTTACTAAAGTAAACATTTCAGTCTTGTGGTATTTGTAAGTATAAATAACAGCTGTATATGAGCTGAAATATTTGCTTACAAATTGATTTTTAAACAACCTTGACAATCAAAACAAACTGAACAAAAAAAAAAAAAGATATGATTCTCGCCTTAAAAGGCCAGCAAAAACTGAATGCATTGGCAAGCAAGCAAAATATACTCTCGGCATTATCATCACCTACGTAGACAGCACTCCAAGAGCAAAAAAGTATCTCAAGTTCCTACATCAAGTATCCATATATGTAGAAGATACATACATACACAACATTCAAGAGCAAATTGTATGTTGTAGCCCTTCCTACGCACATTTGCCCACCAGTCAACCAGTTAGCCAGTCAGGCAGTCAGCCAGTCATCTAGTCAGCGGACCAACTAAAAAGTAAAAAAAAAACTATGGCCAAGTAGTTTTTGCCAATTTTGGGGTTTCTCGTCTCCCACGACTTTTAGTTTTCCATTTCGCTGCCGTCGCTGCCTTTTTGCTTTTTTGCATTAATTACGCGCTTGAGCGTGCCAAAGTTTTCGTTAGTGTTTTTTTTTTTGTTTTTGTTCGCTTGCCTAATAACATTGCGATGACATCATTTGAGACTGTAATATATCTCAGCTGTTTATATGTGCTCATAGTCATTATATCTCCTCCGACTTTGCTGTGAAATTGAAATCAATCAAAAAGACAGCAACAAACCAAAATGACACAAGCACAGAGAGAGAGCGAGAGGAAATGAGACAACATTTGCGATATGAAGATGATCCACACACACACACACACACACACAGACTCACGAAATTAAAGACCAATTCAAGCATAAATTCTTTTTTTTTTATACTATAATTAACCGACTTACCTAAGCGCCAAAACTTCAACACCGCGCATACGCCTGATTATGGAGACATCGCTGAGATCACTGCCCCTGAAAAAAGTTAAAAATAAATTTGATTTAATAAATTCTCCAACAAATATGGAATTTTGTTTACTTAAAAATATCTACTGAAAATCGATTGAATAAAAATTGAATTTACCCTAAAGCCGGAGACTGGGGCCCTAAGACGGCCGAGCCGGTGTGGTATTAAAGTCGATTACTTGATCTTGAGATCTTAAACTGTCTTTGGGGATTAGAGAATACGAATTTGGTAAATCAATTAACGATTGATTCCAGCCCATTGAGTTGAGCTCGCAATTGTTGACACTCGTTTTTTGGTTGTAATTCTTAACTAGTTTCAGCATGAATTGACTATAGCAATTTTAGATATAATTTGCAAAGTCTTCAGGCAAAATGGTAATGATGGTTCCAGAACTATGCCATACTAAACCAATAGTCTATACTAAAACAATTGTCTGATTATTACTTAAAATATTATTACTTTAGCTGTCATACTGTGCGTATACGTGATGTTGACCAAATACTCTACTAAAGTGCCAACAGTTCTTTTGGATTTTAATTGATTTTGATATGATTTATGTAATTAGAATACTTTCCACCTTTTAGCCTTACCCAAGCTCAGCAATTTAAACTAAATGGAATCGATCTGAGTAGCTACTTAGCTAAGGTTTATATAAAAACTCAATTAGCATGAATTTTCACCCTCCATCTATCTCTCTGCGTGTTAATATGCACATTTTTAATGAAAATCTACAGAGAATCGCTTCTCTCCTGCCAAGCCATGTAACTTTGATGAGTTTCAAGTCAAAAGCAAGTTGAACGATTTTCTTCTTGGCTTATTCTTCTAACATTTTCATGGCACTCTAAGCTCTTAAGTGCTAGAAGCACCAGCACCAGCAGGCAACATTTAACCACTTTAGGAGTCATGACTTGGCATAGATAGAAGATACATACATACATACGATAGAGACTTGGGATACAAACGTGAATGTACGCTTACGATACAAATGTGTCCAAAGTGTGGACACTTCTAAACTGGTTAGAAGATTTGCCTCCACATTGTGGGTCAAACTAAAGGAGAAAGAAGTGCCAGACAACGATAACGATGACGCTGACGACGACGAGAAGGGGGAGGAGGTGAAGGCAAAGTGAAAGCCAACCAACCATCCAACGAACAAATACAACAAATACAACAACAAAAAGTGGGCAGATCTCCCGTCTAGATCAAAGCTCAAATGTTAGGCTTTCACTCCATGCCAGATAGCTATTGCTACTGTTACTGCGTTGCCGTTGCCATTACCATTGCCATTGCTGCACCTGCAACATAGAGTGCCCCAACTGAAACTGAAACTGAACCAAAACCCACAAAAAAGAAAATACAGATAGATCTACACCATTTGAAAAAGATCAAACTAATGCTACCGTTTGTATTAGCTTGAAATTCTAGCAATCAGCTAAGATTATAAAGAGTCTGGATAATGAAACTAAATGAGACCAAATTTTAAAATAAAGCCAAAGAATGTTGCCGGATCTAGAGGAGAAAGCCGCAGGATGCACTTGAGTCGATTTTGTCAAACGTTTTTAAAGGACGAAAACAAGCAGCACCTTAAACAATTGAAATCTTTCAACATAACTTTCAATCGATATCTATTATTGGGGCATGTCTAATGTAGTAGATTTTATCCAATCTCTTCAATCACTCATGAATTTAAATACTTTACTGATATTATAAAACTAGTATTGGCCAAAATAAGGAAGAGCAGCAGAAACAGACTTAAGATGAACAAAAATATATCCCTCTGAACCAGATTAAACAAATATTTCAAGTCCATAACCCCTAATGCTGAATAAATTCCAATATGTTCTGAATATATAGCACATTTGCAATATCAAACTTGTACGTAATACTAAACCAATCTTAAGTTTCCATTTAGACGGATGGACAGACAGTAGACGGCTTATGATTATTTTAAGGAGTCTGAAATGCTTCTTCTTGCGCATTTCATTCATCTATTATTACATGGTATGAATAGCTAATTTTACATCAGATTTATTACAGACTGATTTTGGGCTAGATAGAAAGTGAAGCTAATTGAGGCAGCTTATTGTTGTAGTAGTGGGCTAGTCTAAGGCTAGTCTAAATGGGATTGTTATTTCGGGGATGATTCTGTTACTTACCAGCAATTGAGTTTTGTAATTAGGCTTAAATCTGATTGCTTGGCCCGAGCAATGACCATTTCCTCCGTTAGGCGTGTCATTTTGTGAATGAATTTGACCCGGTGACTATTGTACGTATTAACCGAACAGCTGTTTGAGTGTGTGTGGCTTTTGGCCAAACAAAAGTAAACAATTTAAAACAACAAAACAAAAAAGAAAAATAAAATAAAAGAAAAAGCACTAAAACACAACAGGTTATGTTCAACGAGATGTGGTTGTTGTTGTTGTTGTTATTATTGTTATTGCTGTTGTTGTTGTAACCGCTTTAAGTATCGCGCGCGCGTTGTAGGCGTTTCTATATTTGCAATTTTATAATTATCTGTCTCAGCTTCCAGCTCTAGGTGATGTTTTGTAGGAGCTAAAAGGGGAGCACAAGGAGGTGCATTCGCCAGATAAAGAGTGTAAATGTGAATGATGTTATTGTTGTTGTTGTTGTTGTTGATGTTGCTGGTGATGATGGTGGTGGTGTTGGCGGCGGTGCTGGGGGGATAGCCCAAAAGCTTCGTCTCCTCTTATTGGTTTTGGATGACTAAGCTGCGGTTGTTGCGCTTTGAATATAAGTTGGTTTTTTTTTTGTTGTTGTTTGCTTTTCGTTTCTCACTATTAACGTAATTTTACTTTTATATAGAGTTGAACACTGTTGCGCTTACATTAAACGTGTTTCTACTTATTTTTCTTTTCTCTTATTATTATTATTATGTTTGGTTTTTTACGTTTTTACGTTGTTAAACATTGCGTACTTTTTGTTGTTGACTCCTTCTGCTGGTTTCTGTGTGTATTGTTGAACGAAAATTGAGAAATTGTTATTAAACTAAAAATTTAGACAGTGTTTTCCTTAGTACTTTTATATACATATATATATATTTTTTTTTTTTTGGTTTTTGTTTTTTGTGATCGATTTTTCTATTCACTTTCTGAGCTACGGAAAGTACCCGTATTTTTGGTGTTACATCTGATATCGTTATGTTTAAGTTAGTTAATGTGATGGACTAACTGGGGAAAATGGTTTTCGAATGAAAACTCAATGCCTGTTGACAATGGAGTTTATACCCAAAAAAAAAAAAAAAAACACAATAATTTCAAATGACACAAAAAAAATTGTTAGGGTAAGTTCCAAATACAAAAGAGATTTTCCACAGATTATTGTGTGCCAGAGCGAGACGACAAACGCCCTTAAATATCTCGTAGCCAACACAATGCTTCGGTTCAGAGTTGGTTTTAACGCTGCGCGTTGCGCACAGCAAGACAGCGCCACGAAGACTAACTAAGAGTTGTTAGTTTTGTTCAGCACTAACTAAGAGAGAGCCCCCCAGTACAAATACTGCTACATTGTCATCGCAAATACAGTAGATGCCGGTTATAACGATAAGAAAGGCAAGGCAATGTTCTGTCGTTATAACCAACAATTAGTGTATAAACTTTTTGATTTAAACTTTTACCTAACACAAAGCACTGTTCTCTGGCAGGACCTTTAAAGTATTTTGGCTAAAGTGACCAAAGAGATGAAACTTTAAAGGCGGATACTTAATTTGGGACTACCGATCGATTCATCCGTTAAAATTTTAAAGGCGAAAAAGAGATTACGAATAAATTATATTACTATATATGTATATTTAAATATAAATAAATATATACATATGTAGGTATCTGAGGTAGCGAGTATTCACTGTATCCAACTCGGGTTGGATTTTAACAAAACAGTCGAACAACTAATAAGAGAGTGAAACAACTAACAAAAAAGCCGACTCCTTTGCTCCAACAAAAGAGTCAATAAAATGCACTCAGAGAGATGGAAGAGAGAGAGAGAGAGAGAGAGACCTGGAGCTTTAAAAGAGCTTTTTATTGTCTTTTGTAAACATAAACAACATAGCCGGCAACAACTCAGATATCCCAAGAGACCGATGGTTAAAAAGAGAGACCTATATGCATGGAGAGAGAGAAAGAGCATTAAGGAAAATAACACTTACATATATTAGACATCTCCCGCCAGTGTTGTCATTTGCGGATTTTACGGCTTTTCTCTTCTCTTTCACCAAAATGGAATCAAAATGAACTTGGCAACACTATTTTTTAAATACGAGTGGAATGCTTGGAGAAATTAGTCAAATCATTTCAAATTTTTCATTTATACATACATAAATTGAGACACAACTAAAAAAAGAAAAGAAAAAAAAACAAATTAAAACATTTTTTTGGGCTATTTTACGAAATTTTTTCAAAAATACAAAAAAATATTACGTTTTACCGTCGGTTAAGTCGGAAGTACTTCTTTACATGTGAGTACATATCTACATTTGTTTCTACATTCTACGATTGGCATTGTGACCGATTAAAGTGACCAAACTAAGCAAAGAGCAAGAGTTCCTTAAAAATAAATTAAAAAATTTATTTCTAGAAATGTCTGATGCAGATTTGGATGCCCTACGTGCCCAGCGAATGTCACAAATGCAATCGCAATATGTAAGTAAAAGGATGTCACTTGGCCATCTGACAAGGATTGGTTGGATTCACACAATGTTAACCCTTGTGTGACTCATTCTTGAGCACTTTGTTGTTGTTCCGCCGGTTGGCACCTGGTAGAGAAATGGTCATCATCGATTAACCAGTAAACTCTTGTAATTTTTAGGGCGGCGCCGGTGGCAGCGATGGCGACAAACAACAGGCCCAACAGGAGCAGATGCGCGCTCAGGAGGAGATGAAGCATTCAATACTGTCCCAAGTTCTCGACCAACAGGCACGTGCCCGCCGTAAGTCCTGAACTAGACGAGGGGGGAAAATAGACAACATAATTAATAATTATATTTGTCATTATCAGTTAACACTTTGAAAGTCAGCAAACCGGAAAAGGCTCAAATGTTTGAGAACATGGTAATTCGTATGGCCCAAATGGGTCAGGTGCGCGGCAAACTGGATGATGCACAGTTCGTTAGCATTTTGGAGAGTGTCAATGCCCAAATGCCACAGAGTAAATCCACCGTCAAGTACGATAGACGTCGTGCTGCCATCGATAGTGATGATGATGAGGATTATGGTTGCTGATTTTGGTTGATGTCCTGCCTGCCCTGCTATTACCTTCCAAGAGGTTATACCTAAGGTTTCTCACTGATGATATACCCATTTATTATTTTTATTAAATTAAACAAAATCACAAAAACAATGCACACTCACAAATGTATACACACATAACTCGGAAGCCTTGTCAAGCCTCAAACCAATCTGGAGAAAGGCACACCGTAATTTACATACATACATATATAAAATGTCTATAAAAAGTCTACAATGGAATACAGAGCTTGTGACTGCTGACAGTTATATGAATCTATCTATGGCCAAAGCCTCAGTGAATCTGCATAAGAAAGACAGAGATAGCAGACAGGGTTTTATATCAAATTAGTATGAGGACTTGTTTACCAATTTATTTGGATACCTCGTTCAAATGAGGGGAATAGTTGTAGTGGTAAAGCTACACAAATACTTTATGAAAGAAATATTTATTTATTTTGTTCGTCAGCTATTACAATTTTTTTTTTGTATTGGTTGGGAGACTTATTTTTTTGATAGGGGTTAACATAAGACTAGATTGTTCCTTGGCTTAATGGGAAAAATTGCTCTAATTTATCGACTACCACTCCATACGCTTTACTCTTTCTTCTCGTGGCCTTCCTCTTCGGACTCCTCCTCGGTGACCAGACAATCGCCGCAGAAAATGGAATACATGATGAGTGAAAGGAAACCGAGGGGCAGTCCAAAGATGACAGTGGTCAGTACGGGATTACCCTGCCACATGTCCTTTAGGGAGCGCCGCACCTCGAACAGGGCACGATTGAGACGCACAAAATAGGTATCACCGCCATATGCAGTCGCGCTCTCATTGCTAATCGATTCCAAGAACAAATGCAAGGCCTGCGGGGTCATTTGCATTGGATCATCGTCCGGAATGTAATGATGTTGAGTTGTGGAATTTATAGCTATTAAATGTGGAGTGGGCAGTTGGTCGAGTATAATGGAATGAGCTATCGAAGGTTCACCGATCTGTAAAACAAAACAAAACATGCGATTAGACACCATTGCAGGATTTCTTTTTGGCAATAGACCTACCCAACCGAATTGGAATTGGTCATGATAGCGTGGTCGATGCTTCCTTATCACACCCTCAACCATATCACGGAATTCAAGCTCATGGCTTGCAATTTGTTGCAGTTTGTCCTCTTGCACCACAGCTAAAACCAAATATTTTTTGGTCTTTAGCAACTGATGGATATTAAAGCGTGTGATTTTTGGGAATAGTACAAATCTCTCCACATTCACCCACTGGAAGATGGTCTCATTGACCTCAAGAGGATCCATCTCATGAGCAATATGACCATGGGGATAAAAATGATGCTGTTCCTCCTTGTAGACAATCACCGCTGGCAGCTTCTCGAAATCGAAATGCTGAGCGGCCACATCTTCACTTGTGGCATAGAAAAATCCATGCTCCTGATATCCTTCGGCAGCGGCATAGTAAGTATCCCATACAACGCCCTCTTGCTGGCCCACAAACATAAAGAAAATCGTATGCGAACCCTTAAGCATGTCCACGCTTTCAGTTCGGGTGACTAATTGCACCGGTGGACCGGACATGCGCAGGGCATAGTCAACCAGTTCGTCCTTGCTACGATCTCCACTGTAGCTGTATTCCATATTGCCCTTTATAAACATTATGGTGGGATACACTCGTACTTTGAATTCCCTGGCCGCTGCCGGATATTTGGTGCAGTCTAAGCGTCCTACACGTACGTTAGTGGCATGAAGAGCTTGGGCCACCAGGGCAAATATTGGCTCTGTTTTCTTGCAATAGCCACACCAAGGAGCATAGAACATGACCAGCCACTGACCCTCATGTCGAACATCAATGAAACGATCGCTCAGTTCCAACACTCTAGACGATATCACTGGCGATCCCAATATCAAGAGCAATGCTAATTGGAAACAGATAGGGGGAGGCACCTTAGCAGTTTGTCTGAACAAAGTCATGACTAACCTGATGCACTTACCGCTCAGCAGGATCCAACTCCAAGTTGTTTTCATTGTGTGTCGCTTTATCTTTCTCTTCTGCACTTTGCTATTGCATGCTCTTTCAATGGAATCACACCGCAGCCAGCTCAGCCACAAGCTTAAGATATACAGACGTGCACCAACATCAATGCTGTCCTAATTTAATTAAGTTTACTTTTTTCTTCTTGTTTTGGATACCCTCAATTGGGGAGTATCTGGTCAACCCAGAGATGTATCTGCACCGGGAAGACGCCACTACTGGTTTGAAAAGCCTAGCTCAGATACGGATTGTGTTCAACGCAAAGGATGCGTAAATTTATCCCTTCAATTTACACAGCATTTATGGGGCGGTCAAGTTCTATTGTTTAATTATGTACAAATTAATTTAATTAAAATTGCAAATTTTTCCTTGTCTCTTCTTCTTCACAAAGCTAGCAAACTATCGACGGTACTATCGATAGTATCGATTGTTTTACTTTTTTTCGAAAAACCGAGCGAATTCCCTGTACTTAAGCGAATTGGCACTGCTTGTTGAAGCGAATAAGCATTTCGTTTATTCTTGGTGTTGTTGTTTTTATTCTATTTTGCCTTCTTTACCAAGTCTGTTCTTAAAAAAGAGATTATAGAATGGAAGAGGAAATCAACTTGACCACCGCCCATTTAAGCGATGTCTTAGAGAAGCTACAAATGAGTAAATCAACAGGAGACTTGAAGAGTCGCAATGAAAAAGTGGCCCATTTGATAAAACTACACATTCAGCACATGAAGCGGACCGTCACTATGAGCCGACCGAGAGGGCAGCAGCGTACCCGGAGGCGCTTCAGGATGCTGCGCTCCTTCTTTCTGCGGCAACTGATAGAGATGCAATCCAAATATTTGCAAATGTATGCCATGTTGCGCTTGAGACAATTCCAGCTAAATTCGACAAGCCAGTGCACGGATGAGAAGAGCACGGAAGAAGTGCAGCAGGCCACCAAAGAATATTCAACATCGGAAGCAGTGGATCAAACTGCAGTAAACGTACCCCGGCAACGTCAGTTCTTTGAACATCTGATGCCAAGCTTCAGTGACAAAGAGTTTCTTTCCAAGTTGCATGTCACGCGGAGCACTTTCCAGACCCTTTGCCGGCAATTGTCATCGACCTTACGATCGGCCGAAGATTTGCAGCCTCCGCCAATTGTCACAGCCAACAAATGTGTGGCCCTGGCTCTCTATTTTCTGGCCAGCGGCGAACGTATATCCCTGATAGCCGAAAAATTTGCTCTGCCGCGGGCCAGAGCCATTAAATGCCTAAAGATCTTCTGCAATGCTGTCATGTCCGGCCTGGGCAAGGCATTGCGCCGTTTACCTCAGATGAAAGTGGATTGTGAAAATGTGGCGGCTGGATTTCAACGGGAAAGCAATATGCCCGCAGCATTAATGGGTGTACTGGGTGTTTGTTCTATTCCTATTAGAGCCTCTGGTTATCTGCTAATGGAGTTTCTCCTCGATGATCGCATGCTCTTTCGTGAATTACAACTTGGCAATGGCAATAGAGCGGCAACTTGTTCTCCGTTAGTGCCAAGCTTTGCAGTCATCCCAAATACGTTGACATCCCTGCCCAAGCGTCAGATAAATGAACGACGTATTCCGGCCTTTGTCCTAGCCCCCGGCGATCAGAACTATCCAATGCGTCCATGGCTGCTGCAGCGCTACGCTGAACCGGAAGCACCACATGAACATGACTTCAACGAAGTGGCCGACCATCTTTACGAGCTAAGCGATTCTGCCTTACATCGCTTCATGTCACGTTGGCATTTCCTCAGCCAGCCGCTGGATATTAGTTTCCAGACGGCATCCTGCATTATTCAGGCGGCAGCTGTTTTACACAATCTCCTCGAAGAACTGAGCGAACCTCATTTGCCAGAGTGGGGCAACAAGGTCAAAGTGTCGCAATTTCGAGCAACACATCCAATGCAGACGCCGCCTTCAGAGGGTTATGAAGATGACTCGGAACTTGTGGAACGAGCAATGGATGTACGTGACTTTCTTGCAAGAACCATAAGTTCTACAGAAATTTAGAATTAGTCTATTCGTTAAATTAAATTCTAAGCAAACTACTCGATAATAAATATTTTTTAAAACGAAGACAAATGTCAAATACATTAGAAAAATGTAGCATTGTTTATTTTTTTCCATCAAATGAACATAAAATACGAGTCCTCCAATCACGGTGGCATATCCATTTATAGATTACTTAGTACAGACGCTGGGGTGGTCCCATGGAGGATTTGATGTGCAGGGAACGCACGTTCTGCCAGTTCTTCTTCAACAGAGAAACCAAGAAATTGATCGACAAGTTGACATTCTGGGCAAGTTCATCTTGTTTCATGCCCACATGACCGACGGCCACGGACAGACACAGAACCTTCTTCATTTGGAATTTGATGGTGGATTTAACCTCCTCAATTTTGCCCATCATGGATTCCTGATGCGACAGCAGACCAGGGAACTTGCCGGCCTTGTTAAGACCAGGACCCAAGAGACGGGGAATCTGCTTGATAAGCGATTCGGAAGCCAAGAAAGCATCATAGGATTTGGCCAATTTCTTAACCAACTTCTTGTTCTTGTTCAGCTTCTTGAGAGCCTCGGCATCCATGTACTCGACGTTGTTGGCCTTAGCTTCATCGCAATGCTGCTGATCACCAAGGATGCACACCTTCATCTTTGGGCGGGGAATGTGCTTCAACCTAGCGAAAATCACAGCAGAGGAAATGCAATAATTAGATCTCAATTGCAAAGACGAATCGTAATAATAAAGTGGGTGCAAGTGAAAAAAAAAAAAGAACTAAGGAGATTGAGCTGGTAAAACTTACGGAGCCCTCGGAGGAGCCACAAACTGGGTTTAAATTATAAACTATTGGGCGGTCAACCACCACCAGCAAACCGTGAGGTAAGGGTGGGGAAACCTACTCATTTTGTTTTTAAGACCCTGAGTGCAGGTCCGCCGAGAGCTGGCGGTTCTCGACTTCCTAAAACTATCTGACCCACTTGTCTCAAGTTTAGGTTTTTAATTCTATCCAACATACTTGACGGTGCCAGAGAAACGCTTGTCCTTTTGGGGATCGTAGTTCTTCAGACCAATTTGGAGTTCCACTGTCTCCAAAAAGCCACGCTTCTTCTTAGCCGAAGCCTCCAAGAGGCCGCTGACGCCCTCAAGGAGCGTATCACGAGAAACCTTTGACCTGAAATTGGACAATGAAATTCCGAATTATTTACTATGTCTCGGAGAAAATATGTAGACGAATTGTTTAAAAATTGTGCAAACAATTGCAGCTTTTATAGTAGTTGCACATTTAAACACAAAAATTAGTTTTACTCTAGCAATCATTTCCAAACTGATATGGACATGGTTGTCGGTCACAAAAAGCTGGTTTTAGATTGCCAAATCCTTGAAATATTCAATTTATCAAATTAATTAACTTTATAGCCGGAGATTGGCATTAAAATTTGTTGAAAAACTTCTAGGATTACTATAATATTTAAAGATTTATATTTCTTTAAGTTTTATCAACTCACGTCATGTCTACACCTTCCGAATGCCGTTTCACGAAAGAACGAGTAGGAGCGAAACGCTGAGGTCGGAAGTACTCGGTGTGTTCACGTTCGTTAAGGTATCGTCAAGTATTCCGTTTCATAGAAACGGAACAGCGGAAAATGAAACACGACTATACCACATTTGCTTTTCGAAATAAATACATATGTACATACATACATAAATGCCAAGGCTTACGAAATACAATTACAAAAAAAAAAAACTGTCACCCTTGGGATTACTTGTATTACATTTGGTTTCTTTGTAGCAAAAACCTAATTGTTTTATAACAAAAATATTTTTCACGATGTATGTACATTTGTACATGTGTATATCAAATAAACAAATTGGAAATGTGGATTGATTAAAGTCAATTCAGTGCAGACAAAGGTTATAATGAAGCTCCAAGCGCTTTAAAAAGATCTTAGTTAGAAATTGCTAATGGTTTGTACATTACGGGAAAAGTCTTTCAAACTTTTGTTTCAGAGTACACTGTTCCAATTCTTCGCTTATAACCGTTGCTATAACGTAATGCACAATGATGCCATACTCATTGTTAAAATTTATTAGTCAAGAATATTTTATGAATCCCAGAAATCTACACATACAAAGCTCCTTACCTCTTCGAGCTTATTATTTATTTTATTAAATTTAATTCAACAGGTATTCTTAATTTTAGCATGTTTAAAATTTGATCTGGCAATTTATTAGAAAAGAGATGTTGCCAGATGCGGCAAAAAACTTCGCTTGGCCAAATTGAATAACAGAACCCGAATTCCAAACAAGTGAGAAAGAGAGGGCACTATTGCGTTTGCGTGGGGCTCATGGGGGAGTCAAACAAACATTTTGTTCGCCGTGTCTAGGTGCGTTTATTTTTTTTTCTATAATCTTTTGCATTTCTGATTAACAGAACTCTACCAGCTTAAGTGAATTTCGTGGAATTATATAATTAACAAGAATTCATAATTGTTTTTCGATCTTCAGCCGGCAGGTGTCAGAGAAAGGAAAATTCCAAGAATCTCCAACTTCTAGTCCCTGGAAGATGGCACGTCTCGTTGAGAGCAATGTAAGTTACGAAATTTCAAAATTGCACATTCTCATAATTTTTTATGTAATTTCTTTTTTGCTTCTTGCCAATTTCATAATCATAAAATTTTGAGTGTTGGCACAATGATACACCAGAGATTCTTTTTAAATGACGTCATTTGTCTATTTTATGCCAGCAGCCTGACAAAGACAATAATATACATAAAAATAAAGATTACATGACATCTCAGTGGTTGTTGGAGCCGGTTAGCTGGGCCCAGTCTCCACATTGGGATGGGTCAGTGTCACGGACAAGTGGTTTTTATCTACCTAATTTGAAGGTCTTATTGTTAGTTTAAAATGCAATTTGTGCATGCCGCACACAAATGTGTAAACAAGCACTTTGGATTCACAAAAAATGAGTGAAATTTGGTGCACCAATCAGCTGTTTCCAGTCCGTGAAGTTTCTCTTACACAATAACTGCTGTGGCTTGCTTTCTCGCCCTCTCTTTCTCATTCCGTCTTTATCTCTTCTGCTTGGGTATGCCACTAAGCAGACAACTGGCTTTTTTCGCTTGTCATCGTTAGTAAAAATAATAAAAGACAAAAAAAAAAAAAAAAAACCATTTGTAATAAACCGGGTACTACAGTGGCTGTTCAAATATTACATACACAATTTAATAAACTGCGAGTAATTACTCCCTTCATTATCTACATGTATGTTGATCAATAATACATATTCAATGTTCGATTAATATTCGTTTAATAACACGCACACTTGTTAAAATACTTGCCGATCTCAGTGTAACTCGCTTACTCGGCCTGACTCGGCATCTCTTTAGCTCTCTCTCTCTCTCTCTCTCTCTTTGTTCCCCCCCACTCAATGTTGAGTTAACCGGCAGTGGGGCTAGCTACTACCTACCGAGCTCTCGCGGAGACTCCACGCGTCTACTTCATTTCAATTGGAAATTGTGCGACTTGGCACACGGTTCGGTTTTGTTTTTTTTTCGTTTTTTTGGGGGAGTCGGTCAAGTTCATCAAGTGAGAGCGGCTGCAATTCAAATTAGAAATTAGTAACAAAATTTGTAAATTAAATAACTAAAAAGCAAGTGCAAAACATAAAATGACGGAAATCGATGTAAGTTAACAAGGGAATGCTACCACTCTTTTTTTCTCTCTTTCTCTCTATTGCGCTGCAGGCCAGCTGACAATATGTTTATATTTCTGACGTCACTAATTTTTTTTTTTTAAATAGACTTTCGCAATGTGCATACATATTGTATATATTTATACATACATTTGTTGTTATTATTTTTTTGATACTACTCCAAAGTTGGACTGCAGTTTGAGGGTCAATGGGGCCAATGCGTATCGCTTAACCCTAATATTTTGTGGGGCTTCAGCAAGCTAGCCAACTAAACCAAATGAGTTTAAAAAGTTAGTTCGTTAGGGGGGAGGGGAGGACTGAGATAACGTGCGATTTCATGTGTGTTTTATTTTTTCCATTCTCAAATGGTTGTTTCCATTCAACCCTGCGACCTCTAATCAGCAAACGCAATTTTTGAATCACGTTAGACTATTTCGCCTAATACTATGTACATATGTATATATTTTGATTGTGTAACAAAAGTTTACAACTAATTGTGATTGTATGTATGTATGTGTGATGTACAGTTGCATCAACTAGCTTAACTTATGTATGTTTTCATAAAGTCCTTAATTCTGGCTAATAATCTTCTTTACATTCTCATTTCTTAGTTTGTACCAATTGCTGTGGGCGTGGTGGCCGTGGTAGCCGGTGCCCTGATTGTGCATTATTTCCTTAACAAAAAATCAACGAAACCCAGACGGGAACCCAATCGTACTGCCCGCCTACGTACTCTAGTCGATCCCAATGATAAATATCAGTTGCCATTGATTGAAAAGGAGATACTCAGCCACGACACACGACGTTTTCGTTTTGGACTGCCTTCCAAGCAGCATGTCCTGGGATTGCCTGTTGGCCAGCATATCCATTTGATAGCCACCATTGATAATGAGCTAGTTATTCGTCCATATACTCCAATATCTTCCGATGAGGATGTCGGCTATGTGGACTTGGTGGTTAAGGTCTATTTTAAGGATTCGCATCCCAAATTCCCGGCAGGCGGCAAGATGACACAGTTCTTGGAGCAAATGGAGATCGGACATAAAATCTCGTTCCGTGGTCCATCCGGACGTCTGCAGTATCTGGGCAACGGCACGTTCTCCATCAAGAAGTTGCGCAAGGATCCGCCCAAGCATGTGACAGCCAAACGTGTTAATATGATTGCCGGTGGTACGGGTATCACTCCCATGTTGCAGTTGGCTCGTGAGGTTCTTAAGCGCAGTGACAAGGATAAGACCGAATTGGCATTGCTTTTTGCCAATCAGGTGAGGATTCAATTCACAATTTTAGCTTAAAGCAATATCCATACTAATTGTATATGGTTTTTTTTTTGTTTGCAGAGCGAAAAAGATATTCTACTGCGTGCCGAATTGGATGAATTGGCACAGAAGCATCCTGATCAGTTTAAGGTTTGGTACACCGTTGATAAGGCAGCCGAAGGTGAGCTCCTGGAAATTATATGCGCAAATCACTCAAATCAGCGGACTCATCTATCATTGCATTTCGTTGTGTACACTAATAGTTTGTGTTTAGGCCACATTTGGGATAACCAATTGAAAAATCGCTTAAAATACCAATACAAGGGAAAAAAGATAAAAGAATCAAGAAAAGATTGAATATCTGGGCCCAAACACGTTTAAATATTTAAATGTACGCTCCAACACAATTGAGAACTTAACGTTCAAAAATTCATTATCAAATATTGCTTAATTTATTTTCACTATCTTTGTGGGTCACTTAATTCCACGAGTACGATAAACAATTCAAAAAAAAAAAAAAAAAAACACTCACGCCGATTTCCCAGACCAAGCATTACTTTTCGTCTTTCACATTTGTCATTCCGTCGTCTCATTTGTAGTTGCGAATCACAAAGCATGATGTTACACAATATGTTTAAAACCAAAACAAAAAAAGCCATCTATTATGTTAAGAATTTGTTTGTGTCTGCCTCCCTTCGCCACATGCTGCTGCTGCCCTCAAACGGATGCCGCGTCCGGCGCATGCGCGCTTCTTAGCCTGGTCCTACAACACTGGCCATGTTAATGATGAGATGATGCGCGAGCATCTCTATCCGCCCGATGCGGATACATTATGTCTGCTATGTGGTCCGCCGCCCATGGTCAACTACACATGTATACCGGGTCTGGAACGATTGGGCCATCGGTCGGATCAGCGGTTTAGCTATTAATGTGATTCTTCTCGTCCCACCCCCTCCACTCAAAATTCATCAGCCAGACAGCATAGCTAGTCATTCTAGTTTAAGCCATACTACTAACTAAGCAACTGCAAAACATTGGGAGTGATAACACGCACGCGTACAGGTCTTACAGCTTTTTGGACCCCAATATTATATACATACCTCAAACGTGAACCATTTTATACTAACTCCCGATTGTGTATACTCTCTTTTCTCTATATACAGGCTGGGCATATAGCGTTGGTTTTATCAATGACGAAATGATTGGCGCCCATTTACTTCCGGCCAGCGATGATACGATCGTCCTGCTTTGCGGACCACCACCCATGATCAACTTTGCCTGCAATCCGGCTCTGGATAAACTTGGCTATCATCCGGACACACGATTCGCATACTAAACTTAACAGAGAGAAGATTGAAGTTAATCCCAGCCACAGCGATTTGTTTTTCAATGTTGTTAATTTTTTTGGAGAAAGAATTTGCATTTCTGTTTTATAATATATCATTTTCATTATTATACGTAAAAGAAAAACGCTCGATCCACTGATAAAGTATCCAAGAATACTCATTCTGATCAATAAAATGTGGAACCAGAGAGGTATGGGTGTCTGCCTGTGTGTGTGTGTGTGTTTGTGTGTGCGGTTGTGTGTTGGGCTTTCGATGTGAAGAATAATGCCAACATTATTTTGCAGGCCATTATTGTTCTTTGTTTGCTTTCATTTTCTACAAATTATATAGACAAATAAAATAAAAAGTCTCTAAAAGAGAAATATCAATTTACATGTATTTAATTTTAATTCATTTCCAATTTGTTGTCGTTGAACTTTAAGCTGACCCCACATCACATCGATTTCGAATTGACAATTCATTCTAATTTAGGCAAATTTTACATCAAAGGTTTACGTTAGGGGCGAGGATCTATTTTATTTAACATTTCTCTAGCCCAAGCCAAAATTCAATCATAAGAGATAGCTTCGCAAGATGTAATTCAAAACCAAGAAGGATTTCCATGATTGTTAAAAATGAGACAATAATAATATGGCAAAACCAACAAAAACTATACAATCATTAAAGTTTCCTTTTTCTATAAGCAATCAAAAGGTTTACGCTAGGGGCGACGATCTATTTTATTTAACATTTATCTGGCCCAAGCCAAAAGCCAAAGCCAAGATGTAATTCAAAACGAAGAAGGATTTCCATGACCAAATTGTTAAAAATGACACAATGACACATTTTCATAACCAAAATAAGTGTCATGAGTATTTGAAACGAGCCAAATTATGGGCCAGGTCAAGAAGTATGAAACGAAATATTTCATTGGAATAACTTAGCAATATTTGTATTTAAAACACTTTTGTTAAAATAAAAAGTGGCTTCCATGTGAGCCATTTAAAAAAACTAGCTAAAAATATTATATTTATGGCAAAACCAACAAAAACTTTACAAATTTTAAAGTTTCCCTTTCCTATAAGCAATTTCCCGGGTAAAATGAATAAAACATTTAGTTTTTAGGTCGTACAAAGACCAAGAAATAATTGGCCAATTTTAAGCATTTTTGAAGCCACCTTAATATTTAAATTTTTAGAGATAGATCAGAATTTCGAAGACGTTTTGAGGGTCCAAGTAGGCCTATTACGGCGGTCCATTGCAGTTATCAGATGAAATTAAACTTTGAAAAAAGGAGAATAAAAACTTTTGTTACATGACTTTTTACTCTATAGCTGGTAAATATAGATATATATATGTACATGTCGGGGCGTAGCCTGTTTTATTTAAATCACTCATTGTCTTTTTATTGTTTTTTTGTACTTTGCACTACTTTCACTTTTTTACTTGTATTTTGAACTGTACGGCTAGTTCCCGGGGAGGTTGTACACTTAGCTCTCTAGCTCGAGGCCCCCCTTTATATAGGACCTGACCTGAAGACAGCTCTCAACATTAGTTGCTAAGGTTGTTTAGATGCTCAACCAACTAACGCACTAACTAGTAGGCTTTGACTTATTAGTCAGGTGTCAGTCTGCAAACGCTGCTGTTGTAAACTACACAATGCGCTGACACCTGACAATTCTCAAAGCACCATAGTAGGCTTTGATTCATTCTCCGACATATACTTTATAGGGTCGGAAAAGCTGCCTTTTACATACATTTTAGCGACTTTAATATACCATTTCACCCTATGGGTGTATGGTATAAAAATGTTGACTCCACAGCAAGAGCCTAAAAAAATGAAGCAAGTAAGTCGACTCGTCGACTCGGGTATACCATACACCAGGTGAAACAAATTTTTTTAAATTTCGAAAACCAAATGTACATATGTATGTCTATTAAATTGTTTTTACATGTTTCATAGTATGTGCTATCTCGCTCACTCTACGAACACACGAGCACTCTAGCGCCGCTACTAGCCAACGGCCAATTCTGGCCTTGTGGACCGCGTAGTAAAATACGTTCATACGCATATTTTGCATGTTTCTAGTCCGATTTCAATAAAATTTGGTAGTTTTGTAGAAATAGATAAGAATAATTAGTCTGCCGAATTTGAATGCGATAGTCAAAAAACTACAGGAGGAAATCGGTTTTTTCTTAATTATGGAGGCGGAAGTGGGCGTGGCAAAATATGAAAATATATATACTCTGCGCGAATACTAAGCCAGTATACATACTAAATTTGGTGACTTTAGCTTTGTTTGTTTTTGATAAAATCAGTTTTGTTTGATTTGCGGGGGCGGAAGTGGGCGTGGCAAAATTTTTAAATAGCCAGTTTCTGCGCGTCTATTAAACTAGTCTGCACACCAAATTTGATGTCGGTAGCTGTCATAGTTTTTAAGAAAATCAGTTTTATGTAAATTCCGGGGGCGGAAGGGGGCGTGGCAAAAAGTTTACACAATTAGTTTCTGCGCGCCAACTAAACGAGTATATAAACCAAATTTGATGTCTCTAGCTGTTATACTTTTTAAGAAAAACAGTTTTATGTGATTCCTGGGGGCGTAAGGGGGCGTGGCCGAAATTCCAATTAACTCTGAACATGTGCATACTACACGAGTATACATACCAAATTTGGTGGCTCTAGCTCTTATAGTCTCCGAGATCTGCGTGTTCATACGGACGGACGGACGGACGGACGGACGGACAGACGGACATGGCTAGATCGACTCGGCTATTCATCCTGATTAAGAATATATATACTTTATAGGGTCGGAGAAGCTTCCTTCTGCCTGTTACATACATTTTGGCGACTTTAATATACCATTTCACCCTATGGGTGTATGGTATAAAAACAATCTGGATGGCCCCCCATATCGAGAAGCTGCTTTCTACTTTCACCCAACATTCTACAAATGTGAAAATTCCATTAAAATACAAAAACGGAAAGAAAATGAAGCCAATTTCAATAGTTTCTTTCTTTCATTCAGTTTCACAATTTTATTGAGTACAAAATATGGAATAATCGGCTCTTTATCAAGTGGTTTTTGTCTCGAAAGATCACCGAAATTATTTATCAGCAGCAATTCTTGTCGAGATTACATTTTCAAAGAGTATAGAGAGTGTGTGGGGTTAGTAGTAAATACACAAAAAAAAACCTAGACTAATCCATTTAAAAGTGGCTGAGCTAATGCGTTAACCAAAAGTTAAACTTAGTTTAATAATCCGTAATAAGCGTCATTAAGTTAATTAAGTGACAGTGACAAATCAGCGCAAAACCTATTGCATATGCATATACATATATGTGTATGGTTTAAACATTAGATGGATATTTTGTTTTAAAATTGACATTTATGTAGCTATATATGTATATGTATTTTTAAATGATTTCATTTATTTTGTTGTTGCGTGGTTCACAGAACATTTATGGCCTAGACAGTAACGGAAATGTGGGGTGTAGGGCGGGGGGGTTTATAGTGGATGGTATAATATAGTGGGCATAGGTTACATTGGTTTTGTTCTATAAATACGTAATATTAAGATACATATATAAGTGGAACAGAGTTGAAAATTTCTTTATAACATTTTAGATAGTTAAAATTATTAATGTTAATATTAGCTCTATATATAGTAGCCCGTACCACTGTGGTTAGGTTTTGTTTTGTTTTTTTTTTTGTTGTTATTTTTTTGTTTTCTTCTTTTTTTTTTGTTTTTAGATTCGAATGCTGCCACCGCCGCTTTTATTAGTTTCCCCTCCACAAGGATGTTTGTTTGGAAAATATTTTAGCTGTCACTTCTCTATCTTGTTTTTCTTTCATCGAATTCTTTTATATGGCAATATATATTATATATGCATTCATATAAAATTGTCCTGTTCAACATCCTGACAATGGGGGGAATCATCAATCATCATCATCCTACCCTTCCCTTTATCAGCCTATCTCCAATTATCCTAAGACTACAACATTATACATAATTTGGGAGGCTGGCGCAAATGTAGCTAAATACTAGGCTAAAATACATTTCATCATGGCAGCAAAGGTGCTAGTACTTTTAAATAAAATATTAAATATAGAAAAATAAAAAATTTCAATGAGCAATAATAAAAAAAAATTACCCAAATAAAAAAAAAAAATTATAATAAAAGAAAAACACTTAAAACTTATAAAACAAATTTGCTTTAGTTTGAGGATTATTGGGCGGCGGCAGTGATGTGGTGGTAGTTGCTGACGATGATGATGTAACCGATGATTCCTGCAGTTGTTGCTGTTCCATTTGATAAGCCACACAAAGTTTATCCAATTGTTCCTTGGTTAATTCAATAGACTCAATGCCAGTTACTTTCTTATATCTGTGTGGTGGAGAATATTTCATTTTAATAACTCGTATAACAATAATTTCATGAAATATTTCTCGTTTACTTCTCTCTATTGTACTTTTCCCGTATGGCCTGTGTGTTGAGCTCCTTAGAGTTTTTGTGTGTTTGCCACAACTGCAGCATAACCGTCTTGAGATCAGCCAACTTATATGTGGTGATCTCTTCCAATTTCTGTGACCAGATATCCATGCCCAACATGTGACGTGCCAATGCCAGAGATGCCGATGATATAAGTGATGGCAAATATTGCAAATATGGATCCCCCTCCATAAGAGATAGCTCGCACAGGAACTAATTGAAGGAAACACTTTGTGTTAAGTACTGAATTCGAAATATATCACATATTCCCTTACCAGAGTCAAATATTTAAGCCTCTCGGGCATATCACTAAGCACTGCATACGTATTGACAAAAACGTAGGCCGTCGGAGTGCACAAATCAAAGGATAGAACCTTCAATATGACCTGCTCCATGCGTAGCACTTGAACCTTGGTATAGCTATCATCGGTGAGAAAGACAAACTCACCCACCGCTGGTGGATAGATTTCCTCGTATTTGCTATATACAAAAACGAAAACAATTTGATTAACATTGGCTTTTAAACTAGTTTCGATAGTTTACTTTACTTACGCGGCAATGTACATGGCTGCAGTGCCAACCAATTGCAATTTGGAGCGCACCACCGCCATTTGGCTGAGGAAGCGATCAAGATAGGAGACAGATAGATACAATGTCTCTGTGTCCAGTTTATATTCCTCGGATACCTCAACCAGCCAATCGATCAAAATCGAACGCATATTATGATTGATGTCCCTTTGACGGCGCATATATTGTGCCTTTGGGCGATGCTTTTTCTGCAAACATTAACACATCATAAGAGCAAAAGGTAAACATATAAATAAACACAAGCTTGGCGATTGATTAACTATTAGTTGCTAGTTAATATAAAGTCTTAAAAACTATTAGAAAAGGAGTATTCTAGCTTAGATTTTGGACATTTTTCAAAGCTCGGAATGAAATGACCAAAATAATAACTCAAACGTCTTTCTTATTCCATTTGCTTATCTTTCTCTACTCTCAGAGGACTCACTCAACATCAATGATATTTCCAGAATGAACTAGGATGTGATGAATCAACATTATGATACAAAGAAGTGAAAAATGGATTCAAACAGGAACACAAAATAACTTTACTAAGGGTTTTTGCTATTCTCGGTATGGCTTGATGTCAGGGAACTCAAATTTTGTCGCACAGTGTAATAAATTAAGCTTGAATTAGTCATAAATTTGAAATTGCAATTAAAGTACCCAATTCAGGGAATAAGTAGAGAAAGTTAAAACCCAATAAATTTATATTTTATGTTTCTTTTTTTTGTTTTTTGTTGTGGTCAAAGTTCTTGTTATACCTCCTCTGCTAGATTTACATACATCTACATATACATATACAATATATTTGTATGTGTGTACACAATTTGCTTATTCCGGAGCTAGCCAAACTTCTCGTACATTACTTTTCCCCCGGGGCTAGCATCGACTTGGCGGCGGCGGCGGCAATCGAATTTACCAATTTTTATTTGTTTATTGGTTATTTCGGTAGGTACGTGAGAGGCATGCAAAGATTCCAACGAAACGGCGGCATCGGCGGGCGCATAAAAATCTCTTTTTGCACACAAAAGCGTTCACATACTATATGTATGTGCATGTGTATGTGTATATGTACATATATGTACATTAGGTGTTTATTTAATGGGCCAGTTTAACGTTTATTGGACACGTCAAGCGCCGCCAATTGAGAGGGACATGAATACAATTTGTGCTGTTGCTGCTGGTGGGACCGAAAAAAGATTTTAAATGCTATTAAAAATATGAGAAAGAAAAAGATTTCCCATAATAGTTGATTGAATATTAGGAAATAATGACTCAGAGATTGCTTTACATATCCCTCCCTTCCCTATCTAGTTTTATGTTTGTTTATGGCACTTTTTGGTCAAATGGTTGCCAGGAGTTGGAAATAAACAAGGCAACTTAAATAAACGAAACAATATTATTAGCCACGGCAACCAAACATAATTAAAGAAAGCAAAGTAAATCAATTTTCTACGTTTGCCAGTTACATCTCCAATCTCTGCCCTCCAATAATGACGCTGCAATTGCCCATTTGCACTCAGGAGGATCTCAATGAGGTCCTTAAGCTACGGAAACGTCAACAATTTGAGGAGGAGCGCAAGAAGCGCATCTTTAATACCAAACAGCGTATATTTGGAGTAAGCAGTCTTAGAAATCTATCATCATCTACTAATCTAATATCGTGTCAAATTTAGTTGGATGTGGACACCTTGGAACATCAGATTTTGGAGAAAAAACAAGAGCGAAATGCCCAAGTGAAATGGAATAAAAGCCACGATGAACTGGAACAGTTGCAAAGGACATTAATTGGCGCCAAAGAAAAGGAACAGGAAGAGGAGAAACGTCTCGCCGTATTCAATTTGAATTATTATCGTTCACGTTTTCAACGCAAGGACCAGAGGCGGGAATTTGACTTGAATGATCCTGATTCTTTGAGAAAGGCATTACCTTCGCGTGTGGCTGATAATGATGTAAGATTGGGTATTTCCTGCGCCCAAGTGTTCTCCGGTGAGGATCTATTTAATCAAGATCGCAAGCAGCGTCAAAAACTGCAGCAACGCGCCTGGCTGGATCAGCAAGTGAGAGAGAGCAAAGCGGCCGAGGAGGCTCGTCGTCGGGCCGACAGTCTCATGATGGAGAAAATTAATTCTAGGGAAATGCATCTCGAAGAGATGGCCAAATCGCAGCATTTGATGCGCAATCAAATAGTCCAGAGAATACGTCAATACAATGCCAATTTGGCCAAGCAAAAGGAAGTGAATCGTGAACGTGTCAAACGTGAGACTAACGAGGACGATATGGCCGAGATCTATAATATGCTATCAAGTGATATTCTCACTGAAAATCTTGCTGTGGCCCAATCTTGTACTGATCCCAATCGAAAAATTCCCTTTATGTATCGTGGCATGAGTGACGAAGAGTTGAAATCCTTTCGCAAGGATCAAGAGCAACAATTGGTTGATATGCAGCAACGTAAAACTGAAGCCCAACTCGTGGATAAACAATGGGAGAATTATGCCATCAATTTGGATCGCACTCTAGTCCGCAAGCAGATCGAAGTGGGTCGTCGGCGTGAGGCTCAGCTGGAGGAGTTGCGGCGTGCCAATGCCGAGTTGGCTTTGCATCAGATTAATCAACGCAAGGAATCTTTAATTCTACCAACAAATCCAGTAACTGAAGAGTTCTATGATCAATTCAACAAGACGTCACGTTAAGAAAATTAATGTGGAAATAAAAGGATATTAAATAAATTCCATGATTGACTTTTCTTAGATTGAAAATAAGTACAGTTTTCATTGCTAGAATAAAGTTGTTTATTATTTGGTAAACTGTTTTCCTTCAAGGGTTTTTCAACTGCTCAAGAAGAAAAACCACCTAATGAGATACTCTGCTGTGTGTGTGTGTGTGTCGTTAGGGCGCGATAATTGGTATTTCTGACCGGGGATTGTGCTATAGAAATGGCTATTGACTTGAGTTAACTCACGGGACAGGATGCACATGCACACACACACATACAAAATGTGCATTCTCCCCCGACCGATGACAAACACATGACGACAATAAAAGCAAAGACATACATGAAAACGAAAAAGACGAATGGAGATAAAAAGAGAGGCAACGAAGATCGGAGACGCTCGAGAAAACCCTAAGCAGCGATGCGTGAAGACAGAACACACATTTATTCACGGGGAGGCGCACTTAACATCTGGATAAGAAGTCGGCCCCCCACCCTAATTCCCCGTCGTCGTTTGCCTGACAAATGACACACCATGCAGGACTCAATTGGTCCAAACAAAAGTATTGATTCATATATTATTTGCTAACTGCATTTTGATTATTCTATCTTGTTTTTGTACTTACCTCACTCTCTTGGAAGTATCTTAAAATATCCGTTTGATATTGCGTCACTTCAAAGAAACGCTGACGATCATTCCGTGGTGGCACTTCACGGGCCATTAGCATCTGCTGCCCATTGACATCCTTGTGAGCATCCTCCTCGATGGACTGAACACCGCCAATGGAACGATCCAATGACATTGGTGACAAGACATCAGTTACCGACATTGGCGTACCATCCAAATCGTACTCTTGTTGATTGCCATATTCCCTATAGAGAGAAAGAGAGCAAAAGATGTAAAGGAATATTTGGAAAAAGCATGGGATCAATTTGATTCTCCTTACTTGACATTGTCTATTATTTGATTCTCTTTATCGATTTTGGATGAAACCGCTGGTGCTGCTGCAACTGTCTGTTTCGGAGGTGCTATTGTCACCTGAGTATCGTAATTATCCTCATAGACAGTGAAATTTTTAAATTGATCCACCACAGACGATTTTTTAGAGCCGCCAACGGCGGCATAAATGGCATTCTCATCCGATGACTTGATGGGTCCAACTTCCCGCAAAACCTAAAAAAATCAAAAGAAAGGTGTAAAAATAAGGATTCATAGTTCTTAACCTTAAATGTGGCAATTCTCGAAAAATAAACCTATTACTTTTAGTATGGGCAAGAAGAGCGAAAGTGAGAGGTTGGATTTCAATAATTAATAAAGCTAAAAAGAAAATATGTACTTTACAATATACAATTGGACAAGGAATGACGTAACCCCATGGAGTTTGTATTTCTAAAAACACTTTTGTGTTTTTAATTAAAATAAATAAATAGTAAAACAGAAATGATGAAGGAAATACTTGATTCTATTAATGGAGGAATGATAATCTTTATCTTTATTTAAAGTTCAAAATCCAAAGTTCGCTTTAAGCACCCTTTATTCCAGCTGCAATCCCTTTTTAATTTAAGCTGTTCCTTGGAAAAATCCTGTTACGTGAGCGGGGGCACCTACGTACACATACCACTGCATATTCCCAAACACTTATGTGTGTGTGTCTGCACGTATGCACATTTGTTTTTGTTGTTGGTATTGCGCGCCTTTTAATGGCTTCCTATCTGTTGTCCCTGTCTTCCTTTCACCCACACTCTCTTGTTTGGGCGGCTATGTATGGGTAATTGCACTCCTTTTTTGTTTTTAGCGCGCCAAAATAGTTTCAATTATCTAGGTACTTGCAATTTCTAGGTTAGGTTCAGTGAGAAGTCACAGGAAAGGATAGAAAATGTGCAATATCATTTCATCTACTAAGCAAGCGCAACCCTATCAAATACACAGACAAACACAGCGAGCGAGAGCGCGATCGGGTCAGAGAGAGAAAGAGAGAGAACAAGCAAGACAGGGAAAGTGACATCAACCACCGTTTATCCAGGCGCGTCGAAATAACAGCAGCAGCTGCATTAGAATGTGCGCAATGAAGGAGATAAAAACATAACATAAATGTATAGGCTTGCTGCTAGCTAACCTAGGTTTAACTATGAGAGGGATGGAGATTTCATTTTCAAAACTTACCGCTTTTCCGCCTGGGGCTGGTATTCCTCGGGCTTGCTGATTGTTGTTGTTGGAATTGAGGACCCCAAAATATTCACGAGGAGCCAGCGCTTGCTTCTCTTTGATCACGCCAAGAGGCTGCTTAGAAGACATGACTGATTTTTCTTTAAGAGTCACAACAGCAGCTGAATTCTCCTTCTCGTTAATAATATCGCGATGAATTTGAAAACTGGCCATTTCGCTTGATAATAATGTCCGTTTTTATTTTTTATTTCTCTTTCTCTTTGCTCACGCACACACAAACACTATTAAAATGGTGGCTTTATATTTGCGTTTCTCTTCAATTTCTTTCCTTCCTCTTCTTCGCCTTCGTCTTCTACTTGGCGGCTTACTGAGCGTCGGTCTGCGCTTCCTCCGCTGCTTTATGCTCCGCTTTTAACACACACACACATACACAACACACGCGCAAAGCAGCATTAATACATAAAGCAAATTTACATTTATGACATTAAAACGAAAACGCAGACGCACACACAATTTTTTGAATCTTGATTTAGATATTTGGCATTTTAATCTCTCGTTAATATTTTGTAGAATTCGACAAACTGTCCGTAAGCACCGAACACCCTGTCCTGTCGAGATAAATTTTAGAAATGATTTACAAATTTTCTTTTCCTTTTTCCTTCGTTTGATTCTTTCCCGGTCATTCAGACTAGAGATGGCAGACCAATCGATAACACATATTTCTAATATATCGATATTTAGCAACGACTCATTTTGAGCCTTTTACAAACAGTAGTTGCGATCACCCGCGTATTTTAGACCAGGTGGCAGCGCCACAGAATCTGCGCGGCAATATCGTTTTAATTCGAATGTAAGAGGGAAAGAAGAAACAAGTAAGACAGATAGTTGAAATATTTATTTTTTATAGTTTCCAATGTGAAAGTTAAAAACGATTCAGAAAAATAATATTTTTTTGATTAAATTCTCATTTAATGCTATTTGTATATATATATTTTTTTTTTTTATTAATTTGTAGCTTTAAGCTGATCAATATTGAGATGATATACTGTAAATTTTGTGAACATGGCTTTAACGGGTTTTTTTTTAGCGAGCTTTGTTTCAAAAATGTTTTAATTTTAAAATTGACAATACACGTTTGATCTCTCAAAGCATAATTAGTTAATAAATGTGTGTTACTTTTTAAATGAACGCATATGTATATTACATGAAAATTTTATGGAAATGTTCTCACATGTCTTAGGATAATGACTTTGGGTATAAGGCACAGCGTAAGCTTAAGTATTTGAAAGGAATTTGACTTTCTTGTTTTTGGGCGCCTTTTTCTTTTATTTTTTTTCCCGTGGCAATGCAGATGCTTATCTTATCTGTTGGTTGCATGTACATACATACCGCTGCAGGACCTCTTGGCTCTGGCTCTGGTTCTTGCTGTGGCTCTTTGACATTGTGTCCGCAAAGAAAGGCAAACGCAGCATGCGGCGATGCCTTTGGCACATTGTCGGTACGTTGACCTAGTTACATGTGATTCCGATTGCATTTCTCCACTGTATGTATGCTGCGGCGCTTTAAATGCAATTTGTCCCAGGTCCCTTGTATTCCTGTATTCCTGATTCCCCTGTGTCTTCCTTTCTTACCTGAGTCGGGGTCTAAGACATGTTGCAAAAAGAAAAATGGTAGCAAAATGCTGACCAAAAGTGCGGATACGTGAGCTGTTTCTACCATTCTTGATTTTAGTTTTTCCTTCCTTTTTTTGTTCCCTTTTTTCTGTGTGTGTGTGTGTCGTTTTGTAGAGGATTTCGTATATTACTTTTCATTGTTTACACATTACGTGAACAAAGAGGCCAACAGATGTACCAAATGCAGCTGCTGGTGAACCAAACTAAAGCAAATTATCCTTATGCAATTTAATGCGCAAGAATTTTTAATTTAATATATGAAAATAATTCTAAAATTAACTTACTCTAGCATATTTGAATTTGGGGAATTAAGCTCCAATTTGTCGTTGAATCAATTTGTTTTACTTTCTTTGCTTTAATTCAAAGTCAATTCAATATGCGATAAATCCTAAAACGGTTTCCAGCCCTTTGGAGTTCCCTCTTCTAATCTGGATGCGGGGAGGAGACACAACACAAACATCACTGCAACACGATTAAAACTTTTTGAGGCTAGCCATCGCCGGTCCTCTTACCTCTCTCCGTCTAACCCCTAATACATTCAAATGACCACACAAAGTTTTATCCTCATCTTCCTCACAAAAGCCAGAAAGAGAAAGAGAGAGAGAGGGAGATAGCTAGAGAGAGAGAGAGAGCAATGTATAGGCCAAAGACAAAAGTTTTTGCTTTGTGGTGAATACGTTTTTATTTTCACTTTCAGCTTGGAACAAAAAACCAACTGGCGCCAAGTCCAAGTGAGATGTCAATCAATAGGGGACAAATTTAAAAAAAGGGAGGGGCAGGGAGAGATGAATAAGAGAAAGGACCCCTACCTACGCACGGCTGTGTGGGTGTCTCCTTAAGGTCATACGCAACTCAAAAGTGTCGCCATACATAGGCAAAGCCCTTTCTCTTTCTTCTTAATCTCAGAAGGAGAGTCCCCAAGTTGACTTTCCATTAGCATTGAGATGTAATGGTTCCATTTGATAACATCTCAATTCCGAAAGCAGACATCTAAATGAACTAGTGGGTGAACGGGGGGCTAAAGGGGGTTTAATTTTAAGTGAATCGGAGTCAAACTTTCGATTCTTTTAGATCATTTTCAAATTTATAGACAGGTAAATTGTCTTGCATAGTTAGGAAACGTTTTCGACAGTTCGCTAATCGTCGTATCCTCGATTGTCCTGAAGTTTATTAGTATTAGTTTACCTCGAATAGACATAAGGGCTGAACAAGGATATACGGTGATACGGTTCTTTTTTCTGACATAAAACAGGATCAAAAAAACTGAAAATGTTGTTTGCCTTTTTGATGTCAGATCACTGAATCCGCCAACTGAGAACCTTTTTTTCCTTTCCCATGACCTAACTCACACGGCACACGGGTTAATCCCCTTAATACTAAAGCTTCTTCCTATCATATATCAAGTTTTTTGGGATTTTCGATGGGTGTTTATACGACAACATGTAGTGCCTAAAAAACGATCGGTCGAAAAGTTAAAGTTTCTCGACCATAATAATCAGATTAAGTTAAAGTGTTAAAGTAAATTACATACATTAATGACAATTGCTTAAGAATACACAAAGTTCAGAGGAAAGTTACAGCTCTGCCATCAGATTCCGATATCTGGTAAACTATAAGGGACAAATACTTCAGATTCATGGATTATAAGGACTAGAACAGATCGTATCTGGATTAGATAAGATATGATACAGTTTACCTAGGTTTAGGGTTCAGAATGTCGAATTGTATTGAATTTCAATTTAAATTATTAGATAAACATTTGAAATGTTGTTGGCCAACGTTGTTCCGGTCCTGATTAAGACCTTTTTAATACTGTTGAATTTAGTCTGGAGTTAAAATAATCATGATTAATGAGCATGATTATCGGCAGGTGACAGCTGGTCGCGACACGGGTCCTTGACAAAGGCAAAATCGAAACAAAGTAAAAACAGCAACAACAACAACAATAACAAAATTGACTTAAAAGTCTATTAAACATTTCTCAAGGGCGTTACATTTTGAAAGAGCCCAGCACTATAGCTGCCAATTCTCCACCTCCACCTCCCTCATCCTCGCCCTCACCCTCACCCTCTCCACCCATTTTATACCCTTACTCTTACTTATTGCTGTTATTTTACGCTGTAATTCAAGTGAAGCGCATTAAAAATTTATGCTCAATTAATCTGAGCAAGTGGAAGGAAACAAATCGACGAACTGTCCTCGGTGAATTGGCCCAATGATAATGAACGACAACAACAGCAAAAGAAGTGAACAACAGCAACAGTGGGCCCATAGCGAATGGCCAGAAATCTCTAACCCCTGCAAATAGAGAGATCAGTAGTCTATAATGCTTCATCAAGGTTTAAGTTTCAAACAGAGAAACTTCTGTAAGTCGCTTAAAAGTTTTCCATCCAAATACTTTTCATACTTTCCATTTGAACTCAGCGAAATTCGGACTGGCATTTATTTGAAATGAAAATGCTTAAATATGAACTGCTATAAGTGATTTTAATGCCATTGTCCTTATTACTTTTCTCTCACATTGCCCCGCTGAATTCAGTTTTTTTCTTCTTTTTCTGTTTTAATATATATAAAAGAGAAATTGGGTGTGGATTTAATGCAATTTATGCTGTTTTCCTGTAGCTGTTGCTCGCCCCCCCTCCCCGATACCATCACATTCACTCTTTGCCTTTCTTATCTCACAGAGTGCCGCCAATGAAAAAAAATAAAAAGAATAATAACAAAAAGCGAACTTCCATTTAATTGGATTTACGGGGAAACGAAGAATGGTATATAACCCACCCATCCGTAAGCCACCGCAACAGTTCACAGCTCGGCAGCTGTTTTAAAGTCCTCGGTCCTCCTGGTTACCAGGATACAATTATAATCTATCTGAGAAGGAGAAGCAGCTAGCTTATTTATGGCATATTTTTGTTTATGGGTTTCAAAGATTTCAAAATTCTCTGATATTTCTGAATAATATAATTAAATGGAAGCCATCAGAAACAGGGCTGGACTTAGGACAGGTAAAATGTACTTTTTGACATCATTTTTATACCATACACCCATAGGGTGAAATGGTATGTATGTATACTAAAGTCGCCAAAATATATGTATGTAACAGGCAGAAGAAAGCGTTTTCGACTCCATCAAGTATGTATATTCTTGATCAGGATCAACAGCCGAGTCCGTCTGTCTGTCCGTATAAACACGTAGATCTCAGAGACTATAAGAGCTAGAGTCACCAAATTTGGTATGTAGACTCTTGTATTACCTATACGCCCCCATCCGCCCCCGAAATTAAAAGAAAACGTTTATCTCAAAGACTATTCTAGCTGGAGACTTCATAATTGGTATAAATATTTGTTTAGTAAATGCGCACATTTTGTATGTGTAATGATTTTGCTACTCCTCTTTCCGGCTCCGTAATTTCAAAAAAATAGATTATTTCCAGTAATTTTCTACCTCGTGCAATTAAATTTGGCACACTTGAATTTAGTACTAATATCCAGCAAAATACCAAATTTGATCAAAATCATACAAAAATAGTCGAGTTATGCATATAAACATTTTTACCCCCTAAAAGTCAAAACGATTCTAAATTTCATCTTCACCTTATTGGGGCCCATTGAAATCGAACCCTTTCGGCAAGTAAACCTGTGTAACTTTTTTTCTCTCTTTGTTATCCATTTTTAGAAGTTCCTACACTTTGAGATCCTTTGTTTGTTTCGAAAACTCAGCTTTTTATTTTGAAAAAAATATTTTGTTATATTCGGCAAAAAAAAAAAAAAACAAGAATTCAATACCAAAATGAGGTCAACGTGACAATAAGTGGTTTAAGTCTAAAAACTGTTGAAATACTTGAAACAAAAAAAAGGAAAAAACTAATTGAGGGTCATGGCGAAATTTTAATACCCTTGGGGAAAAAAACTTTTGCCAAAAAAGTAGAATTTCTACCAATTTTAAGCCATGTTATAGTCAACCGATTTCTGATGTCTTCTCGTCATGTTTTCTCTTTTGTGTTGCATACTTCCTGGCAAAATTAGGGTACCCTTTTTAAAGGGTTTTGTTTTTTTGAATAAAACCCACAAAAATCTCAAAACTTTCAAATTTCACTCCGCCCACAACAACAACAACAGAAAAAAAGGTTAAAATTGTTATGAGTGGTTGCAGAACAGAGAGAAAGAGGAGAAGGGTTCCATGCAAATAATAATAATAAAAATAATAATAGCAATAACTGAAAATAAAGCAGGACCAAATAAAAGTTACTTTCCTCAGGATTTTGTCGTTCCTTTGGGTGTCGAGGCAGATGGGGATGAGGGGGGTACTATGGTCGTTGCCCCAATGGCTGGCGCTCGACAGAGAGAAAGAGAGAGAGAGAAAGAGGATGGAGTGTAAGAGAGATTATTGTTGTTGCTTAGTTGATAATTTGTACAAAGTTTCCCAGCTGCCATTTTGTTAGCGGACTTCACTTTTGGCACTCCGCTTTTGCTTGCGTATTTCGTAGAGTCCTTTCCTCCCTCTCTTTACATTGGAGGGTTCTACTTTTTTTTTTTTTTGGCTGTTTGTATGTGTGTGTGTGTGTTCACTTTATTCCTGAGGAGTTGAAGAACACGTTGATGGCCATTTTATCGACTCACCTGCTGCACAGACGAGCACCTAGCACTCAGGTGCTAGATGGGGATACATATTTCTTCATTTCTTGCTCTCATTTCGAGTTACTGCAGGACTTTTAGTTTGAGTTGGTGTTAGTTCCCATTATCCCGCCCACCCACCGATCCCCTCTGTATCATCCTTGCCTTTCTTTTCGCTTTACAACTGCAATTGTTGTGCACTTAAAGAGAGTTATTTCTCTGTTTTCCCTTTTGGCCAAAAGCTTAAGAAATTTCTTTTCATTTTTGTTTTTTTCCTTTTTTGACCCCATCACCGCCCGTCTACAAGTGTGATAGAGAGAGAGAGAGAGCGGGATAGAGATATTGAGTTCGAAATACTAGAAGAAAATTGGATTTCTTTATTATCCTTAAAACACTAATCATGTTGCAGTAGCAGGCTCTCTGAATTCAATTCCGTTTTAAGTGAGAGTTGGCCATGATTGTTTTTAAAAGACTTTTTCCAATGTCTATATACGTATGTATGAATATCTATTTAAGTTACTATTTTGAAGTTTCGTTTTACCTGTGTTAAGGTAAACGAATTTATGACGTTTGAGCTCCCAAGTAACTTAAGGATGTAATGTGATCTTCTTGGCATCCCTTGGCCGTTTTTTCTACTTCACCACGTCGAAATTTTATAAATTTATGAATTCATGTTGAAAATATAAAGTCCTTTTTCTGATTCCCACACATTATATCAATTCTTGTGTGTTTCCCCTTTGAGATTGACTATGTTATTCCATAACGGATCATTATCCGTCTGTCTGTTTCATCCAAACTTTGTATTTGACATGTTTTCTAGAGTATCCAATACATCAAAAATACTTTTAAGACCTACTTATGTGGGTGACTTTCGTATTTCTTTCTCTAATTAAGTATTTTTTAAAAATATTTTTGGCTATTAAAGTTATTAGGTCCATAATGTGAGAGGAGAGAGAGAGACGCGTAAAATTTAGTTCAGAAGACTGCAGACTTTAAGAGAATACAAACTTTGTCATATTCCAAGTAAGATTTTTTGTTTTTTAAAGTTTAAAGAATTCTATTTCTCGAAGGTTTCAAAAATAAATCTTTAATGGCTTTTTCTAGCTTATTTTTCAATTATGATATATAAGATGCTAGAAACTATATCAATGCATAATTCCAGAAGTCTGTCCAGACAACAAGACAATATTTAAGACTTTTTCTCCAATAATTTCGACGTATAATTCCCACAAAAAAGTTCCAATCTCTGTCTGTCTCTCTCTTTCTTTCTTTCCTTTGGTCAAAGTTAAATTTACATGCAAGGCAAAGGAATATTAACAAATTCGGCGATTTATTTGCCAATTTGAATATCTTAACTTAAACTTAGTCGGTTTATTGTCGGACCAATGTTAGTTACAGAATTTAACATCAATGCTCTCTTAAAATTTTGTGGAATGCATTCTAACAGGATAAGAGAGCGAGCTTTTTTACGGTCCGTGGCAATGGTGAGAGGTTTAACAGTGGACCAGATGTTAGGAACAACATATATGATGTCCTTTTGGTCCTTTGTGACTTCAAAATTCAACACAAAATTTGACACTTTTTGATTACGACTATTATAAAATTTATGGCATTATTTGCAAATCGTCAGAATCTTTATTATAGGGCGCTTAAAAGAAAAGAGAGAAAAAAACACAAGCCTCAATTGTGTTTGGATTGTGCAAATAAATATATGTAAAAAGCGAGAAGAGAACTCTCTAATAAACAAACAATTCAATAGACAGACAGACAAAAGGTGCCACACAAGCTGGTAGAAGGAAACGAATGCGAATGCGAATACCGTTAGTTGGTGTTAAGTTGTTTTCCAAGCTCTTAACTTTTAATCAAAGATGCTTTTGGCTTTCGTTTTTCTTTCCTTACACTTTCTTTCCTTTGCTCTCTCCCTGTGTGAGTGTGTGTGTGGGTTTGCAAGTACATAGCTTAGGGGCTAGTTTCTTTAACTATTGTTAAAAATCAGAGCAAATTAAATTAAAGCGTTTCATTTGCCACTTGAGCTGTCTAGCCAATTACAACAACTGCATTTACTGAACTGAGCAGCTGCTATAAGATACTTTTGTTCGCATCGTCTAAAGGAAAAGTTACAAATAAATTTTGATAAATTCAATTTCATAGAAATCCAATTTAAGTAGTATTCCTGAGTAGCAACTACAATGCCAAAGTCCTTCTGCTGAATGTGATTTGAATATTGGGTATTTGATACTAGGAAGTTACGCAATTTGTTTAGAATATGATTATTTTCAATCGAAAACAAGTAAAGATTTTATTTACATAACAAAGAATCCTTTGAGCCAGAAGCTAACTACATTCTATGTGCTTAAAAGTAAGGATTACGAATAGTTTATAGCTATTTCGTATGGAATTGGACTAGATAAAGATTGCGCCGAATTGGCAAATAAACAGAAAGCAGAGTTAATATGTTTTTGGCAATATGACTTTGACCTAAATGGGTTATGGCTCATTGCGGCATATAATGGAAATACGACGTGTCTTCTCTATGGGGGCATTTAGAAATTTGGATTCCTCCTTGGCCAATATTTCGTGCGTGAAATTGTAGCGGGCCGTGTGACTCATTATATAGAGCGAACGACGTGGCAACAGCAGATCCGCATAAAAGTTGTCATCTTTCAAGGCAGCCGGTTGATGGCGATAAGCCTCAGTCTCAGCGGCTGCTGTTGCTGCATTTTCATTGGATTCGGCAGCTTTGTTCAGGCTCTCACCTTGTTCATACTTTTGGGCATCCGTGCGCACCAAACGCATGACACTGTCGCTTAATAAACTAATTCCTGCAATGGTAGTGCCACAATACTGCAGGCAAAGTAAATGGTACAAAAAGGAACTAGCAAGTGAGACACGGAATTGAACCCAGCCGATGACAATGACTTACACGAGTGCTATCCACATGGGGTTTGATGACGCCATCGGGAGCTAAGTCCAAGATATGTACGTAGGGCATTATGGAGCCTTGGAAGGCTATTTCACGTACACGTTCGAGTACATCGCGATTGTGTGGATACCATTTCTTACGCTCTGTCTCACGGAAACCATGGATAGCCTGAAATGACGAAACCGGATGTCATGGGTGATGCTCAACAATTTCGATTTGTTACGCCATATCGACTGGTCAGGTCTGTGGTACTAACATCATCCCAATGATCAAACTCATAGCGCAATCGACTCATGTATGGTTCAATCTCCTCGTGCAACTGTTGCTCCTCTGCCTCGCTTATAAAATCCGTGATGACGCGCATGTCCTTAATGAAATTCTGCTGTTCCTTCTCTGGCCATTTGCCATGAAAATCCGTTAGATTATCCTTGTTTCTGGCTGCAATTACTGTCAAGGGAAAATCATAAATTTTTGATTTTATGGCCTATCTCCATTCTCACCCTGGCGATGGCAATGGCGCAGTAAGTGTCTTATAGATGAGCTTCTATTTAATAAAATCATTATTTCGTTAAATAATCGGACCCAAAAACAAAGTAAATCAAAGCCGACAGCAAAAACAAAAAAAAAAAAAAAAAAAAAAAAATAGGCAGAAAACAGCTGTTTCTGCACTCTGATAATGGACGGCACAGCGTTGCCACCTTACTCAGTGTCAGTTATTAGTTATGACCATTGGATTTGAAAAGAGAATTCTCTGAGTGCATAGGGAATAACTAGCCGCACATTTTTTAGTCCTGCAAAAAGAAAAAGAGCAAATAAGGAAGGGAAACAAAGCACAGGCGAAAGCAAAAGCACAATAGCACCTAATGGGCCGTTAGTGGTGTAGTTCCACGTGCTGGTAGTGTCGCTGTCCCTCTGTCCCTTCATTTATCATTTACACACCAACGCACGTGAACACAAGCGAACATTTGAAGCCAAGAAGGCACAACGGGCCCAACCAAAATAAAAAAAAGAAGAACGGAAAAAAGAAAATTTCCATTAACATTTAATGTTGATGCCCAAAAACCAACAGCAACAACAAGAAAACGACAGAGAAAATGAAAAAAAAGGAGAAAAGTCCCCATCATTTGCATTGATTAAATCACTTTGCGGCCGGTTCGGCAACTTTCCGCTCAATTGTTTAGCTGCGGGCTTGAATTTTTTATGCACTCCTTCATAGTCATCGTTGTTTTTTATTTTTATTTTGGTCCAACAAATTGCTCATCTATTTTGGAAACCTTTGGAATTTTTGTATTTTCCAATAAATTTCATTTTATGGCTGTTGAAGGAAGCACATACATATGTACATATATAAGTTTATAGGTAACATTTTCTAAGAGTTTTACTGCACTGGTTTGAAAGTAACAATTTTAACTTATTTAATGAATTTTGAAAATTAATGGCAAGCACAAAGTGAAACAAGCTGAGCGCTTTATAAATAATCAACTTTTGCCTACTGTTTCGCTTTCACCTGAATTGTAATTATTGTTCAAACAAATTATTTAACATTAACAAGGTACATGCCCACCGCAAGAGTTCAATATAATTTCCTTTTGGTTCGAAAACATAATTAAAATGGATTTTATTGAACCATATGCGAATAACAGTGTGGTAATTATTTTATTCACACGCTCGGGCTAACATTTTATCGTCCATCAATCATATTTACAATTATCCCATTTAAATTGAGAACTGCCATTGACATGTTCGCAGATATTAAATTTTTAAATATAGCATTTAAACCGAACGGCGGTTATGATGTGATCGAATTTTGGCTTCTCCTCTCTATGTGGTGTGTGTTTTGGTATTTTTGTTCTTTCTTTGATCACTAATTGGTGATGTTGCCATATTTTGAAAGCGTTGCCATCTCTTGCTTGTTTGTTGTTTAATTTTTGCAATCAAGAAGCCCGGCATAAATTTGTTTTTTTTTTTTGACTGTTGCTTGGTGTATTTGCTTTCACTCTCACTCTCGAAATGGAGGCCATCGATTTCAATGACTTTTCTCCAAAAGAACGCGATGAAATTATCACCGCATTTCTTGTCAAAATGCGTCAGGCTAACTCGTTGTCAAGTGCTCAAGGCTTTTTCGACAATTATGTACGGAAATTCTACAAGTTACCAATAAAGCTGGTAAATGACATTGTATATTGCCAGCGTTCCATGAGGACCATTTTGATGGCCCATCAGGTAGGTTAATGGATATTCATATGATTATAAGGTACATAGTTCAATAAAAGGTTACTCTTCCTTTGCAGACCATTGTGAGAGTCTTTGACCAGGAGAACGATGCCGTAAGTCAATGCTACTCTCTAGTTCTTCAAATAAATTATAATCACTTCTCTCTCCCCGAATCGCAGGTACAGTCGATAAAGAATACTTATCTTTTGGAGTTGGAAGACGATTTATATCACTTAAACGCCGAATGCCAGTATTTGGTTCTTCGTCTACGAAATGACGTTGATCGCTTCTGTTCGGCCTTTACCGAGCAAAGTCTCCAGCCGAATGAGACCTTAATAAAAGAACTTATAAGTGGATGCATTGTGCCACTGGTGGTGGCCCCCCATTTGTCTATCAAACCGTATTATGTCACAGAACGTCCCACCGAGAAGGAGTTGCTTAACAAGTTTATAATTTTAAATGGTGCTCCGCAGTTGGTCAAGTCCCAACCAGTAAAGACCGCTACACCTGGGTCGGCCAAAAGAAGACGCTGGCTCCATTGCCCGCTCCACTGCCGGCACCATTAGCCCCAAATGTGATGAAGGAGAGTCGCCTCAACCTGCATGCGGCTCTTAAAAGAGCTCGTTGTCAGCAGCAAAAGGTCAAGAGTGCTAAAAAAACTGAGCAGGAGGACATTAAGGAACATCAGCTTGATGACAAAATCTTTCAAACAAAGGAATATTTTATGCAATCTGTCAGTCTTTGCACTCATACGGAGTACAAGCGTTTAAAGCTGGAACAGAGTATTATGTACAAACGAAAGCCAAAACTGAATTCAAAATTGAAGTAATTTAATATAGATTCAAGTATAATCGGAGGTGGGCCGATAGCTACCCGATTAATACAGACAGACCATTTACATCAGCATGAAATTTGTATTATTTTTTTCTTTTCTTTTTTTTTGTTTTGAATGTTAACATATTTCATTTACAATTTGCAATTAATTTTGACCAATTGAACACTGATAGGATAATATAGATGTATTTTATTATATATTATAATAATTACTTTACAATGAATGGATATCCCTTTTTTTTTTGGGGCGTATAAAAATTTTGGTATGCTTCAAGCATGAATTGCAAGTTAACTTACAATTTTTGTTTTTTTTTTTTTAATTTTCTGTTTTGTTAAGTATTCTGCTTAATGCAAGCTCAAAAATTGTTTCAAAAGAAGTCTCAAAAACTCAATTCAACATCGAGAATTCATTTTTTTTGCACTTCAAAACAAAAAAAAAAAACTTTTAAGTAAACAATAACTTTAAAGTAGAAATTGATTTCTTGTTGATTTTTCAATTTTCAATATTAATTTCCTGCATTTCATTTTCATCGTTTGTCTGGGCTCATTTGTTTATATTGGGCAATTGCATGGACAAAATTTGTGATAGAAGCTGATCCACTTCCTCATCGATAGTTGGCTTGGCTTTTGCGGCTAAGTTAGCGAGGAACTCGCTGAGTGTCTTGAATTTACATATATCCAAGTCCTTGCCATGAAACTTATACATTTTAATGGTTTTCTTAAGAAGTGAACACCGCATCTTCAGGTCGGAAATGGTCTGCATCAGCACCACCAGGGCAATGTGGCAGCGACTATGGGCCAGATAATAGCCATCGGTTTGGCTACTACTGATAATGGACATGATCAGTTTATCGAGTGGCTCATTCAAAGCTTCTGCCAGCAGTGGCAAATCGTTTTTATTGAAAACTTTTCCGGCCAGAGGCGTAAGGACAATCTGATCTCGTTTCACCTGATGTGGCACCAGTTGACAGTATTTGTGAACCGCCAAGAGACTGGCCTGCTTGAAGTTCAATTCAAGGCAATTATTCAAAAGAGATGGCTGTTCTTTTGGTGGTGACGTGGTATTGAATGCGGTTACTGTAATCTTAACCGGATTCTTTATACTCTTTATTTTCAAGGTCCAGGTCTCATCTCTTTTCTCCTTCTTTGCCTTTTTGGCATCCTTGCTAAATTCAAAGATCACTTGTTCGGCAAATCGACGACTAATTGTGGCATTCATATAGTTGGGCTCTGCGGCAAAGTCTGGACACACTTCGCCAAATGTTAGCAATAGCTTTTCAAAATCAAATTTTTCCTCTGAAGACGCCTTAGCCATATTCACTTTCTTAAATCATAAACAAGGACACTTTGAAAACTGAAAAAAACGATTAAATTAAAAATGAAAATGAAATGAATTGAGTATGTATGTATATTAAAGTGCTGCAATAGTATTCGAAATCATCATTCGGACTAAGCTGCCCTCCCCTGCCTGTACCTACCTAGTCGGTGGATCAGACCTACTAAATCTACAATTCTGTTGTTCTCGAGTTCGAAGCCCGACGTAGGTGGCTTTTCCCCCCTCTCCGACGAAGCCATACTGAAAAGTAGTTCCGTCGGGGATAATGGAAACGATTGTGGTTAACGAATAATTTGTTCTTTGTTTTGTTTTTCTTCCCTGCCAGCACCTGGCTACGCCCTTGTTTAGAATATTGTTTATCTTGCTGTGATTAGGGTTCGAATTCGAGCCTCTATCCGCTATGACAACAGAATTTCACTTAAAATTTGCTTACAATGATATTATTTCTATTAAGTTTTCTCAATTTAGTTTCATAACAAAAATTTTCACGCACTTTATTTATATTTTCGAAATGGTCATTAATATGTGAATTATTATTAATTTATAATGACACAGGCCGACCAAACTCAGGCTCAGAGACCAAAGACCAGAGAGAACACTTTTCTAATAAATTCTGAGCTGAATCCGAATATCTTTCAGCAGTTCGAAAACAATAAACTAATCTAATTTAATCGAATATATGTACATATGTATGTATGTATGTATAAGAAAAGTGAACTCAGGTCTCTGGTTCGGACTGTGTAACCCGTATATTTGTCATATTTGTATGTATATAGACGTTGATTTTTGATTGTTATTGCAATGCATTATTAGCATTGTACATTAAGTGTTTGTATATATGTATGTACATACATATGTACATATGTATATCTATTTATATCATTGCACTCTCTGTTTTGTTGAGTTAGCTCGATAATCAGCTTACTTTTGTTTCGCACTCTCGATATATGTACATTTGTATGTATAAATCTTATTATATATTCATAAATATGATATTTATGAACTCGGCGATTTTTAATCCCAAGATCACAACAAAATGCACTAAGAGTACTTTTATATATGTATAATGCTTACACAGAGGCCACACGATCCGACGACGACTGATGGTGAACTGAAAAAGGGAATTGAAACAATTCCACAAACTACTCTCCCTATACATATATGTACATATATATACATATGTCTATGTACGAATACTTGTTTATCTTAAAGTAAACAAATAAAAAGGCAAAAACAGGGCTGGAAAACAAAGCGGAATTTTCAAGTTTTGATCAAGTTCTACAAGAATTTTTAATTATTTTATGATGCAAACTTTTTCAAAATTTCAAATTTTGTTAACTATACTAACTGAATTAGCGCAATTGTCGCTTCTTCCGGTTGGACAATGTTTGAATATGTTTCGAGTCGCCAGTAGCCTTCACAGAGCTCAAAATGTCAGGATCGCGCAAATAGTTAGTTATGTCCATAACACCCTCGACAATTTCCTCTAGAGTCACTGGTCTATTATAGGCCAACATGACGGCTATGACAAGGGGGCTGAAGATGTCAGTGTAGTCAGGTTTCATTATCGAAGAATTTCGAGAAACTAACAAAAACGAATTAGAAATTTCAATTTTATTTATGCTGTTTAATTTCTGCTTACGAATCGATATATTGGATATATGAATGACAACTGATAAGCAGAGACTTGACTTGGCCAACTCAGTCAAATGGACAGTGTCATATCATCACAAAATATTTGAAGTACTACTAGTACTACATACTTTCCTGTTGGTCAACGAGGGCCGTTCAGTAGATAGCAGAAAACTTTGAAGCCAGTTAACAAGGTTAAAACACTTTCCCTAGCTAACTAAATTATCAAAGAAGCTAATGTGATCCCAGACAGACTTATAGAAGGTGAAGGCTACCTTAGGCCGCCATATGTTGATGCTCGTCTTTCCTATAGAGTAAGTGAAAAGTTGTTAATCAAAAGGTCTCTGGCAGCTTCTCGAATGACCCTCGTATATCGTTTGGTCTATGTGGGAAAATTCAATTTGAAAAAGTGTCACTTGTCAGTTGGTCATACTTGTCCATTCTGTCTGTCTGTCTGTTTGTCTGTCTGTCTTTCTCGCTCTATCTCCCTACGTTCATCTATCTTTTTGAGCTTTCTATTGTGTGTGAGTTTTCTTTGGGTTCTTTTGTGGATGTTGTTGTGGCTGCGTATGCCTTTTGTTGTCCTTGCCATTTCTGCTTACACTTGTATATTGTGCATTTTCAGCTTTCGATATATCAATATCTGGATGGAGATACATTTCGTATGTAAATTGCTCACACAAGTCAAGAGAAGAGAAAAGGAAGCGCAAAAAAAAAAAAAAAAAGGAAATCCACCCACGCATATGCAAATGAGATATACTAGTAGTTCTGGTAGAAATACATATATCTCTCTCTCTTTCTCACTCTCCGTCCGTGTCATCGCAATAAAATGAAACCGAATTTTTATTTATTTTCCTTGACGATGATGAAATTCGGTGGTACATGACAACAATTGCAAGGACCAAACAGTTTTCCAGTTAATTAAATTTGTTCTCAATGCTACATATTCGACACTTACATACATTTGTATGTGTGTATGTATTTATCATCTTACTATATACATATATATGTATATCTGTACATATGTTTTGTGATAAATGTAAAGGCAAATTTAAAATGCAAAGTACATTAACATTGAAAAATAGGAGGGCGTAAAGATTTCTCTCATAAATTCAAAATATTCAATGTTATTTATAAACTGATTCTGAATTCAAAATTCTTCTCCAACAGTTTATAGTTTCAAGCATACCTTTAAGAAAAAACTTAAGTCCAAATCTTTAATCTTCTTGATAACGAATCAGACCAACTTCTTAATAGGAAAAGATCGGCCAAATCGTAATGCTGGAACCCTCGTTGTATACTCTTCATTCGGTGGTCTCTTGACGGAACCACGAGAACCTTGTCTTCCATATAACTCGATCTACCTCTCTACTTGGCCAATCGGACTGTTGTTTCATTTGTTTAATAGTTGAACTATTCTTGCACAAAAAGCATTCGATTAGAACTTAATTCAAAGTTAGTCACTTAGTTAGAGCCAAAGTATGTCTAGCCTAGTAAGTTTTTTCTCTTACTCTTCGTGAAAGTGGAAAACCATTTATAATCCTAGTTTTCCGTTCTTGGTGAAATGTGAAACAGTTATTAACAGCTTCATTAAACTGACAAATATGATATAGGTGTTCGATCCGGCTGAATCCAAGACCTGCGCAGTATATACAGGCTTACACACAAAATATCAGCTTTGTGGCTTAAACGGCCTAGGAGGAGTTCGCCCTGATCCAGGCGGATGGACAGACGGACATGGCTATATGAACTTGTTTTGCGATCAAGAATGTATATACTTTATATGATCGGAGATGCTTTCTTCTAAGCGTTGCACACTTCTGACCAAAATTAATATACTCTTTTTTCAAGGGTATACAAATCATCGCTACGACGCAATACTGTGTTAGTAAGAGCTTTGAAGTTCGGCATTCCCCTAAAAATCACATACACATTAAAAATTGTATGAAATATGTATGCAAGATGAAGAACCATTAATGGTGCCAGTAGTTGACATCAGCAGATTTTGTTTTTCTGAAGATGTTGTTGTCTTAGGAATACAAACAAAGATGAAGACGATCCATTAGAACCTTTGGCAGCGGTATCACTTAAGATATGTAGCTAGTCTACTAGATGTCTTATGGACTTTTCTCCAAGTGATAACAAAGCATGCGAGGCATATCCTTAAAAAGTCTTTTTTCTCTTAATAATTTCGAACCATTTAATTCTTTAAGTTTTTTAAGAGTCCTTCGACATTCGAATTAACGAGAGTCGACTGTACTTGGGGCCCTTTTTAAGCTCTGTTGCTGGCTTAAATGACTCCTGGGATTGGAACTTTTCGCTTTTAGTACATATTTGTTCAATTGGTTCGTGAAAAGACATTTCTAAATTCATTGAGATTCTAAATTACTGGCTAATTACTCTACTTAAAAGTGGCAGCACACTTTAACCACTTTAAAGAGATGGAAAAAAGAATAACTAAAACAAATTAACATCCTGCATTTAGGTGCTAATAGAAAACTCATTAAGTGTTGAAGCGCAATTCAAAAGAATTTACAAGAAACACAAAAAAATACATTCATTCGATTAAATTTTGATTTGTGGCAGTTGTTAAAATTTTAAAGAAAATATACATTTGTATATGTATGTACATATGTATGTAGATGTGTGAATATGTATTTTCTTGGGTGAAAAAGAAGAAAAGCGTAGAGGACAAAGTTGTAAAAACCAAAAGATGTTTGCCACCAACTTACGAGTTTTTCCTTTTCATGTGCACCTTTCAGATGCGCGAAAATTGTTTATGTTTCGCCTGAAAACAAAAGAACAACAACAACAACAACAGTAGCGACAAAAAGAAAAACCAAAGAACCACCAACCCCACCTTTACCCCCACCCAAAAAACAAAAAAAAAAATAAATAAATAGGATAGGTACATGCAGATATGAATGTGTGAAATATACGAATTAAAAGTATCCTGTAATCTGTAATACGAAATGTTTCACATATCCTTGCTCCTTCATAATGACTAATGACATTTGAAGTACATAAAATGGAAATTATCTTAATGCATTTTTGTTCTAACCTGAATAATGGGTAAAATTTAAATACATAGGATATACAGGTGAACTATGTATGTATGTAATGGCGACCAGGTGCTTTGCTTCTTGGTGCTGATGTATGCGGGTGTGTTCAAGGGTGTGTGTGTGTACATGGGGAATTGTCAGCACCATCAACACCCAGGGCCAAGTAAAAAGTTTGCCACATAAATTCTGCACGTACGCTCGTTCGCTTAATAATCACGTGCCGCGGTAGCTCATTAAATTCGCAGGTGAAAAGAAGCCTTTCTTTAGCTACTGTCTCGATTTTTTTCCTCATCTTTTTTCCTTTTTATATCATCATGTATGTATGTATGTATGTATATGCACACCAACACCCACCCATGTGTACAATGTGTGAGTATTTTATAAGCTGCAAGTGACAAAGCTGGAACACTATATGTACTTACTTATGTACATATATTCTGGCGAAATAAAAATGACTTTTAAGTGTAAACTTGCTGAAGTGAAAATTGGCCACAATTTTAATATATTTACATTGAAGATCAGAGTATCCATAATATTAAATACTTAAACATTGTAAAACATTGATTTTAATGTGGCCCAAATACATAAAGTTTTTGTAATTTTCTAAGCCTTCTTAGCAAGCAATTTCGTGGTTATGGCACACAGATTGGTACCCTCAATGAGTAGATCAATGGGATCACTCTGCTGTTCGCAATCGCCTCCGTCATCAACATTTTTAAGAGCAACAAATTTCACGTCCAAGGTTTCGCCACTCAATGGATCCTCCGTAGATTTCACAATACTCCTTAGTACTTCACTTACACTCTGCTTCTTTGGCGGCAAGGACTGCCTGGTTGGGGGCATTAGGTCATCAGTTCTTGCAGGCATTTTGGAATATTGGGCATAGACATGATATTGGGCCTCATCATAGGGCTTGCCACATTTTGTATATCGATGCATGGTATATGAGCGTAACTTTTTACGATCCTTGGCCAGTTGGACGGTTGTATCAATGGCCACCAGAGCAATGTGACACTGACTATGAGGCAAGTAGAAGCCATCGGTCTGACAGCTACTGATCACAGCCTTGGCGACCAGTCCGCTATTCACTGATGTTCCCAGCAGTTTACCCAATGCCACGGCTATTTTTGGAATGCTTTCAGGTGCAAAGACAGCCAATGACAGGGGTGTCAAGAGGAATTTATCACGCGGATTGTGTACATCAGGTAGGAGGCAGCACAACTTACGTACGGCCAATAATCCGGCTTGTTTCAGAGTCAGATAGAGTTTGTTATCCCTTATGCAGGGCTCTCGATTGATTGGTCGTCTAAAGGTATAGGTATAGACATATATACTCTGTCCTCCGTTGAATATCAAGCGCCACATTTGATTCGAGCCGTTCTTTCTCACATTTCGCATTCGAGGTCCAACCTCGAAAAGGATTTTATTGGCAAAATCCAGACTTTGCGATTTCACGGTCGTCTGTGAATCCATGTCACAAAAAATCAGGACATATTTGAGTGAATGTCTTGCAAAGCTTCTCAAAATCAAAGCCAACGTTTTGACGTTTATTTCCACTAATCATTTTTTCCACACTAACAAAATCAAAAAAAATTAAACTGACTCCACGATTTTTTGTTTTGGAATCGTCTTGCATCCAGAGCACAGCTAAGACTGTTTGGCTTCCAGCAACGGATTGGCGCTTGAATCTGATATATGTATGTATCTACATACATACTATATACTGAATTGTAGAATCGCCCTTTAAATATCCTAGAATAGACAGTATTAGAGTCCAACAATTTTTTTTTTGTCTAGACTCTAGAGTGTAGGCCTTGGGTGGGTCGAAAGTACACAGTAAATAGTGTTGACAATTAAAGAAAAATCTGGGAAATAAAAAGAATTGATCAACTCTCACTCTTAAATAACAGGGTATAAATAACAAGAAACACTCAGTGTTTACAAATATTTCTGAATACTGTAAACAAATGCAGTTGACTAAAGTCCGCATTGAGCTGAGGCAGGAATTCCATGCTATTCGAAAGGGTAAAAAGTAGAGTTATACCAATTATGTGACCATCTGTCAACACAATCGTCTCGTAGAGATTTACTATTCTGAAATTTCACAACTCATCTCAGAAACAATTACACAAAATTTCCAATGAGTTTTGATACTCATAAACTGGATCAAAATCTGATCTATTATATGGATAGAGTAATAAAAAACATGCAAACAAAGGGTATACACACGATGGTTTAGTTTTCAAGCCTATAAATATAATAAATTGTGAAATCATTTTTATCCAGAACCACAAAAGATTCGAAAGATGTGAAGCTGCTGAAAACCATTAGAAGTTCTAATTAGATTTTAATCTATATATTTAAATATGTATTTAGGCAAGCGACATATGTATCTGGGAATGAACCTTGATAGAAGACTAACTTGGAAACTCCACATATCTACCTTAGTAAAGAAGCACAACTACAGAATGAACAAACTTAACTGAGATGCAAATCGGCCCTGTATAAGGCAGTAATTGTACCAACATGAAGCTATTGCATACAAATTTGGGGGACAGCATCAGCACAGCAAAAAAAAAACCCTGCCAAGTCAAACGCACCCTGGTTCGTAAAAGGAAGCACATTACACAGCGATCTGGACATTCCCTACATTGCTTCGATCGCCAGCAAAATGGTAGAGAGGCACCATCACAAGTTACTGCAACGCCCCAAACAACAATGATAAAATAAGGAGAACATAAAAAAGACTCCATTCATATTCGAAGAGAACACTGGAACCGTATACTCCATCCCCCGTGAATTAGCTGTTTTCAATTAGACCTATGTACATACATATGTATGTGCACTTAATCAATTCCAGACCAAGCTTAAATACAGGATTAAGGCCGAACTGCGAGCCAAACGCCTGTAATAAATAAGTCAAAAAAAAAAAAAGAAAAAGAATGTAAGGAACTCAGTCGCACAACATTCAAACGAAACAAAAGGAATCGAATCAGTTGGAATGCAAGATAATAAGTTGCTATGAGATTCCAATCCCGATTCGAGCGCCTTAGTTTCGACATTGATTTATCTATGGAGTGGAAGTTATTTTTAAGGAAAGATAGAACTCACTTTGCAAACGGAACTGTAGTTTGTATTTGCTGTACGGCAAGGCGAAGATCCGATTGTTGCGGCGGTTTTATAATATTTTGAATGGGAATCAGATCTGACAAGCGTTAACCAAGTTCGAGGACAAAACATGTCACTGGTTAAATTATGGTCACGTTCTCTTACGTTACACTTTAGGCTAAATTTTTGTTTGTAATGTGCAAATGATGAAGCAACGAACTACAGATGACAGTGGTGGAACCAATTTCTTGGTAAAAGGGCCTTAAAAAGCGAGCATTGCGATAAGCGGCAATAAGTTTGGTGGTTTTTACTGGTGACTCCTATCGCTGGTCATAAAATGAATGGCATAAGGAACGCAGGGTCATTTGCCTGCTCCATCCGGCACTGTTGCTTTGGGGTTGGCACCAATTTGCTTTTGTTGTTGTTCATTCGTCGGTTTATGAACTGCGAACTTGTCTTTCTCTTCCGCATACATACATACATATGTACATGTATGTATGTACATACATACATATGTATATCTTTAACATTATCGTCTCCCTTTTTTTTTTTTTTTTTTTTGGAGGTTGTCATAACTTTTTATGCACATCGTAAGGGTTTAACATGACATTGCGTTGCTTTGTGGACAACATTTTGTTTGGTGCACTTGAGAGTAATGTTCCTATGATTTACACCATGCGGATATTATAAACTTAAGCACATATCTGAGGCTGTAAATTTGGTGATGAAATTGAAATTTGTATATTTTTTTACATCAAATTAGTTCGAAGAGTGTTTTTGTATCTTACGGCCGTGTCCAAGTGTGTACGCTCTTGCAAGTTTTTTTTTGCTTCAGTCGTTCAGATATCAAAGTAAAAAGTCTAATAAATTCCAATTGCCGGGCTACTGTGAGGCATTTAGCATGATATTTATCGTAAATCTGAATGACAGCAATGGACCCTCGAATATAATCGATTGTAGTTATCGATAGCTGACAGTCATAAAAGTTAAGTAGCCAAGGAAAATTTGTACATTGTCAAATTTGTACTACAGTGGCGAGCACATGTGGATACATGTTTTGATATTGTGACTTTGAATGACTGCAAAACCCACAAAAATGCATTAATCGATTACAAATTTTTAACAAAAATTCATTAATAATACCTACATATATAAAACGAAAACCAAAAAACTGTATTGATTATCCCCTCCTTAGCTTGAATTATCCATAAAAAACTTAAAAATGAGCATGTATCCACTTTTGTTCGTATAACAAAACTTATACATTAAGGTATTTTTTTAATATTAAGTCCAAAGGCCTTTGGTTGTAATGACACTTTTAATGCGCCTGGGCATACTCTCCACCAAGTTTTCTATTAATCCGTGCGATAGAGTGCTCCATTCCGCTTGGACTCGACTCCAAAGCTCGTCCATTGTCCTTGGCGGAGTATCGTAGCGCGACAGTTGCTTCTTTAGCAGAGCCCATAGATTTTCGATCGGATTTAGATCGGGGCTTTGAGCCGGCCACTGCATCTTCTGAAAATTTTGATTTTCGAGACATTCCGCATTCCGACATTACGCACTTTTATCTACAAAATCAGGAAGATTGGATTCCAAAATACGTAAATAATCTTCCTTCTTCATAATTAATAATGTATGTCAATAATTTTAAAATTAAAAAAAAATGTTTTGTTTACAATCAATGCCTATTACCCAAATACCATGTTTTTAACTAATTTAATAATTAAATTATTTCAATAAGTTTTATTTACTTGTAACATTGAACAAGCCAAGATTTTAAATACTTAAATTCATGTTTTTAAGTAATTTAATTTAATACAAAATACATTTTGATGCTAAAAAAAATTCTTTTATTTCTTTTAGTAATATTTAAAATTAAAAAGTCGTTCTTTTGTATGAGTATTTGACTATAATCGATTATCGTTATCGATAACTTGGTCAGTGTTGCATAATGGCTAAATTTTTTATTTTCATCAAGTTGCCATGGAGAAATTTGTTTGAGAAACCCTATAAATACGGGGACAACTCGCATGTTTTCTCATTCGGTTACTTCCTTCTGTTCGGACAACAACTGAATCAACTTTTCCTTATTTTTACAAAGATTTAAAATGATCCATTTTAAGATTGACTTTGGTAACTACTTTTGAGTAAAATAATTTTCCTTAGTCGTAAATTATAATTCTTAATGTGAAGGCCTGTAAGCATCATACAATCCGTGCGGTTCAGATCCAGCGGCATCGCTAGAAGTGTCTCCTTTCACGTGCTGCACATTGCTTTGGCTGTACGGCAGGTGGTAATGATTTTCCATCGTTTTTTTGTCGCATTGCTAGCAGCGATTTCAAGTTGATAGCGAACCTAGGGAGGTTCGAATTGATTCTATATTGCGCTCGGGGCTAAATTTTCCGTTTCAAATGTCCAGTAGTTGTGCAAACATCCTAGCAGACTATTCGATTTCATAACGCTCTGCCCTATTTATAACTGTCTCCATATGGATTGTCAAACAGAATACCTCAGCTTTTCGCTGTTGGGTGGGCTAATCCAATGGACGATCTTAAAAAGGAACCATTTAGACATTGTTTTTGCCTTGTTAGAATTCATTTAAAGCCTTTTCCTGCTCCTGTGTGGAATAAAACGTCTTATATAAATTAAGAAGTAAAATACGGGAAATGTGTCGTCGAGGGTTAATTTTCTTCCACGCTAAAAACCTTGCTAAAAACGCGACTTAGTGACTCCTATGTCACATACATTATTTTCCGCAAAAATAGTATTAATTTTGTTTTTCCATTGCTTAGTTTAAAGTGGCTATTGATACTATATTAAATTTTTTACATAAATATTAGTCATGGGACTTAGTCAGATCCGATGGGTTGTATCGCCTTAGTCTTCTCTTTATTGGTCTGGTTGTAAGATAGAACATTATGTTGACTACGGAGCCGTTGCAGTTAGTTTAGAGGCACCCATTTCCTTTTTTGGGGTGTATCTTATCCCGTCTAATATTATGACATCTGATCGTTTTTCCAATGTGTATTTTTCGCATACTGTTTTATTTTCATCGCCCTATGATCTATTCAATTTTCATCACTTTCCGGAAGCTTTACAAATTCTATATTACGCTCGGGGCTAAAATTTTCCGTTTCAAATGTCTAGTAGTTGTGCAAACATCCTAGCAGGCTACCCGATTTCATAACGCTCTGCCCTATTTATAGCTGTCTCCATATGGATTGTCAAGCAGAATACCTCAGCTTTTCGCTGTTGGGTGGGCTAATCCAATGGACGATCTTAAAAAGGAACCATTTAGACATTGTTTTTGCCTTGTTAGAATTCATTTAAAGCCTTTTCCTGCTCCTGTGTGGAATAAAACGTCTTATTTAAATTAAGAAGTGAAATACGGGAAATGTCTTGTCGAGGGTTAATTTTCTTCCACGCTAAAAACACGACTTAGTGACTCCAATGTCACATACATTATTTTCCGCCCAAATAGTATTAATTTTGTTTTTCCATTGCTAAGTTTAAAGTGGCTATTGATACTATATTAAATTTTTTACATAAATATTAGTCATGGGACTTAGTCAGATCCGATGGGTTGTATCGCCTTAGTCTTCTCTTTATTGGTCTGGTTGTAAGATAGAACATTATGTTGACTACGGAGCCGTTGCAGTTAGTTTAGAGGCACCCATTTCCTTTTTTGGGGTGTATCTTATCCCGTCTAATATTATGACATCTGATCGTTTTTCCAATGTGTATTTTTCGCATTCTGTTTTATTTTCATCGCCCTATGATCTATTCAATTTTCATCACTTTCCGGAAGCTTTACAAATTCTATATTACGCTCGGGGCTAAAATTTTCCGTTTCAAATGTCTAGTAGTTGTGCAAACATCCTAGCAGGCTACCCGATTTCATAACGCTCTGCCCTATTTATAGCTGTCTCCATATGGATTGTCAAGCAGAATACCTCAGCTTTTCGCTGTTGGGTGGGCTAATCCAATGGACGATCTTAAAAAGGAACCATTTAGACATTGTTTTTGCCTTGTTAGAATTCATTTAAAGCCTTTTCCTGCTCCTGTGTGGAATAAAACGTCTTATTTAAATTAAGAAGTGAAATACGGGAAATGTCTTGTCGAGGGTTAATTTTCTTCCACGCTAAAAACACGACTTAGTGACTCCAATGTCACATACATTATTTTCCGCCCAAATAGTATTAATTTTGTTTTTCCATTGCTAAGTTTAAAGTGGCTATTGATACTATATTAAATTTTTTACATAAATATTAGTCATGGGACTTAGTCAGATCCGATGGGTTGTATCGCCTTAGTCTTCTCTTTATTGGTCTGGTTGTAAGATAGAACATTATGTTGACTACGGAGCCGTTGCAGTTAGTTTAGAGGCACCCAGCTCCCTTTCAATATTCTTGTTTCGAATATACTGTTTTACGCATTTCCTTTTTTGGGGTGTATCTTATCCCGTCTAATATTATGACATCTGATCGTTTTTCCAATGTGTATTTTTCGCATACTGTTTTATTTTCATCGCCCTATGATCTATTCAATTTTCATCACTTTCCGGAAGCTTTACAAATTCTATACTACGCTCGGGGCTAAAATTTTCCGTTTCAAATGTCTAGTAGTTGTGCAAACATCCTAGCAGGCTACCCGATTTCATAACGCTCTACAGAATACCTCAGCTTTTCGCTGTTGGGTGGGCTAATCCAATGGACGATCTTAAAAAGGAACCATTTAGACATTGTTTTTGCCTTGTTAGAATTCATTTAAAGCCTTTTCCTGCTCCTGTGTGGAATAAAACGTCTTATATAAATTAAGAAGTGAAATACGGGAAATGTCTCGTCGAGGGTTAATTTTCTTTCAGGTGCGTTGGATTGATTCACACTAATCTTCTTCAAATTTATTTTCCATAGATTTGCACTGTATATTTTCATAAGGGGCTTAGTATAACATTGTATATTATCACTTTGTTGTGTGGTGACAGCTTGATCATGGTGGTATGGGACTGGAACTTTAGTTTGTAGCATGTAACGTTGAATCTCACAAGGAGTGTTGATGTTGTTCGGTTGTAGTGCTGGTTGCGAACGTAATAGTTTCGTTTAGGGTCACGTCTGTTGGGAGTGGGTTACACGGTAGAGATTAGCCAGAACTAGTTACTCACATTCGACGCACGTTACAGGTTTTGCGGCGAAAAGGAACAGGAACACGTTAAACTATGTAGTATCAAGATGCACACATGTTGGTTTAATTCATGATAGCCTATTGGTCTATCATGTGAGCGCCCACCCTACCATGATCCCTCGGGCCACGTCTGAAATGAGGATCCCTCCAACATGTCTTAAGGTTTTTTTTTTTATTTCTTAGTCGGTTGCATAGTTCCCATGGAGTCCATTCCAAGAAACAATATTTTATTAACTTCTAAACTAATGACCAAGGCAGGATTCATTTCCTAATTTAATTTATTCTTCATATCTCTGTGGGGAACAAACTAACTTAATATTATTCAAAATGATTGAAGATAATGCCCGGAGGTACCTAAATTAGGATTAGTACTAAATTGCAGTTTAATGATTACTTAATTTGTTTTGGGCTTTAAAGTCGTAAACTAAATACTGATCGGAAGTTTGGATTTTATCCTCAATTTCAAAATGTAACAATGCAACAATTATCTTGTTATCCTGAGATTAGGTTACAAAAACCAAATTTTCAAAAATCAAATCAAATCAATCTGATGCCGGGAGAGAAAAGATTAAAAATAAATATGAGATGGTAAATGCACACATGTTAGTTTAATTCATGATAGCCTATTGGTCTATCATGTGAGCGCCCACCCTACCATGATCCCTCGGGCCACGTCTGAAATGAGGATCCCTCCAACATGTCTTAAGGTTTTTTTTTTATTTCTTAGTCGGTTGCATGGTTCCCATGGAGTCCATTCCAAGAAACAATATTTTATTAACTTCTAAACTAATGGCCAAGGCAGGATTCATTTCCTAATTTAATTTATTCTTCATATCTCTGTGGGGAACAAACTAACTTAATATTATTCAAAATGATTGAAGATAATGCCCGGAGGTACCTAAATTAGGATTAGTACTAAATTGCAGTTTAATGATTACTTAATTTGTTTTGGGCTTTAAAGTCGTAAACTAAATACTGATCGGAAGTTTGGATTTTATCCTCAATTTCAAAATGTAACAATGCAACAATTATCTTGTTATCCTGAGATTAGGTTACAAAAACCAAATTTTCAAAAATCAAATCAAATCAATCTGATGCCGAGAGAGAAAAGAGTAAAAATAAATATGAGATGGTAAATTTCCTAATAAATTCAAGTATTGGCAATAGCACAAATGTCCAACATATTCAAACGCTCCAAAAACGTATAATCTGAATCAATTAATGATTACAGTTTTAGTCCAGCGGCGAAAAATCTTTCGAAGCGGAGGCTGTTTTAAAATAGATAAGATGATTTAAGGTAGTCAGAAGCCTTTGATTTCTCTCATAAATATAGGATGTTACAGGAACATTGTCGTTGAATGTCCCTAGGCCATGCCAATGCGTTGCGACTTTTTCGTTCCGTACACGTTGGCGGCCCTACCGCTCATGGGTTATCTGCTACACACTTGTGGTGCCAGTCCCTAGTAGGAACAGGTTAATTAGCTACACGTCAAATATGTAACTATATATGTATATACATATGTATGGAGAGCAGGATACTACATACAGTCGCGAGCAAAAAAATAGTAGTGCACATCACCCGCCAACACTTATTCCGATAACTTGCCAGACAATATTCTGATCTGACTAACACTGCTAAGTACCGCTATCTGAAATGTATGTCACGTGTTCAACTCATTATAACCTCACTTTGTGCCTCCACTTCATTGCAAATTCAATTTTAAGCCTAAATGCCAAATTTGGCACGAGCAAAATAATAGTAGTGAATACTGTACCATCGCAAAGAACGCAAATTGCTGCTGGTAAGTTGGTTCTCTGCACTTTATTTCATCTGTTTAGTATTCGCAATATAAAATCTATTATAAAAATATTATGTAAATACATTTTCAAGCTATAATGGGCCAGGGTAAGCACACTTCCCTTGAGAAGAGGATTCAAATCAGAAACCTCATATCCGAGGGCAAGACATATAAAGAAATTCAAGATTTGCTAAAGTGCTCACGAAATGCTCGAAATGCTCTAAAAGATGAAAATACAGCAGAAACCCGCGGCCGAAAGCGTAAAATTTCGCCTAAATTGGAAAAAAGAATAGTGCGAGCTTCAAACACTCGTCCTTTCGCATCTGCTGTAGAGATCCACAAGGAACTTGAAGTGGCTCTCTTAAAAAAGAACATCCAACAACGGATTCAATATTCGAAATCCCACATAAATTGGCCGAAGGAGAAGTGGCGCAACATACTGTGGTCGGATGAGTCGAAAGTTGTTTTGTTTGGAGGGAAGGGATCTCGACTGTATGTTCGCCGACCGAAAAACACCGAATACAATCCGCAATACACCACTAAGACAATGCAGTGTCATGGTGTGGGGCTGCTTTTCGTATTACGGTGTCGGGCCTATATACCGCATCAAAGGCATCATCGACAAGCATCTATATGTTCAAATCATTGAGCAAGTAATGCTGCCCTATGCCGAGGAGGAGATGCCACTTCGTTGGGTCTTCCAACAGGATAATGATCCCAAACATACAAGCAAAGTGGCAAAAGCTTGTTTTCAAAAGGCAGGGGTCGACTTAATAGAGTGGCCCGCACAGTCGCCCGATCGAAAATTTGTGGTGCGACGTAAAGAAGGGAGTAGCTGCAGCAAAACCAACAACCAAAGAGGATCTTTGGTCAGTTGTACAGCGGACATAAATGGCAATAAAACCTGAAAGGTCCCAAGTATTGGTAGACTCCATGCCACGTCGCTGCGCAGCTGTACTTGCCAATAAGGGTCATGCTACTAAATATTAATTAGTTAATAATAAATGTATCTTTAATTTAACAATATTTGAATTATTTTAATCTCCAAAATATTCACTACTATTATTTTGCTCGCCCCAAATAGTCATCATTTTCACAAAATCATCATTATTTTCAAGTAATGAATGTGGAATGCTCGTTTTTGTTTATAAAATAAACATTTACTATCAGAGTAGTAAATGTGTACCAAAAAGTTTAGTTAGTTTCTATGTGTTGATCAAAGTGAACGAGGGCACTACTATTTTTTTGCTCGCAGCTGTACATATGTACATATGTACATATATTAAAAGCAAGTTCTGGGTTTTATTGGGTAATCCTATTAAGGATTCAATCGAAAGGGTTTTTTTTCCTTGCACGTTACACGCTGAAGATTGCAGCACCTCTGTCTCCTTTGGTAGATGAATTAAGAAAGAACGAGGCCACGCGTTTTAATTTTTTTAATTTTCCTTTCGCCAATTATCTTTTCTTTTATATTCTTTAATCTAGGGCTGAGCTTTAAGCCGATATCTCACCGATCGATACATGACGACTTACGTAAATACGTAAGGTCATAAATTATCGATAGCACTATGTACACTATGTACTCAGCTACATTGGTTGTTTTCAAAATTAAATATTTTCCGTTGATTTTTCGTATTTTGAACGACAAGCGCATGTTATTGTGATGCCTCTGCAGGACAAAGGTCCGTTAAACTTAACTTCTGGTCAGAACTGCACATAATTTTCATCCAAACCAGTTACTTGTTATATACATTTGCACATATACAACATACATATATGTACATACATACATACATACATACATACATATTATCGACAACAACTCTGAACTATCAAAAGCTGCAGTATTGTGAATTTCAGCATAAATGAAGCTCCATGGCATTCAGGGCGAAATTTTCTACATTATGGAGTTTCTTAGGTGCTCCGTACACTTCGGATTGGTCTGAGTTAAAGATTCAAGATTTATTATATGTAGAATTGAGGATGACTCCCGTCCAACGCTGAGAGCAGACTAATTGGTCTGCATCCAACGACTTCAGAATGATTTTTTGTCTGGGACCATGGTAATTGGAGCATTTTTAACTTGTTGTTTGATCTCTTGCAGCGCTACACCCGCTCAAAGTTAAAAGGCTTAATCTTTCTGCTGACTAGAGCAACTGCAACATCCTGCTGAGTCCTTAGTTGGAGTTTTTGGTATTACAAGCAGTTCGTCTTGGTGGGCATTGATTGACCAGTTCTCATGAAGATTGAGGTTGCGTCTTCTACATCATCAGGGCTGTAGATGTCCATGTTCACGTTAATTTTACGTTCCAACTCATACTTGAAGCTTCATAAAAGCACCCAAATTCAGGGCAAAAGTTCCAAAATTCGTTATATGTTTACATATGTCTTTAAATTTTATGTAAAATTAAATTGCCACAACGCTTGATTTGAACTCAGTCTTCCAATTAAATTAATGTAATTTACCTTTCGCCACAGCCAAATGCAGAAAAAAGTTAACCAGGCCAAACAAGGCACGTACTTGTAGTCCTTTTAATTATCGAGCCAGACACAATGCGAAACAAAGTACAAGAAATCAATTAAAATTGTTTTGCCAAATGGTATGGCAAATACGCCCGATAGGCATTATGAAGATGTCTGCCATTACAATCAGGAATATTTATTTCATTTTTCTTTATTTTGTTTGGGTATTGGTGATTGAGCATTCTAAATGCGCCCCGGGGACTCATTTATGTATCTGCTGGAATGGTGTCTCTAACATCAAAGGCAAACATCGGTGTTTCTTTTTGCTCTTTTGGTGGGCGTGGCGGTTGAAATACTATATGGGTAAAATTAATTGTGGCACAAAACTTGGGGGCGAAGGGGGCATGTAGGAACTACCCACAAATCGACGGATATTTCTACATAAATGTACAATGTAGGTGTACATTCATTTTACACGTATATAAAAACGCCAAGGTGAAATGTAACCCAAACATTTCATTGAGAAAAGAGTCCCGAAATTACCTTACAGGATGCAAATGAAGATAGCCAATCCTCAAAGTATGCCCACTTTAAACTAGACAATAGGAGAACAAACTTTAAACTAATATGAGTACTGGAATGTAATGTACTTGCTTTCACTGGTTGGCTTTATGGTCTTATGTGACGGATAAGTCACCAAGTCGCGATTTTTGTCGGATTTTACTCCTTCAGTTATAAAGAACACAAATCAATCCTTGTGTACATTTGTAAAAGACCATTATATTCTATATTCTACCCCGCTAGGTGGCGCTAGTGTCGGTTATGTTTTAAAGCGCTATATTCTATGTATGTATGTTTTAAGTACAAAAGCATATATCAGAACATACATATGTATGTAGATGCACCTGGTTGAACAGGAAAAACCCACTTAATATCCCTCATTCTTGCTAAAATACGATCGCAAGGCAACATCGAAATGGCGGTTACTTTTTAAAAGGAGAAAGGCGTATTCTGCACTTAAATACAGCACGTTGAAAATGCAGGAAAATTATTTGGGATGTGGCGTCCAAACACTCATTAGACGCCTTAAACGAAACAGTGAAGACCTTCAATGACAAAGACTGTTCGGTTAAGCATTAGTTCTGTTGTCAGGAGATTTCGGAAAATTGATATTTTTTAAAGCACACTTCATAGAAAACATTTTAATAATTAAACTGATTGATAATTTTATTGTATAATTCGAAAAGTATTAATAGCCACTTTAAACTAGGCAATGGAAAAACAAAATTAATACTATTTTTGCGGAAAATAATGTATGTGACATTGGAGTCACTAAGTCGTGTTTTTAGCGTGGAAGAAAATTAACCCTCGACAAGACATTTCCCGTATTTCACTTCTTAATTTATATAACACGTTTTATTCCACACAGGAGCAGGACTTTAAAGGCTTTAAATGAATTTTAACAAGGCAAAAACAATGTCTAAACGGTTCCTTTTTAAGATCGTCCATTGGATTAGCCCACCCAACAGCGAAAAGCTGAGGTATTCTGTTTGACAATCCATATGGAGACAGCTATAAATAGGGCAGAGCGTTATGAAATCGGGTAGCCTGCTAGGATGTTTGCACAACTACTAGACATTTGAAACGGAAAATTTTAGCCCCGAGCGTAATATAGAATTTGTAAAGCTTCCGGAAAGTGATGAAAATTGAATAGATCATAGGGCGATGAAAATAAAACAGTATGCGAAAAATACACATTGGAAAAACGATCAGATGTCATAATATTAGACGGGATAAGATACACCCCAAAAAAGGAAATGGGTGCCTCTAAACTAACTGCAACGGCTCCGTAGTCATAATGTCATAATAATGTTCTATCTTACAACCAGACCAAGAAAGAGAAAAGGCTTTAAATGAATTCTTACAAGGCAAAAACAATGTCTGAATGGTTCCTTTTTAAAAACATCGTACATTGGATTTGCCCACTCAACAGCGAAAAGCTGAGGTATTCTGTAGAGCGTTATGAAATCGGGTAGTCTGCTAGGATGTTTGCACAACTACTGGACATTTGAAACGGAAAATTTAGCCCCGAGCGCAATATAGAATCAATTCGAACCTCCCTAGGTTCGCTATCAACTTGAAATCGCTGCTAGCAATGCGACAAAAAAACGATGGAAAATCATTACCACCTGCCGTACAGCCAAAGCAATGTGCAGCACGTGAAAGGAGACACTTCTAGCGATGCCGCTGGATCTGAACCGCACGGATTGTATGATGCTTACAGGCCTTCACATTAAGAATTATAATTTACGACTAAGGAAAATTATTTTACTCAAAAGTAGTCCCAATGGTACAAGGTTAAAATATTTTTAAATGGGAAAACATTCAATTTTAAAATAGATAATTTTAAATCTTTGTAAAAATAAGGAAAAGTTGATTCAGTTGTTGTCCGAACAGAAGGAAGTAACCGAATGAGAAAACATGCGAGTTGTCCCCGTATTTATAGGGTTTCTGAAACAGATTTCTCCATGGCAACTTGATGAAAATAAAAATAAAGGTGGTAATCCATCGATTGTTAGGCAGTATCGTGCTGACCAGCTATCGATACTTTCAGGTGTCATCGATACTTTCGTTTACACACCGCTGAAATAATCCACAAATTTATTTTATTTCAGCCTGCAAAGGTAATTTTGTCGATCGCAATGAAATTTTGCAGTTCCTTAAAAAGTCTAAAAATCAAAATCTTTGGGAATTGGTTTTGACCGTTTTTTTTTCATATTCTAACTGTAAAATTGGTATGTGATCGTTTAATGACGACTTTTACGCCGAAATCCAATATCTAGCTTTTTCGATTGCCACAGGCACTGACTGTGCTGGCGCTGGCTCAATGTGGCAATCTTAAGATATCGATATAATATCGAGAAACTCTAATCGATATACCGAGAAACTGAATTTCCATCGATACATACATATGTATATTTGCAACAATTAGAAAAAAATAATGTGGATTATCAAATAAGAGCAATTTTTATTATAAACTCACAAAGTTTTCACTAGATTCTTCTTTCTACATTACTCAACACAACAAGTTTACAAAATATGTCTGTATTTTGCATACGAAAGAAAAACAGGGAAGTTGTTTTGCTAAATAATACCTGTTTATCCGAGGCAATAGAGTTTATCTATTAAACCCATCAAACCACCAAACCTCTTTCTTTTCCGGTCAACGAACAAGATGAGGAAAATTATGAATAGCGGACGTTACGCTGGCCGCAAAGCCATCATTGTCAAGACCTCTGATGATGGCACACCGGAGAAACCATTCGGTCACGCTCTGGTAGCCGGTATCGACAGATACCCACGTAAGGTCACCAAGAAGATGGGCAAGAACAAGTTGAAGAAGAAGTCCAAGATCAAGCCTTTCCTCAGGAGCCTGAACTACAATCATCTGATGCCCACCCGTTATACGGCTCATGACATCAGTTTCGAGAAGCTGTCGCCCAAGGATCTGAAGGATCCCGTCAAGCGCAAGACTCACCGTTTCCAGACCCGCGTCAAGTTCGAGTCCGTGTACAAGGAGGGCAAGAACAAGTGGTTCTTCCAGAAGCTGCGTTTCTAAGCATTCACCTGGATAACAATTTGTCATCGTTTTTTTTTAAGTTTAAATAAAAAAAACTAAGTAAGAAAATGTGAAAAAAAAAAAATATTGGTCCTACAATAAACCCACTGTCAACTTTAGTCTACATAACTGCGGCAGTCCAAAATTCCTGTCTCGATTTCTATGCGAAAAAGACAAACTCGGGAATAAAGCTTGGCTTTACACAGAGGGGTCCAAAACAACTGATGCAACCTTCTTCGCCGTCGTTGACAGTCTCTACAATATCAGCCATACGGAACTGGGAACAACGCGATTCTACAACCGAAGAAATACGGAGCCTAGCCATTATGCACCAAAAAAAAGATAGCCATATTCTGGACCCTCAGCCACACGGGGATTCCGGGCGAAATGAGGCTCGCTGTTACTCCCCTTTTTACTCCAATTAACACCAAGGACCAAGAAACCATTTTCGGGGACACCTGGACGAAAAAATCAGTCTTTGTGGAGCCTTTTCAATCAGAGTTCCCAAACGATCAACCAAAGATACTCAAAATCGTGTTCTTTTCCAACCGCCATCGTCGAGCTTGCGGAACCTTCATCCGCCTGTGCATCGGGCACACAGAGTGCAGTCACGTACACCTTCTCAAGGGCACGACTCGACCCCCCTGCCCACTATGCCAGGAAAACCTAACAGCAGAACACATCCGGAACTCCTGCCTTTCCTTGTAGAGCATTAGGTCTCCCATTTCGGTACCATAACACCCTCCAACCTTTTAAATAATCCTTCTGTAGACAATATCCTGTAAAAATATGAGAACCAATTTACGAGTCGAAGGCCCTTGCAGCTAGTGCTCTAGCACTCATTAGGTTTAGTAATTATTATTTATTTATTTATTTAGACTATGATTAGTAGGTAATTATAAATTACCTCTAATCTATGTGCTAGCTATAACTTCTATGGCCTTAAGCTAGTTGTAAAATATGTATATACAGTATAATTAATAATTATTTACATTTCTTTTGTTAACTTTTATTGTTGTTTTGAATATGAATTCGTGGGTAAGTTTTGTGTGTCCAAATCGTATTCTTAGAAATTTCGTGATGTCTGTTCGTTTAACGTTGTTGTCTATTTTTATTTGTGAGTCTCTTATCGAGGTTTGGTTCATATTAGTCGTCTTGTAGTGGTCTGATGAATTCCTCCAAACTGTGCTTTTGTATTTTTTAAGGATGATGTCCTTTATGTACTTTGTTGTGTCTTTGTGGTTAATGTTTTGCTCAATTATATATGGGACACTGTAAGCTATCTTTGTGGCTCTGTCCGCTGTTTCATTGCCCTGAATGCCAGTGTGACCTGGTACCCATATCAAAATTATTTTGGGGTATTGGTGAGTTACTATGTCTCGTATATGCGAGATGTACGGATTTTGGTTGTTGACCTGGGTTACTGCCTGTATTGCTGACAGTGAGTCTGAACAAATTGCAAAATGCTGTTTTTCTCTTAGTGCATATTTACAGGCAGCCAGTATAGCTGCTGCCTCCGCTGTGTAATTCGAGGTGTGGGATGGGAGCAAAGCCATTTTAACTATGTCTGACTCAGTTGTGATGCTGTATGAGACTCCTTGTATTGATTTTGATCCATCCGTGTAAATAAACTTATACCTATCATATCTCTCTTTGAGGCTAAGGAGCATTTTGCGATATATTATGGGGGGTGTAGATGACTTAGTCGCATAGTGAAGAGAGAGATTAACTGACTCTTTACTGAGAGACCATGGGGGGTTTTAATAATTTCCTACTTCTTATTGGGGTAAACGATAGATCATTGTGTTTGCAGAAGTTCAAGGTGTTATGCAGAATCGATGGTATTCTGGGTGTTTTTTTTGATTTTTTTAGTTTGTTTAACACTTTTTGGAGAGTTGTGTTTGATGCGAGCATTAGAGTTTTATACAGTTTTGCTGTTGCTAGTGAAAATCTCGACTCGATTGGCATAAGGTCGGCTTCATAAAGAAGGTTGTTAGTTGGAGTAGACCGAAAAGCTCCGAAGGTTTTCCTCAATGCATCATGATATATGGATTTAAGTTTTATTTTGTAGGAATGAGGGCAATTGCCGTAGAAAGGTAAACAAAAGTCTATTTTTGACATGATCAAAGCTTTAATTGTATTTATTAGTGATCTAATGTCACAACTATATTTTTAGTTAGCTAACCATTTTATTATGTTAAGTCTTTGTGAGATTTGGACTGTTAAGTTGTCTATGTGTTGTTTCCATCTGTATCTTTTTGTTATAACCAGACCGAGGATTTTTATGGCATTACTTGTGTTGAGGTTGTAAGTTTGGGAGCTTAATTGAAAATTACATTTCTTTTTCCTGCAAATGTGCATGTGTTTGCATTTATTTACAGATAGTTTTGCTCCCGAGTATTCACACCAGTTTAGAATATCTGTGAAAAGGGGGTTTATGTTTACCATCATTGTGCCTTTTTTAATTTTTATACCCTTGCAAAAAGGGTATATTAATTTTGGTCAGAAGTGTGCAACGCATAGAACGAAGCATCTCCGACCATACAAAGTATATATATTCTTGATCAGCACGACGAGACGAGTTCAAATAGCCATGTCCGTCCGTCCGTCGGTCCGTCCGTCTGGATCAACGCAAACTCCTCCTAGACCGTAAGAGCTACAGAGCTGAAATTTCGCACCTAGGCTTGTATATACTGCAGGCGTTGTATATCTCGGATTCAGCCGGATCGGACCACTATATCATATAGCTCCCATACAAACCCCAAAGTCACGAACAGTGACTTTTCTCAATAACTTCGTTATTTTCTATGCAATTATCGTGAAACTTTATATTAGAGAGTTTATTACGCTTATAAACGACTGTGCCAAATTTGATAAAGATCGGGTGACTATATTATAAAGCTCCCATAGGAACGATCGGTGGAAAACTGTGACTATGATCAATATCTTCGTTATTTCCTATGATTGTAGGCCATTCTTTCGCAAACATAAGCCTTTTTAGATAAAACGTTCTTCCACATTGATGGCTAATAGGTAAGGATAGAGTTACCAAAAAAGTTGCAAGGGTATACAAACTTTGACGCGGTCAAAGTTAGCCCCCCCCCCCTTCATCACTTTCCGGAAGCTTTACAAATTCTATATTACGCTCGGGGCTCAATTTTCCGTTTCAAATGTCTAGTAGTTGTGCAAACATCCTAGCAGACTACCTGATTTCATAACGCTCTACAGAATACCTCAGCCTTTCGCTGTTGGGTGGGCAAATCCAATGTACGATGTTCTTAAAAAGGAACCATTCAGACATTGTTTTTGCCTTGTAAGAATTCATTTAAAGCCTTTAAAGTCCTGCTCCTGTGTGGAATAAAACGTCTTATATAAATTAAGAAGTGAAATACGGGAAATGTCTTGTCGAGGGTTAATTTTCTTCCACGCTAAAAACACGACTTAGTGACTCCAATGTCACATACATTATTTTCCGCCCAAATAGTATTAATTTTGTTTTTCCATTGCTAAGTTTAAAGTGGCTATTGATACTATATTAAATTTTTTACATAAATATTAGTCATGGGACTTAGTCAGATCCGATGGGTTGTATCGCCTTAGTCTTCTCTTTATTGGTCTGGTTGTAAGATAGAACATTATGTTGACTACGGAGCCGTTGCAGTTAGTTTAGAGGCACCCAGCTCCCTTTCAATATTCTTGTTTCGAATATACTGTTTTACGCATTTCCTTTTTTGGGGTGTATCTTATCCCGTCTAATATTATGACATCTGATCGTTTTTCCAATGTGTATTTTTCGCATACTGTTTTATTTTCATCGCCCTATGATCTATTCAATTTTCATCACTTTCCGGAAGCTTTACAAATTCTATACTACGCTCGGGGCAAAATTTTCCGTTTCCAATGTCCAGTAGTTGTGCAAACATCCTAGCAGACTATTCGATTTCATAACGCTCTGCCCTATTTATAACTGTCTTCATATGGATTGTCAAACAGAATACCTCAGCCTTTCGCTGTTGGGTGGGCTAATCCAATGGACGATCTTAAAAAGAAACCATTTAGACATTGATTTTGCCTTGTTAGAATTCAGTTATAGCGTTTTCCTGCTCCTGTGTGGAATAAAACGTCTTATGTATATAAATTAAGAAGTAAAATACGGGAAAGTTCCAAGTTCCTGGAATGTATCTAATGGATATTGTTTTTGTGTTAATACAAATACACATCTCATAAACCCTTTTTTATTTTCCAAAAACAAAAGAGCCGTATGGACCAATGAAATGTGTACCTTTCGGCCTCTGTTTAAATAGCCACACTTTCCTTATTACAATCATATTACAATTACATCGTCGCCTTTTGTATTCGTATTCGTCAACAGTCTCCAACCTACCTGCAACTAAATATATTAAATGACTATAAGAATATTTAATATTAATTGTAGGGACTTCGCCTAGAGGATGGGATATTAACCACTTAACCAATCGGTTCTTAAATATAAAGACTTAGGATGACATGAAGTACTGTTCTCACTCTCCGTTTAGAATCTCAGTAAAAGACTATTTTCCTTTCTTTAATTATTAAGTCGAAAGTACTGTTATAATGCAAAGTTAAAAATTTTGAAGATCTTTTAAGTATTCGTATGTGGCTGACTATGGAGATATATACTGCGATTTTTTTTCTCTAATAGTCGCCCAGTGATGTTAAATTAAATAAATTCAAATCCTTTTGGAGGTAATTTTTTGCCTGGTTAGTTACGACCATTTTTAAAATTAAGGTCAAATGCAACACAAAACCAGAGGGCCGGGGCTAACTTCGACCGCGTCAAAGTTTGTATACCCTTGCAACTGTTTTCGTAACTCTTTCCTTACCTATTAGCCATCAATGTGGAAGAACGTTTTATCTAAAAAAGGCATATGTTTGCGAAAGAATCGCCTAAAATCATAGGAAATAACGAAGATATTGATCATAGTCACAGTTTTCCACCGATCGTTCCTATCGGAGCTATATGATATAGTCACCCGATCTTGATCAAACTTGGCACAGTCATTAACAGATATATTAAACTAGCAAATGTTTAATTTGAAAGCAATCGCATTAAAATTAACGAAGTTATTTACAAAAGTCACTGTTTTCGACCGATCGTTCCTATTGGAGCTATATGATATAGTCATCCGATCTTGATCAAATTTGGCACAGTCATTAACAGATATATTAAACTAGCAAATGTTTAATTTGAAAGCAATCGCATTAAAATTAACGAAGTTATTTACAAAAGTCACTGTTTTCGACCGATCGTTCCTATTGGAGCTATATGATATAGTCATCCGATCTTGATCAAATTTGGCACAGTCATTAACAGATATATTAAACTAGCAAATGTTTAATTTGAAAGCAATCGCATTAAAATTAACGAAGTTATTTACAAAAGTCACTGTTTTCCACCGATCGTTCCTATCGGAGCTATATGATATAGTCACCCGATCTTGATCAAACTTGGCACAGTCATTAACAGATATATTAAACTAACAAATGTTTAATTTGAAAGCAATCGCGTTAAAAGTAACGAAGTTATTTACAAAAGTCACTGTTTTCGACCGATCGTTCCTATTGGAGCTATATGATATAGTCACCCGATCTGTATCAAATTTGGCACAGTCATTAACAGATATATTAAACTAGCAAATGTTTAATTTGAAAACAATCACGTTAAAAGTAACGAAGTTATTTACAAAAGTCACTGTTTTCGACCGATCGTTCCTATTGGAGCTATATGATATAGTCATCCGATCTTGATCAAATTTGGCACAGTCATTAACAGATATATTAAACTAACAAATGTTTAATTTGAAACGAATCGCGTTAAAAGTAACGAAGTTATTTACAAAAGCTATATGATATAGTCACCCGATCTTTATCAAATTTGGCACAGTCATTAACAGATATATTAAACTAGCAAATGTTTAATTTGAAAGCAATCGCGTTAAAAGTAACTTAGTTATTTACAAAAGTCACTGTTTTCGACCGATCGTTCCTATGGGAGCTATATGATATAGTCACCCGATCTTGATCAAACTTGGCACAGTCATTAACAGATATATTAAACTAGCAAATGTTTAATTTGAAAGCAATCGCATTAAAAGTAACGAAGTTATTTACAAAAGTCACTGTTTTCGACCGATCGTTCCTATTGGAGCTATATGATATAGTCATCCGATCTTGATCAAATTTGGCACAGTCATTAACAGATATATTAAACTAACAAATGTTTAATTTGAAACGAATCGCGTTAAAAGTAACGAAGTTATTTACAAAAGCTATATGATATAGTCACCCGATCTTTATCAAATTTGGCACAGTCATTAACAGATATATTAAACTAGCAAATGTTTAATTTGAAAGCAATCGCGTTAAAAGTAACTTAGTTATTTACAAAAGTCACTGTTTTCGACCGATCGTTCCTATGGGAGCTATATGATATAGACATCCGATCTTGATCAAATTTGGCACAATCGTATATAAGCGTAATAAACTCTCTAATATTAAGTTTCACGATAATTGCATAGAAAATAACGAAGTTATTACGAAAAGCCACTGTTCGTGACTTTGGGGTTTGTATGGGAGCTATATGATATAGTGGTCCGATCCGGCTGAGTCCGAGATATACAACGCCTGCAGTATATACAAGCCTACGTGCAAAATTTCAGCTCTGTAGCTCTTACGGTCTAGGAGGAGTTTGCGTTGATCCAGACGGACGGACGGACGGACATGGCTAGTTGAACTCGTCTCGTCGTGCTGATCAAGAATATATATACTTTGTATGGTCGGAGATGCTTCGTTCTATGCGTTGCAACTTGCAACTTTTTTGGTAACTCTTTCCTTACCTATTAGCCATCAATGTGGAAGAACGTTTTATCTAAAAAAGGCTTATGTTTGCGAAAGAATGGCCTACAATCATAGGAAATAACGAAGATATTGATCATAGTCACAGTTTTCCACCGATCGTTCCTATGGGAGCTATATGATATAGTCACCCGATCTTTATCAAATTTGGCACAGTCGTTTATAAGCGTAATAAACTCTCTAATATAAAGTTTCACGATAATAACATAGAAAATAACGAAGTTATTGAGAAAAGTCACTGTTCGTGACTTTGGGGTTTGTATGGGAGCTATATGATATAGTGGTCCGATCCGGCTGAATCCGAGATATACAACGCCTGCAGTATATACAAGCCTAGGTGCGAAATTTCAGCTCTGTAGCTCTTACGGTCTAGGAGGAGTTTGCGTTGATCCAGACGGACGGACCGACGGACGGACGGACATGGCTATTTGAACTCGTCTCGTCGTGCTGATCAAGAATATATATACTTTGTATGGTCGGAGATGCTTCGTTCTATGCGTTGCACACTTCTGACCAAAATTAATATACCCTTTTTGCAAGGGTATAAAAATTAAAAAAGGCACAATGATGGTAAACATAAACCCCCTTTTCACAGATATTCTAAACTGGTGTGAATACTCGGGAGCAAAACTATCTGTAAATAAATGCAAACACATGCACATTTGCAGGAAAAAGAAATGTAATTTTCAATTAAGCTCCCAAACTTACAACCTCAACACAAGTAATGCCATAAAAATCCTCGGTCTGGTTATAACAAAAAGATACAGATGGAAACAACACATAGACAACTTAACAGTCCAAATCTCACAAAGACTTAACATAATAAAATGGTTAGCTAACTAAAAATATAGTTGTGACATTAGATCACTAATAAATACAATTAAAGCTTTGATCATGTCAAAAATAGACTTTTGTTTACCTTTCTACGGCAATTGCCCTCATTCCTACAAAATAAAACTTAAATCCATATATCATGATGCATTGAGGAAAACCTTCGGAGCTTTTCGGTCTACTCCAACTAACAACCTTCTTTATGAAGCCGACCTTATGCCAATCGAGTCGAGATTTTCACTAGCAACAGCAAAACTGTATAAAACTCTAATGCTCGCATCAAACACAACTCTCCAAAAAGTGTTAAACAAACTAAAAAAATCAAAAAAAACACCCAGAATACCATCGATTCTGCATAACACCTTGAACTTCTGCAAACACAATGATCTATCGTTTACCCCAATAAGAAGTAGGAAATTATTAAAACCCCCATGGTCTCTCAGTAAAGAGTCAGTTAATCTCTCTCTTCACTATGCGACTAAGTCATCTACACCCCCCCATAATATATCGCAAAATGCTCCTTAGCCTCAAAGAGAGATATGATAGGTATAAGTTTATTTACACGGATGGATCAAAATCAATACAAGGAGTCTCATACAGCATCACAACTGAGTCAGACATAGTTAAAATGGCTTTGCTCCCATCCCACACCTCGAATTACACAGCGGAGGCAGCAGCTATACTGGCTGCCTGTAAATATGCACTAAGAGAAAAACAGCATTTTGCAATTTGTTCAGACTCACTGTCAGCAATACAGGCAGTAACCCAGGTCAACAACCAAAATCCGTACATCTCGCATATACGAGACATAGTAACTCACCAATACCCCAAAATAATTTTGATATGGGTACCAGGTCACACTGGCATTCAGGGCAATGAAACAGCGGACAGAGCCACAAAGATAGCTTACAGTGTCCCATATATAATTGAGCAAAACATTAACCACAAAGACACAACAAAGTACATAAAGGACATCATCCTTAAAAAATACAAAAGCACAGTTTGGAGGAATTCATCAGACCACTACAAGACGACTAATATGAACCAAACCTCGATAAGAGACTCACAAATAAAAATAGACAACAACGTTAAACGAACAGACATCACGAAATTTCTAAGAATACGATTTGGACACACAAAACTTACCCACGAATTCATATTCAAAACAACAATAAAAGTTAACAAAAGAAATGTAAATAATTATTAATTATACTGTATATACATATTTTACAACTAGCTTAAGGCCATAGAAGTTATAGCTAGCACATAGATTAGAGGTAATTTATAATTACCTACTAATCATAGTCTAAATAAATAAATAAATAATAATTACTAAACCTAATGAGTGCTAGAGCACTAGCTGCAAGGGCCTTCGACTCGTAAATTGGTTCTCATATTTTTACAGGATATTCTCTACAGAAGGATTATTTAAAAGGTTGGAGGGTGTTATGGTACCGAAATGGGAGACCTAATGCTCTACAAGGAAAGGCAGGAGTTCCGGATGTGTTCTGCTGTTAGGTTTTCCTGGCATAGTGGGCAGGGGGGTCGAGTCGTGCCCTTGATAAGGTGTACGTGACTGCACTCTGTGTGCCCGATGCACAGGCGGATGAAGGTTCCGCAAGCTCGACGATGGCGGTTGGCAAAGAACACGATTTTGAGTATCTTTGGTTGATCGTTTGGGAACTCTGATTGAAAAGGCTCCACAAAGACTGATTTTTTTCGTCCAGGTGTCCCCGAAAATGGTTTCTTGGTCCTTGGTGTTAATTGGAGTAAAAAGGGGAGTAACAGCGAGCCTCATTTCGCCCGGAATCCCCGTGTGGCTGAGGGTCCAGAATATGGCTATCTTTTTTTTTTGGTGCATAATGGCTAGGCTCCGTATTTCTTCGGTTGTAGAATCGCGTTGTTCCCAGTTCCGTATGGCTGATATTGTAGAGACTGTCAACGACGGCGAAGAAGGTTGCATCAGTTGTTTTGGACCCCTCTGTGTAAAGCCAAGCTTTATTCCCGAGTTTGTCTTTTTCGCATAGAAATCGAGACAGGAATTTTGGACTGCCGCAGTTATGTAGACTAAAGTTGACAGTGGGTTTATTGTAGGACCAATATTTTTTTTTTTTCACATTTCTTACTTAGTTTTTTTTATTTAAACTTAAAAAAAAACGATGACAAATTGTTATCCAGGTGAATGCTTAGAAACGCAGCTTCTGGAAGAACCACTTGTTCTTGCCCTCCTTGTACACGGACTCGAACTTGACGCGGGTCTGGAAACGGTGAGTCTTGCGCTTGACGGGATCCTTCAGATCCTTGGGCGACAGCTTCTCGAAACTGATGTCATGAGCCGTATAACGGGTGGGCATCAGATGGTTGTAGTTCAGGCTCCTGAGGAAAGGCTTGATCTTGGACTTCTTCTTCAACTTGTTCTTGCCCATCTTCTTGGTGACCTTACGTGGGTATCTGTCGATACCGGCTACCAGAGCGTGACCGAATGGTTTCTCCGGTGTGCCATCATCAGAGGTCTTGACAATGATGGCTTTGCGGCCAGCGTAACGTCCGCTATTCATAATTTTCCTCATCTTGAAGGAGGTCTGTTCGTTGACCGGAAAAGAAAGAGGTTTGGTGGTTTGATGGGTTTAATAGATAAACTCTATTGCCTCGGATAAACAGGTATTATTTAGCAAAACAACTTCCCTGTTTTTCTTTCGTATGCAAAATACAGACATATTTTGTAAACTTGTTGTGTTGAGTAATGTAGAAAGAAGAATCTAGTGAAAACTTTGTGAGTTTATAATAAAAATTGCTCTTATTTGATAATCCACATTATTTATTTCTAATTGTTGCAAATATACATATGTATGTATCGATGGAAATTCAGTTTCTCGGTATATCGATTAGAGTTTCTCGATATTATATCGATATCTTAAGATTGCCACATTGAGCCAGCGCCAGCACAGTCAGTGCCTGTGGCAATCGAAAAAGCTAGATATTGGATTTCGGCGTAAAAGTCGTCATTAAACGATCACATACCAATTTTACAGTTAGAATATGAAAAAAAAAACGGTCAAAACCAATTCCCAAAGATTTTGATTTTTAGACTTTTTAAGGAACTGCAAAATTTCATTGCGATCGACAAAATTACCTTTGCCGGTTGAAATAAAATAAATTTGTGGATTATTTCAGCGGTGTGTAAACGAAAGTATCGATGACACCTGAAAGTATCGATAGCTGGTCAGCACGATACTGCCTAACAATCGATGGATTACCACCTTTATTTTTATTTTCATCAAGTTGCCATGGAGAAATCTGTTTCAGAAACCCTATAAATACGGGGACAACTCGCATGTTTTCTCATTCGGTTACTTCCTTCTGTTCGGACAACAACTGAATCAACTTTTCCTTATTTTTACAAAGATTTAAAATGATCTATTTTAAAATTGATTGTTTTCCCATTTAAAAATATTTTAACCTTGTACCATTGGGACTACTTTTGAGTAAAATAATTTTCCTTAGTCGTAAATTATAATTCTTAATGTGAAGGCCTGTAAGCATCATACAATCCGTGCGGTTCAGATCCAGCGGCATCGCTAGAAGTGTCTCCTTTCACGTGCTGCACATTGCTTTGGCTGTACGGCAGGTGGTAATGATTTTCCATCGTTTTTTTGTCGCATTGCTAGCAGCGATTTCAAGTTGATAGCGAACCTAGGGAGGTTTGAATTGATTCTATATTGTATTTTTCGCATACTGTTTTATTTTCATCGCCCTATGATCTATTCAATTTTCATCACTTTCCGGAAGCTTTACAAATTCTATATTACGCTCGGGGCAAAATTTTCCGTTTCAAATGTCTAGTAGTTGTGCAAACATCCTAGCAGGCTACCCGATTTCATAACGCTCTGCCCTATTTATAGCTGTCTCCATATGGATTGTCAAACAGAATACCTCAGCTTTTCGCTGTTGGGTGGGCTAATCCAATGGACGATCTTAAAAAGGAACCATTTAGACATTGTTTTTGCCTTGTAAGAATTCATTTAAAGCCTTTTCTCTTTCTTGGTCTGGTTGTAAGATAGAACATTATGTTGACTACGGAGCCGTTGCAGTTAGTTTAGAGGCACCCATTTCCTTTTTTGGGGTGTATCTTATCCCGTCTAATATTATGACATCTGATCGTTTTTCCAATGTGTATTTTTCGCATACTGTTTTATTTTCATCGCCCTATGATCTATTCAATTTTCATCACTTTCCGGAAGCTTTACAAATTCTATATTACGCTCGGGGCTAAAATTTTCCGTTTCAAATGTCTAGTAGTTGTGCAAACATCCTAGCAGGCTACCCGATTTCATAACGCTCTGCCCTATTTATAGCTGTCTCCATATGGATTGTCAAACAGAATACCTCAGCTTTTCGCTGTTGGGTGGGCTAATCCAATGGACGATCTTAAAAAGGAACCGTTTAGACATTGTTTTTGCCTTGTTAAAATTCATTTAAAGCCTTTAAAGTCCTGCTCCTGTGTGGAATAAAACGTCTTATATAAATTAAGAAGTGAAATACGGGAAATGTCTTGTCGAGGGTTAATTTTCTTTCACGCTAAAAACACGACTTAGTGACTTCAATGTCACATACATTATTTTCCGCAAAAATAGTATTAATTTTGTTTTTCCATTGCCTAGTTTAAAGTGGCTATTAATACTTTTCGAATTATACAATAAAATTATCAATCAGTTTAATTATTAAAATGTTTTCTATGGAGTGTGCTTTAAAAAATATCAATTTTCCGAAATCTCCTGACAACAGAACTAATGCTTAACCGAACAGTCTTTGTCATTGAAGGTCTTCACTGTTTCGTTTAAGGCGTCTAATGAGTGTTTGGACGCCACATCCCAAATAATTTTCCTGCATTTTCAACGTGCTGTATTTAAGTGCAGAATACGCCTTTCTCCTTTTAAAAAGTAACCGCCATTTCGATGTTGCCTTGCGATCGTATTTTAGCAAGAATGAGGGATATTAAGTGGGTTTTTCCTGTTCAACCAGGTGCATCTACATACATATGTATGTTCTGATATATGCTTTTGTACTTAAAACATACATATGTACATAGAATATAGCGCTTTAAAACATAACCGACACTAGCGCCACCTAGCGGGGTAGAATATAGAATATAATGGTCTTTTACAAATGTACACAAGGATTGATTTGTGTTCTTTATAACTGAAGGAGTAAAATCCGACAAAAATCGCGACTTGGTGACTTATCCGTCACATAAGACCATAAAGCCAACCAGTGAAAGCAAGTACATTACATTCCAGTACTCATATTAGTTTAAAGTTTGTTCTCCTATTGTCTAGTTTAAAGTGGGCATACTTTGAGGATTGGCTATCTTCATTTGCATCCTGTAAGGTAATTTCGGGACTCTTTTCTCAATGAAATGTTTGGGTTACATTTCACCTTGGCGTTTTTATATACGTGTAAAATGAATGTACACCTACATTGTACATTTATGTAGAAATATCCGTCGATTTGTGGGTAGTTCCTACATGCCCCCTTCGCCCCCAAGTTTTGTGCCACAATTAATTTTACCCATATAGTATTTCAACCGCCACGCCCACCAAAAGAGCAAAAAGAAACACCGATGTTTGCCTTTGATGTTAGAGACACCATTCCAGCAGATACATAAATGAGTCCCCGGGGCGCATTTAGAATGCTCAATCACCAATACCCAAACAAAATAAAGAAAAATGAAATAAATATTCCTGATTGTAATGGCAGACATCTTCATAATGCCTATCGGGCGTATTTGCCATACCATTTGGCAAAACAATTTTAATTGATTTCTTGTACTTTGTTTCGCATTGTGTCTGGCTCGATAATTAAAAGGACTACAAGTACGTGCCTTGTTTGGCCTGGTTAACTTTTTCTGCATTTGGCTGTGGCGAAAGGTAAATTACATTAATTTAATTGGAAGACTGAGTTCAAATCAAGCGTTGTGGCAATTTAATTTTACATAAAATTTAAAGACATATGTAAACATATAACGAATTTTGGAACTTTTGCCCTGAATTTGGGTGCTTTTATGAAGCTTCAAGTATGAGTTGGAACGTAAAATTAACGTGAACATGGACATCTACAGCCCTGATGATGTAGAAGACGCAACCTCAATCTTCATGAGAACTGGTCAATCAATGCCCACCAAGACGAACTGCTTGTAATACCAAAAACTCCAACTAAGGACTCAGCAGGATGTTGCAGTTGCTCTAGTCAGCAGAAAGATTAAGCCTTTTAACTTTGAGCGGGTGTAGCGCTGCAAGAGATCAAACAACAAGTTAAAAATGCTCCAATTACCATGGTCCCAGACAAAAAATCATTCTGAAGTCGTTGGATGCAGACCAATTAGTCTGCTCTCAGCGTTGGACGGGAGTCATCCTCAATTCTACATATAATAAATCTTGAATCTTTAACTCAGACCAATCCGAAGTGTACGGAGCACCTAAGAAACTCCATAATGTAGAAAATTTCGCCCTGAATGCCATGGAGCTTCATTTATGCTGAAATTCACAATACTGCAGCTTTTGATAGTTCAGAGTTGTTGTCGATAATATGTATGTATGTATGTATGTATGTATGTACATATATGTATGTTGTATATGTGCAAATGTATATAACAAGTAACTGGTTTGGATGAAAATTATGTGCAGTTCTGACCAGAAGTTAAGTTTAACGGACCTTTGTCCTGCAGAGGCATCACAATAACATGCGCTTGTCGTTCAAAATACGAAAAATCAACGGAAAATATTTAATTTTGAAAACAACCAATGTAGCTGAGTACATAGTGTACATAGTGCTATCGATAATTTATGACCTTACGTATTTACGTAAGTCGTCATGTATCGATCGGTGAGATATCGGCTTAAAGCTCAGCCCTAGATTAAAGAATATAAAAGAAAAGATAATTGGCGAAAGGAAAATTAAAAAAATTAAAACGCGTGGCCTCGTTATTTCTTAATTCATCTACCAAAGGAGACAGAGGTGCTGCAATCTTCAGCGTGTAACGTGCAAGGAAAAAAAACCCTTTCGATTGAATCCTTAATAGGATTGCCCAATAAAACCCAGAACTTGCTTTTAATATACAGCTGCGAGCAAAAAAATAGTAGTGCCCTCGTTCACTTTGATCAACACATAGAAACTAACTAAACTTTTTGGTACACATTTACTACTCTGATAGTAAATGTTTATTTTATAAACAAAAACGAGCATTCCACATTCATTACTTGAAAATAATGATGATTTTGTGAAAATGATGACTATTTGGGGCGAGCAAAATAATAGTAGTGAATATTTTGGAGATTAAAATAATTCAAATATTGTTAAATTAAAGATACATTTATTATTAACTAATTAATATTTAGTAGCATGACCCTTATTGGCAAGTACAGCTGCGCAGCGACGTGGCATGGAGTCTACCAATACTTGGGACCTTTCAGGTTTTATTGCCATTTATGTCCGCTGTACAACTGACCAAAGATCCTCTTTGGTTGTTGGTTTTGCTGCAGCTACTCCCTTCTTTACGTCGCACCACAAATTTTCGATCGGGCGACTGTGCGGGCCACTCTATTAAGTCGACCCCTGCCTTTTGAAAACAAGCTTTTGCCACTTTGCTTGTATGTTTGGGATCATTATCCTGTTGGAAGACCCAACGAAGTGGCATCTCCTCCTCGGCATAGGGCAGCATTACTTGCTCAATGATTTGAACATATAGATGCTTGTCGATGATGCCTTTGATGCGGTATATAGGCCCGACACCGTAATACGAAAAGCAGCCCCACACCATGACACTGCATTGTCTTAGTGGTGTATTGCGGATTGTATTCGGTGTTTTTCGGTCGGCGAACATACAGTCGAGATCCCTTCCCTCCAAACAAAACAACTTTCGACTCATCCGACCACAGTATGTTGCGCCACTTCTCCTTCGGCCAATTTATGTGGGATTTCGAATATTGAATCCGTTGTTGGATGTTCTTTTTTAAGAGAGCCACTTCAAGTTCCTTGTGGATCTCTACAGCAGATGCGAAAGGACGAGTGTTTGAAGCTCGCACTATTCTTTTTTCCAATTTAGGCGAAATTTTACGCTTTCGGCCGCGGGTTTCTGCTGTATTTTCATCTTTTAGAGCATTTCGAGCATTTCGTGAGCACTTTAGCAAATCTTGAATTTCTTTATATGTCTTGCCCTCGGATATGAGGTTTCTGATTTGAATCCTCTTCTCAAGGGAAGTGTGCTTACCCTGGCCCATTATAGCTTGAAAATGTATTTACATAATATTTTTATAATAGATTTTATATTGCGAATACTAAACAGATGAAATAAAGTGCAGAGAACCAACTTACCAGCAGCAATTTGCGTTCTTTGCGATGGTACAGTATTCACTACTATTATTTTGCTCGTGCCAAATTTGGCATTTAGGCTTAAAATTGAATTTGCAATGAAGTGGAGGCACAAAGTGAGGTTATAATGAGTTGAACACGTGACATACATTTCAGATAGCGGTACTTAGCAGTGTTAGTCAGATCAGAATATTGTCTGGCAAGTTATCGGAATAAGTGTTGGCGGGTGATGTGCACTACTATTTTTTTGCTCGCGACTGTATGTAGTATCCTGCTCTCCATACATATGTATATACATATATAGTTACATATTTGACGTGTAGCTAATTAACCTGTTCCTACTAGGGACTGGCACCACAAGTGTGTAGCAGATAACCCATGAGCGGTAGGGCCGCCAACGTGTACGGAACGAAAAAGTCGCAACGCATTGGCATGGCCTAGGGACATTCAACGACAATGTTCCTGTAACATCCTATATTTATGAGAGAAATCAAAGGCTTCTGACTACCTTAAATCATCTTATCTATTTTAAAACAGCCTCCGCTTCGAAAGATTTTTCGCCGCTGGACTAAAACTGTAATCATTAATTGATTCAGATTATACGTTTTTGGAGCGTTTGAATATGTTGGACATTTGTGCTATTGCCAATACTTGAATTTATTAGGAAATTTACCATCTCATATTTATTTTTACTCTTTTCTCTCTCGGCATCAGATTGATTTGATTTGATTTTTGAAAATTTGGTTTTTGTAACCTAATCTCAGGATAACAAGATAATTGTTGCATTGTTACATTTTGAAATTGAGGATAAAATCCAAACTTCCGATCAGTATTTAGTTTACGACTTTAAAGCCCAAAACAAATTAAGTAATCATTAAACTGCAATTTAGTACTAATCCTAATTTAGGTACCTCCGGGCATTATCTTCAATCATTTTGAATAATATTAAGTTAGTTTGTTCCCCACAGAGATATGAAGAATAAATTATATTAGGAAATGAATCCTGCCTTGGCCATTAGTTTAGAAGTTAATAAAATATTGTTTCTTGGAATGGACTCCATGGGAACCATGCAACCGACTAAGAAATAAAAAAAAAACCTTAAGACATGTTGGAGGGATCCTCATTTCAGACGTGGCCCGAGGGATCATGGTAGGGTGGGCGCTCACATGATAGACCAATAGGCTATCATGAATTAAACTAACATGTGTGCATTTACCATCTCATATTTATTTTTAATCTTTTCTCTCCCGGCATCAGATTGATTTGATTTGATTTTTGAAAATTTGGTTTTTGTAACCTAATCTCAGGATAACAAGATAATTGTTGCATTGTTACATTTTGAAATTGAGGATAAAATCCAAACTTCCGATCAGTATTTAGTTTACGACTTTAAAGCCCAAAACAAATTAAGTAATCATTAAACTGCAATTTAGTACTAATCCTAATTTAGGTACCTCCGGGCATTATCTTCAATCATTTTGAATAATATTAAGTTAGTTTGTTCCCCACAGAGATATGAAGAATAAATTAAATTAGGAAATGAATCCTGCCTTGGCCATTAGTTTAGAAGTTAATAAAATATTGTTTCTTGGAATGGACTCCATGGGAACCATGCAACCGACTAAGAAATAAAAAAAAAACCTTAAGACATGTTGGAGGGATCCTCATTTCAGACGTGGCCCGAGGGATCATGGTAGGGTGGGCGCTCACATGATAGACCAATAGGCTATCATGAATTAAACTAACATGTGTGCATTTACCATCTCATATTTATTTTTAATCTTTTCTCTCCCGGCATCAGATTGATTTGATTTGATTTTTGAAAATTTGGTTTTTGTAACCTAATCTCAGGATAACAAGATAATTGTTGCATTGTTACATTTTGAAATTGAGGATAAAATCCAAACTTCCGATCAGTATTTAGTTTACGACTTTAAAGCCCAAAACAAATTAAGTAATCATTAAACTGCAATTTAGTACTAATCCTAATTTAGGTACCTCCGGGCATTATCTTCAATCATTTTGAATAATATTAAGTTAGTTTGTTCCCCACAGAGATATGAAGAATAAATTAAATTAGGAAATGAATCCTGCCTTGGTCATTAGTTTAGAAGTTAATAAAATATTGTTTCTTGGAATGGACTCCATGGGAACTATGCAACCGACTAAGAAATAAAAAAAAACCTTAAGACATGTTGGAGGGATCCTCATTTCAGACGTGGCCCGAGGGATCATGGTAGGGTGGGCGCTCACATGATAGACCAATAGGCTATCATGAATTAAACCAACATGTGTGCATCTTGATACTACATAGTTTAACGTGTTCCTGTTCCTTTTCGCCGCAAAACCTGTAACGTGCGTCGAATGTGAGTAACTAGTTCTGGCTAATCTCTACCGTGTAACCCACTCCCAACAGACGTGACCCTAAACGAAACTATTACGTTCGCGGCCAGCACTACAACCGAACAACATCAACACTCCTTGTGAGATTCAACGTTACATGCTACAAACTAAAGTTCCAGTCCCATACCACCATGATCAAGCTGTCACCACACAACAAAGTAATAATATACAATGTTATACTAAGCCACATATGAAAATATACAGTGCAAATCTATGGAATTGCGGCTAAAATAAATTCGAAGAAGATTAGTGTGAATAAATCCAACGCACCTGAAAGAAAATTAACCCTCGACGAGACATTTCCCGTATTTCACTTCTTAATTTATATAAGAGGTTTTATTCCACACAGGAGCAGGAAAAGGCTTTAAATGAGTTCTTACAAGGCAAAAACAATGTCTGTCCTTTTTAAGATCGTCCATTGGATTTGCCCACCCAACAGCGAAAGGCTGAGGTATTCTGTAGAGCGTTATGAAATCGGGTAGTCTGCTAGGATGTTTGCACAACTACTGAACATTTGAAACGGAAAATTTAGCCCCGAGCGCAATATAGAATCAATTAAAACATCCCTAGGTTCGCTATCAACTTGAAATCGCTGCTAGCAATGCGACAAAAAAACGATGGAAAATCATTACCACCTGCCCTACAGCCAAAGCAATGTGCAGCACGTGAAAGGAGACACTTCTAGCGATGCCGCTGGATCTGAACCGCACGGATTGTATGATGCTTACAGGCCTTCACATTAAGAATTATAATTTACGACTAAGGAAAATTATTTTACTCAAAAGTAGTCCCAATGGTACAAGGTTAAAATATTTTTAAATGGGAAAACAATCAATTTTAAAATAGATCATTTTAAATCTTTGTAAAAATAAGGAAAAGTTGATTCAGTTGTTGTCCGAACAGAAGGAAGTAACCGAATGAGAAAACATGCGAGTTGTCCCCGTATTTATAGGGTTTCTGAAACAGATTTCTCCATGGCAACTTGATGAAAATAAAAATAAAGGTGGTAATCCATCGATTGTTAGGCAGTATCGTGCTGACCAGCTATCGATACTTTCAGGTGTCATCGATACTTTCGTTTACACACCGCTGAAATAATCCACAAATTTATTTTATTTCAGCCTGCAAAGGTAATTTTGTCGATCGCAATGAAATTTTGCAGTTCCTTAAAAAGTCTAAAAATCAAAATCTTTGGGAATTGGTTTTGACCGTTTTTTTTTCATATTCTAACTGTAAAATTGGTATGTGATCGTTTAATGACGACTTTTACGCCGAAATCCAATATCTAGCTTTTTCGATTGCCACAGGCACTGACTGTGCTGGCGCTGGCTCAATGTGGCAATCTTAAGATATCGATATAATATCGAGAAACTCTAATCGATATACCGAGAAACTGAATTTCCATCGATACATACATACATATGTACATATATTTGCAACAATTAGAAATAAATAATGTGGATTATCAAATAAGAGCAATTTTTATTACAAACTCACAAAGTTTTCACTAGATTCTTCTTTCTACATTACTCAACACAACAAGTTTACAAAATATGTCTGTATTTTGCATACGAAAGAAAAACAGGGAAGTTGTTTTGCTAAATAATACCTGTTTATCCGAGGCAATAGAGTTTATCTATTAAACCCATCAAACCACCAAACCTCTTTCTTTTCCGGTCAACGAACAGACCTCCTTCAAGATGAGGAAAATTATGAATAGCGGACGTTACGCTGGCCGCAAAGCCATCATTGTCAAGACCTCTGATGATGGCACACCGGAGAAACCATTCGGTCACGCTCTGGTAGCCGGTATCGACAGATACCCACGTAAGGTCACCAAGAAGATGGGCAAGAACAAGTTGAAGAAGAAGTCCAAGATCAAGCCTTTCCTCAGGAGCCTGAACTACAACCATCTGATGCCCACCCGTTATACGGCTCATGACATCAGTTTCGAGAAGCTGTCGCCCAAGGATCTGAAGGATCCCGTCAAGCGCAAGACTCACCGTTTCCAGACCCGCGTCAAGTTCGAGTCCGTGTACAAGGAGGGCAAGAACAAGTGGTTCTTCCAGAAGCTGCGTTTCTAAGCATTCACCTGGATAACAATTTGTCGTCGTTTTTTTTAAGTTTAAATAAAAAAAACTAAGTAAGAGTGGGCAAATCCAATGTACGATGTTCTTAAAAAGGAACCATTCAGACATTGTTTTTGCCTTGTAAGAATTCATTTAAAGCCTTTAAAGTCCTGCTCCTGTGTGGAATAAAACGTCTTATGTATATAAATTAAGAAGTAAAATACGGAAAATGTCTCGTCGAGGGTTAATTTTCTCGCTCTACCCTATTTATAACTGTCTCCATATGGATTGTCAAACAGAATACCTCAGCTTTTCGCTGTTGGGTGGGCAAATCCAATGTACGATCTTAAAAAGGAACCATTCAGACATTGTTTTTGCCTTGTAAGAATTCATTTAAAGCCTTTTCCTGCTCCTGTGTGGAATAAAACGTCTTATGTATATAAATTAAGAAGTAAAATACGGAAAATGTCTCGTCGAGGGTTAATTTTCTCGCTCTACCCTATTTATAACTGTCTCCATATGGATTGTCAAACAGAATACCTCAGCTTTTCGCTGTTGGGTGGGCAAATCCAATGTACGATCTTAAAAAGGAACCATTCAGACATTGTTTTTGCCTTGTAAGAATTCATTTAAAGCCTTTTCCTGCTCCTGTGTGGAATAAAACGTCTTATGTATATAAATTAAGAAGTAAAATACGGAAAATGTCTCGTCGAGGGTGCTCTGAATAATAGGAGCTTTTGCTAAATCTCGGATATAAGAAGTCTGCTGAGTGTTTTACTATCTAAATATTATTATCATATGATAATCAATATTGAATTTTAGATATTGATTTTATAATTTTACAGAAAAGACCAGAGAAGTTATTGTAATGATCAAAAGTGTATACAAAAAATATTTGTAGCAAATTCCTGGAATGTATCTAATGGATATTGTTTTTGTTTAAATACAAAAAAAAAAAGAAGTTTTTACTTTGCCATATGCTGCAAAAAATAAATAAGTTGTAAAGAAAAGATATAAAAAAAGAAACACAGACACATAAACAGCGCTCTAGGAGACGGCAAGCTGGTCCTTTTGAATGAATGTCTTGTTTCAATGTACATAGATGTTCGTACCTTCCGTGTGTTACCTGTACAGTTAGTAATTCATTTTTAATATTTTCCTTATGCATATTTGCATGAGTCAGTGCTGTTTGTCTGTCACTCAACGTTTCTGGATAGCCTTGCGTATGTTATTTTCCTCAACTTCAACTCGAATATGCCATTACGCACCTGTGTGTGCGTATGCGTATCAGTGTGCGTGTGTGTGTGTGTGTGTGTGTGTGTGTGTGGTAGGAAGAGGGCGGGTAGACAAACGTTTCTTCTTCATCTGCTTCTTTTTCGTCGCCTTTGGCAATATTGTCATATTTCCCGAGATAACAACCAAGCGGCAGATGGACAACTCGACAGCTAGACTGCCAGCGCCATACACGAATATCCTTCTCCTTACATTTCAGTGTGTTGGTATGGCTGGATGTCGATGTCGATGGCTATGGAGATGTATGTATGTATGCAAGTAGATGGCGATGATGACGACGATGACGATGCCACTGCTTCTGACTTTAACATCTTCCGTTGGGTAATGTTTTTCCCCATGCCCCCCTCTCTACACTCTTCGTGTTTCGCTTACAGCTGGCAAAATGCACTTTGCAAACTTGTTGATAGTCGTTCAGGTACAACGAAACGTAACGAAAGTATGTTAAGTGTGCAACTTGCATTCGTGTTACTTTAGTGCCCCCGAAAAAGAACAAAAACAACAGCAAATAGTAGAAAGAAAACGGTAAAAATAATACACATATATGTATCTATATGGGTAAATCCATTAAACCAGCTGGAAACTTTATATACCAGGAACAGGAACAGAATGCAACCAATAGGGAAATTAGCCCTCTTCCATCCACATATCCTGTCATATCAAAGCGAAAGATGAGTGCTGGTTAGCGCATTTGGAATGCGAATGGAATTTGCGTGTTTGACACGTTTAAATGATGGAAATGGAGTGGAATTTGTAGTGCTGATATGTTGATGATTAGTTAGAGAGTCCCTTCTTCCATTCCCCCTTTAACCATGATTGGCCTTGCGGTGCACGTAATTAATGATTCGTTTAGATTGAAATCAAATGAGGCACGGGCAAGTTAAAAAAAAGGTATCTTTTGCGATCACATGCCCTTCAATAGATACAATGGAGGAAGAGATCGAGTGCGTCAACTAGCCAACAATTGGCCCAATTGGACAATCCCAGACTTTCTCCACACATAAGACCGTAAGTTATATTATGGTCTATTGGAGATATATTTTTATACCATACACCCATAGGGTGAAATGGTATATTAAAGTCGCCAAAATGTATGTAACAGGCAGAAGGAAGCTTCTCCGACCCTATAAAGTATATATATTCTTGATCAGGATGAATAGCCGAGTCGATCTAGCCATGTCCGTCCGTCCGTCCGTCCGTCCGTCCGTATGAACACGCAGATCTCGGAGACTATAAGAGCTAGAGCCACCAAATTTGGTATGTATACTCGTGTAGTATGCACATGTTCAGAGTTAATTGGAATTTCGGCCACGCCCCCTTACGCCCCCAGGAATCACATAAAACTGTTTTGCTTAAAAAGTATAACAGCTAGAGACATCAAATTTGGTTTATATACTCGTTTAGTTGGCGCGCAGAAACTAATTGTTTAAACTTTTTGCCACGCCCCCTTCCGCCCCCGGAATTTACATAAAACTGATTTTCTTAAAAACTATGACAGCTACCGACATCAAATTTGGTATGCAGACTAGTTTAATAGACGCGCAGAAACTGGCTATTTAAAAATTTTGCCACGCCCACTTCCGCCCCCGCAAATCAAACAAAACTGATTTTATCAAAAACAAACAAAGCTAAAGTCACCAAATTTAGTATGTATACTGGCTTAGTATTCGCGCAGAGTATATATATTTTCATATTTTGCCACGCCCACTTCCGCCTCCATAATTAAGAAAAAACCGATTTTCTCCTGTAGTTTTTTGACTATCGCATTCAAATTCTGCAGACTAACTAATCTTATCTATTTCTACAAAACTACCAAATTTTATTGAAATCGGACTAGAAACATGCAAAATATGCGTATGAACGTATTTTACTACGCGGTCCACAAGGCCAGAATTGGCCGTTGGCTAGTAGCGGCGCTAGAGTGCTCGTGTGTTCGTAGAGTGAGCGAGATAGCACATACTATGAAACATGTAAAAACAATTTAATAGACATACATATCTACATTTGGTTTTCGAAATTTAAAAAAATTTGTTTCACCTGGTGTATGGTATACCCGAGTCGACGAGTCGACTTACTTGCTTCATTTTTTTAACGTTTAATCCATTGTAAACTTTAAGCCATTTATTTTAATACTTAAAATCTAAATGGAACTTGTGTGTGTGTGGATTTTATATTTTTTTCTCATTTCGCATCATCATCATCATTCTTGAAGAATGTATGCCTTGAATTTGCAATTACGAAGCCACAACACAAGTTGTCTACTTTGAAATGGATACGCATAGACCAACCCGTAGATCATGGATGGAGGAGAAATTCAAAAATTCATTCGCCTGAAAGTCACTTAATTTGTTTTTTCTACTGGCAAAACGTTTGTGAGCAAAAGCCAACGCGCGTTCGTGCACTCGCAACGCATCCGGCGGAAACACACACACACACATTTGTATACATACATAAATTTGTATGTATGTACACTTCAACGTACACTTACACACATTTGAGGAGCCTCCAGCATGGACACACGACATGGTCGAACTGAAAACCCACCTCGAATGACGCCCTCCATCCCGCCTTCATTTACTGTTCATGCATGACCACGCCAATGTTTTCGCTCCTCATTCGTTTTTGCCGTTTCCATCGCTTACATTTCCGTTTCCTTTTCGAATTGTTGGCAAGGCGGCCAGTCGCCTTGAGTGTTGGTTCCATTCGATTTTGTTATTTTTTTTTGCCAATTGCTCGAGTCTGTGTCCTGTCGGCATATGACGAATACTCTCTATACGCTCATCTATACGTATACGTATACGTCTACATATTACGTATACGACTACGTGTACATGTACTTGTACGTGCTCCATCTCCGTCGTCCTCATCGTCATCGCTTCACTTATACGCGTTGCGTTGCCACAAGCCAAATGAATATTTTGAACTTTCCTTCTGCCACTCCAACTCCAACTCCGACTCTGTCTCCGTCACCGTCACCGGCACCGTCACCGACTCCTACATCCCCCCTATGCTCCCTATGCGATATTTGTTTTTCGCTTTTGCATATTTTGTGGGTAATTTGGGTAAAAGGATTTCTGTCGAGTTGTGCGTGGTCTTTTTTCATCTTCGTCTTCTTCTTTTGCGCCTTCGAAAATCGCTCACGTAAAATATTCATGCGTTTCCTCAGCGGTTTTTGGCTCTCAAGTGTTTGCAATTCAATTACATTTCAATTGATTTTCGTGTTTTCAAAAGTCCTTGAGCAAAATTCGCATGCTGGAAAAGAATTTATCTTGAATCAAATGAAACAGAGATCGATCATAAACGTGAATCGGAAAAATAATGACAACTTCCCTTGACAGTGATAACCCATCAAGTTAGCAAAGTGTACGAGATTTTGTTGAAGCATATGAGATTGCAGATTTGTTATTCGATACCCTTGATATTTATTTTGACTTCGATATTTATTTACATATATATAGTTTTGACTCGACTAGGGACAAAAGTCGGTACCTATTGTCCGACTCGTAGTACAATCGGCAAAATGTCGAAACCACTTTCAACCAAACTTGACAATACAATACAGGTTTTATTTAGAGTTACGTCTTCCAATTGAATCGATGGGGTGTGGTTAATGATAAAGGGTTAGTGGTCAAGGAACACCAATCAGAAGACTCTGACCATAAACTGAAGTACGATCGAAGTACCTCATAGAAAGTACCTCGGAATTTAAAATCGTGATACAACATGAATAATAAAGACAGAACCATTAGAATCACTGCCGTCTTTCTTTGCTTAGGGTTGAGCTGCATCCTCATTGGCCAAAGCTTTCAATATGACGTTGCACACCCTGTCAATGGCAGGGGCCATGATAAGGACTTTATAACTTCGACCCTCAAGAATCTTAGAATGAGAGCTGGAACTACATGGCCAATTCAGTTTGTAAAGATATCACTTTACGATTATCTTTAATCTACACATAATAGAGAGTTCCTTCTTAGTTTCTCTTCTTCTATTGTTGTTATTTTTAATTAATACACTTTTATTGCTCTCCATCTCCCTGGTTCGTTTTTGGTCAAAATCCAATAGCATCAGATTACCCAGTGCAATTGTAGCAAACAGCAGCAAAGAGAACACCCATACAGTTCAATCAGCGTTTTTATGGCCAAATGCCCAACAGAGACAGTCGAGCGAGAGAGGGCGGGAGAGAAAAACGGAGGGAGGGCAAAGAAGATAGCACAAGACAGCATATATACATATACATATATAACTAAATAAAAGGCAAAAAGAAAAGAGCAAAAAACGAATAAAATTAAATGGTAAAATGAAAATCCAAGTTGCCTTCGCTGATGTTCCCCTCCTCATCCCCCTGCCGCCCTCTACTAGCCACCACAGATTGTGCAAAGAAAAGGGCAAGCAGCGATTTACTGCTTTCGGCATTTTGGCATCTCAAGACTTGAGATAACTTAACTCCCTGGACCAATATGTACAATTAATCCCCAGCTAATGCTAGCCAATGTAATGCGTCCGTGTATGTGGATATCTAATAAAACTCGACACCTGAAATCGAATTGAATTTGCACATATTCATCAAGAATAGTTAAAATTTTTTGGTTCTTGGTAATTTTTAAAGAAATTAAATTCATCGTAAATATCTTAATCCAGTATTAAGCATCTTTGTATGTTTACATGTCCTGTTGTTACCTGACAAATGCAGCTTCCACTCATAAATATCCGTATTCGTACGTACGAATGTACACACATGTCTGTACATATATGTATGTATATACTTTTGCACAAACAGTTATACAAGGACCTACCTAATACAACTACTACAACAAAAGTCAAATTTATGGCATCCTAAGCATTAACTACACTCAAGGGACAAGGACACTGGACGCTTAATTACGAGTGCGTCCTGCTAGATGCCATTGTATGGGTCTAAATGAGCGTGCCAAATTGGCTCGAAGTAAAAGTAAATCAATTTCTTGTTGTAAACACAACGCAAAAGCTTAATATTACACAGATAGATAGACAATGAGCGAGACAGCAAGGGAGACAGGGAAGAAAAGGGTGAGTGGGTGAGAAGACAAAGAGATAGACATAAGAATAGAAAGTGTCATTATTTGTCTGCTCATTTGTTTAACCAAAAACCTTCATATAAGAAATGAAACACTAAAAAGAAAAGGCCACATACAACGACTTGGCAATACCCTGTACCTTTGTCTTTTGTCAACCCTATTCAAGATGAAAATAATAGATAACTACATTCTGTAGCATTGAACTCGCTTGTATTCGAAACGATTTCATCAGGATACATACTTCAAAATAAGATCCGCTTGGATACACTAGGTGGATCTGTAAGACCTGAGCATTAGAATATGACTAAAGCAAGGCCTTACATTACGGCATAAAAACATAGAACGTGACCGACTTTTACTTCATTAAAATGCAAATATATTGACAATTAAAATATGAAGCAAAAAAATCCAATAAATTTATATAGTTTTAATGTTTTATCAATACATACAGGAGGTCTAACAAATCGGCTATGAAAAGGACTAGATGTATTTGTATCTTGTTCAATATTCTTATTGGTTTTTATACCCTTGCAAAAAGGGTATAGAACGAAGCATCTCCGACCATACAAAGTATATATATTTTTGATCAGCACGACGAGACGAGTTTCAATAGCCATGTCCGTCCGTCCGTCCGTCCGTCCGTCTGGATCAACGCAAACTCCTCCTAGACCGTAAGGGCTACAGAGCTAAAATTTTTGGATGTAGTCTTGTATATACTACAGCGGTTGTATATCTCGGATTCAGCCGGATCGGACCACCATATCATATAGCTCCCATACAAACCCCAAAGTCACGAACAGTGCCAAGTTTGATAAAGATCGGGTGACTATATCATTTCAAATTAAACATTTGTTAGTTTGATATATCTGTTAATGACTGTGCCGAATTTGATAAAGATCGGGTGACTATATCATATAGCTCCGATAGGAACGATCGGTGGAAAACAGTGACTATGATCAATATCTTCGTTATTTCCTATGATTGTAGGCCATTCTTTCGCAAACATAAGCCTTTTTAGATAAAACGTTCTTTCACATTGATGGCTAATAGGTAAGGAAAGAGTTACCAAAAAAAGTTGCAAGGGTATACAAACTTTGACGCGGTCGAAGTTATCCCCGGCCCTCTGGTTTATTTCTCACACTGTCTTAGATAAATAAACCCTCAGATAAATATCAAATAGTTATTTTATTGTCTGTAAAATATTTTTATAATTTTTCTGGAAAGTTAGACTGATCTACATATATATTTTGGTTTTTAATATTCATTATGCCGACTTCTAGAAGATGAATACTGTGTACTAAAATGGCATAAAATTTGTTCTCATTGTGCCCTTGGTTCCTGTTGTTAGTTTAGTTAACCATTTTGCTGGCGGCCAAAAATCAGAAATCTATTCTAATTGGTAATTCGGTCAATTTAATGTTATATATTATGTACGAGCTATATGTGTGTATGAACATACGTATGTATTGCCATTGCAACTCATGATAGTGTGGTGTGTGGGTGGAGTCATCATAATCTAACCAAATGTCAATATGTATAATGAATTATTACAAAATTATTAAAGACAATTTCTCATAATTGACTGTTATTTGCCTGGCAAATATAACCAATGCATTGCCATCACAGAATTTCAAGTGTTGTAAATCTGTCTGTCTATTTGCTTTGTACATTATGTGGTTTGCTTTGGTTTGGTCTGGTTTGGTTTGATTTGGTCCAGTGGCATCGATGGACATGGACAAGAGTTAGAAGGGGGACAAGACAATGAGGGAATGAGAAAATTTTGCAAATTCCCTAATTGCTTTGGGTTTGGTAAGCTTTTGGTATAGAAATGACGTTACACAATTGCAGAGTGCCGAAAGTCCAGATCAAAATGACAGTAAGGCTGGGGGCGGGGAGTTGGCTCTTAGGCATCATTATCATATTGAATGCCACGAAAATTTTGGTTTTGGCCCTTGTTCTATTTGCATTTTGTAATTGATGTTCTTAAGTTGTTTGGGATTACAAGTGTGTAGTAAGGTATGACATTGTTCTTCTGTGTGTCAGTGTGGGTGTGTTTGAGCCACAAATATGAAAAGGTCTTGGTTTTTAATCCTTTATAAAAAATGTTAAATCTTCCTTAACTACAAGATAATGTTCGTTTTAAGCTCATTAAATTGCCTTTTGATGCTTGCTTTTAGTCATTTAAAGACATTTTATATTCAAATCAACTACTAAATATTGCATTACAATATAAGCAAAACGTTTAACATTTAGTAAAGAAGTAACTGTGGTGTACCCAGCACCGAGTCAAGAGCTATTCATATTCCCCTCAATTTTTTAAAATATGGCAGCAAGGTGGCAATAATTGGAAAACATGTGAATGGCACAGCTAAATAGTAAACAATGAATGGCAAAGAAATAATATTTAAATAAATTTGGGCAAAAGGATCATGACAGAATTTTAACTTTTCAAAGAACGATTATTATGACCTTTTCGATGGCTTCGGAGTTTCTTGCAGTATCGTGGGATTTCTTCCAAGATCGATAATGGAAGACTTCCAATTTAACGACAGTAATTTTATGTTTAGACCAAACGATGCTGCATCTCTATAAATACCACCAAGTCAATTCAAATAACCCTTGCCCTCAGAAGATTAACCTGCCCTGCACGAACATTCAACAATCTAGCAATTCCGACTGCCAGCAATAAAATGTTAACAAAAAATTGGAGTTCATTTCAAGATATTTCACTTCCTAATTAATTACAAAAGGATTCGAAGTAGGTTTCAGAACAAGCGCCGTTCAGAAGGAAAATTATTTAATTTATGAAGAAAAGCAAGTTAAACTTAAGTTTTCAAACCCTATAAATCGAGGGATAATTATTTGAAACATGATTAAAACGCCACAATCAAAAACAAACGTCACAGTTACAAAAATGCCACAATGTAAAAGGCTTTAACACTCAAACTTTAAGTGATTGTCCTACACGATGTATCAAGTGATGCAAACAAGAGACTTCTAAATAAAGTGAGCTTTCAGATTTAGCCATATATTTAAGCATGTATGCTTTAAAAAACTTCGAAATCGAGAAAAGGAAAATAGTCTTTTGCTGAAATTGAAAAAGGAGAGCGAGAACACTTCATGTCGTCCTGAGTCTTCATTCAAGAGCCGCAAAGTTATGTTAACCCTATGTATATAAGTGCTTTAAGTGAAGGCTCTTTAATTATTGTGGTTAGGCATTATTAATATTAAGGAAAACTCTTTAAAAAGTCATAAATTTAAGACTTAAATGTAGACTTTTAATTTGTAAGAATAAGGAAAAATTAATTCAGTTGTTGTCCGAACAGAAGTAAGTAACTGAATGAGAAAACCTGCGAGTTGTCCCCGTATTTATAGGGTTTCTGAAACAAATTTCTCCATGGCAACTTGATGAAAATGAGTATTTAAGTATTATTCCACACTAGCAATTTTATCGATAACAAGTACTTGAAAATGGTAAATATTTACTTAAACTACTCGGCCCCAAAATGCGCTTAAGCTACATGGGCTTTTATTTCATAGTTTTTGTGTAATTAACAAGAGAAAATTAAAGTTTCTAGCGGGACTATAGCTAAAAGTAGCTGTTTCCGGCTAAAAAAACTGACAAATTTAGAGATAGTGTTGCCAGATGCCAAATTTCGGAATTTGCACGCTTCTATTTTTTCTTTCCTTTGATACCAAATTTATGTACTTTATGCGCGTTTTAGGCCCGAGAAGATTATGTAAGTATTTACCAAATATTGTTGAGTTTACAATATTGCTCGATTTTATAATTTAGAGTAAAATATTCGGCAGTCATAATACAACAGACTGGTAACACCATAATTCATCAAAAATAGAGTTTTCCAAGACTAAAATCTAGCTTTAGCCGATTTTCCACTTTTCAACACTGAAATATCGAGTAGCTTAGATTATATTACTATCAAAAGTTTTGTGAGCTTACAGGCATTGGGGAAATTAATAAAAAAAAAGGAAAGGCCAAACGCAAGAAAATTTTACTTCTGTTTTAATCTCTTTTTCCAAGAAAGAAACAAAGCTGACCGAAAAGATTTCTAAATGGAAAGGTGGTAAGTTTGTATACATACATACATATATGTATGTATACATACAGAGACTGAATTACATACACACATACATATGTACATATATAACACGATGTAGAAGAAATGTGCATATGTATGTACATACATACGTACGTGTCTGTATTTTGCTTATTTTTTTCTAGGTTACTTCCGATATTCCAGAATCTGTTAGAGAATAATAACCTTGCAGATTGTATAGTTTTTGTCAAAACAAAGCCATTTAAGTGCCACCAAATAATTTTAAACAGCGCATCGGGCATTTTCCATAACGTTAATCAAAAAGTTACTATCATACATATACAAATATGATGCCAGCAAATTGGAGTCCTACTCAACACCGGATATAGGAGATCTTTTAAGATGTGCTTATCAATTTCTGATTTCATCAATCAATGCCGATTGTGTTGAAATACTTAAAGTTTCTGAGCTGGTAAACTGTTTTCAGGCGGCTTTCGAGCTTGGGCAAACAGAATTAGGCGCTGCAGTCGCAGGGGTAATTGTAAATTTAAAAAACATTTAATTAACTTGATATTTATAAATTGAGTTTTCCAGCAACTCAGAAAACTGGGCGAACGAGCTAATTGTGCCGATGTTCTTGACCTGACTTCGGATGCGTTTCTAGAGTACAATAAAGTTCTTTCTGGACACTGGAGCATTTTAAAATGATTGAGGCGTATCTTGATGTACACTTCGACTCCAAAGCTGTATATATACAAAATCTAAGGTTGATAGAGCCTACATAAAAACTCTTATAAAAAGTGTCGAATTTTCGAAAATGTCAAAGGAAGATTTTTATAAAGTTGTTAGTAAATCGCGTTACCTGAGTTATAAAGAAAAATTGAATAATTTATACAGCACACATTTTATGTGTGACAAATGTTTACCCTCATTTAATTAAAATTTTTAATTTCAAAGGACTTATGCCGATATATTTTAGTTTGCCTAGTCATAAGTTTGAGCTATATATATTTTTGTGAACCAATTTCATTTTTGTTCAGTTAAGCTAGAGAATGCATTTTCAATTCGCATATCGCACACGTAATGAAGTAATCCAATTTAGCAACTACGAGTCCAACCACGTACTGCAACTGCAACAACAACAAAAAAAGTACACTCTTCTATATAATCTGGGCATGACTATAAAAACAGTAAAAAAAAAAAAAAAAAAAAAAAAAACAAAGTTAAATGTAAGAGCATAAATGCTGCCTGTTTGTATGCATTTCATAAAATGTTTGCCATAAATACCAAACAAATTAAAATTTATATGAACGTAAATACATTTGCGATTATCATTTTCATTTAATTAAAACTTTTTATAAGCCCCACAAAGGAATATGTAAATTAATAAGCCACATTGAAAGGAGTACACATTTGTTTTTGCATCCATTGTTATGCAATTGTTAGATATACATACATAAGTATAAACAATATCTTTATGTCCATGCACATGCATAATTATATCCAATTGGATATTCAGCAGATGTCAATATATATATTTGAATTTAATATATAACAAAAAGAATGGCTAATAAAATTCCTATTAATACCAAGTCTAATATTGTTCTAAGGGTAAACCAACCCCTTTGTATGGTTTTGGTGTAACGGAAGAGACAGCCAGAAGAAAATCTCTCTGTGAATTTTGCTGCAGATGATGCTATCCCTGCCTAAGAAGACGAACTACACTTATAATTCAATCTACCACACCGGAACACACATGGAGCCAGCAGTGATGTTGTGTTTTTTCTCGTCATTTGAACAATCACAAGTCAAGGGACTTTATTATTTACTTCAATTATCATTGCTTAAAGAGCTTGATGAGTAAAGGAATATATTTTTTCTGACTAGAGTGGATTGATCATCTTTATACTTAGAAGATAGATGTTAACTAGTTTTAGGTTTCTTACATATTTGGCATAGTTGTTTTATTTGCTACATGATATTCCGATGACATAATCTTTTCCTGTTTTTCCATCGAAGATCCGTTTTGTATTATTGTTAGACTTTGCATTATATTTATTTGTGGAAACAAAGAGAATTGGATTGGTAAATCTCGTTTTAAAATTTAAGTTTCAAATGTGACTAAAAATAATGTCCAGCATCATGTAGAATGTGTAAGTGTTTTTTTAGACCTTTTTTGGGAGAAACAAAACAAAAATGGGGATAATGGACATTACTTTGTATATTTGTTGTTGTTCTTGTGGGTTGGCGAAAAACGTGACGAGCTATCAAGTTGACACTGACAAATGGTCAAAATGGCTGGACCCAAAACGAGAAGCCATACGAACTGAGAGGCTTACAAGTGCCATCTGTTGCCTATTTGCTATTAAGTGGCTTCGACATGAATTCTACATGGAGAGAGACACACATACACGCACACACACTGCCACACAAACACAGACTCTCACAGTCACTGTGGCACCCAAATCAATAACTTCATTACACATACGCAATGTTGTAAAGTGTGGAAAATAACAAGCAGTAGCCACCAGCCAGTCAGACATTCTCCAACATAAAGTCAACACAATATATATTTGAACATGTTTTGTTATATTTATTCATAGCTATATACATATGTATATTGAAAAAGAAATTATAAAGAATGTATTTAAGAAAACACTCAGCAAGTTTTTTTTGCTATGTCGCTATATACATATGTATATTGAAAAAGAAATTATAAAGAATGTATTTAAGAAAACACTCAGCAAGTTTTATTTGCTATGTCGATTCATTGAATAACCCATTCTACAATGATTGAACGGAAGAGTAAAGAATAGTTATTAGCATGATGATACAAATTAAACAACTTCTTGTAGTTGCATAAATCGTACAATCGGTATTTGAAATTCATTTTATTCAAGTCAGCTTGTCGAAAGCAAACCAAAAGTAAATTTGTGTGCAATATTTGTGCAAAATTTTTGTGCTCTATCTACAATCTGGATTTGATAATTAAATTTTATTATTCTATGAAATGCAGCATGAAATTAAATTATTTGAGATTCCAAAAACTGAATGTGAAGCAACAAGCTCAACTGAATTCGAAAATTTAGTTGGCATATAATTCATTTTCGCAGAGCCCGAAAACCCCTCCTGGCTATACTCTTTTCAGTCGCAACATCATAGAATAGACATTCAATGTGAGCTACAAGGGGACGGGTGGATAGAAGCGAAATGTGGAGAAAGCTTGGACGCCATTTCACTTCCCTTAGGATTTATGATGCGCTCTATGGAGCGCAAATTTCGGTTACATGAAGCGTTGGCAGTATGATGTTAAAGAGGGTGTTGGAAAGGCGAGGTGGTAGAGGGCGAGGGGGAATTTTGCAACTTATCAACAAGGACAATTCCAGGCAACAGCTACAGCATTTTCGGTGCCTCATTATGAATGTCATCAGGCATTATTTTCACCATCAACTTTCACAGTATTGTTTATGGCTTTTGCCTGAAATTTGTTCACATTTTTAATGAAACGAAATTAAATGAGGAAATTGAAACCGGACTGTTTCACTGTTGGCATTGGCTCGGCATCGGTTCCGACAACGACAACGACAACGCCATCGACATTGTCGTCAGAGTGTTAATGACAATGCAATGCGATGTCGTTAAATGGGCAGTACTTTAATGCCCCCAGAAAATGTTAACATTAACGTGTCCTCGGGGACTGAATTGGTAATTATATTTAATAGCAGAAATTTAATCATGGGCGAAATGAGAAAAAAAAGTAAACAACAAATTCAAAATATAAACCAACATTGTGTTTAGCACATAAGTGAGAATTTGCCAGAAACATTCAACACAATCATTAAGTCGCTTAATAGTTCCTCAATGTGGTTAGGTAGCTACATTGAATTTATTTCAGGCCTTAAGAAAACTAAAATTGGTTTGCGTCATATTAAACTTGAGACATCTCAGAAGCAGATTATGACGATCATCTGAATGAAATTTTGAAGTCGCTATACAGAAAAGGTATTGGTAATTATAGACCAAGTTTATTTACAATTAACTATACCAACATAGCGCCTACGTATCGAGTGTTATGAGCATCGAATGTCACAACTTTGGGCTTGTTAATCTTCTAAGGGAAAACTTGTACTCTTAGATTAGCCCTCGTACCACATTTATTGCAAATTTTCAGGCAAAGTTTATATTGTTGACTAATTAAATGGCCAAAATAAACTTAATAAAACTTGTCAAAATACACAAACAATTAGTGTCTTCATTATGCTGGAACAGCAGTAACAACAATAAAGAATAAGATGAGGCAACCAACAAGAAGATGGCCGGGGATCGGGAGGAGGACGCCGTCTATAGAAGGCGGCACAAGTGGGGAATGATGTTGGTGTTAGGTTGGCAATCAAAACAAGTGAAACTTGTAAACAAAAACGAACAAAATAGTAGAAAAAAATACATTGATATCAGAGACTTTTTGATGGCATTGGCGCCAGGACCCGTTAAGGACCTTAGGGGCCAAAGACAGAACGAGACAGTCAAAACGAAAGAATTGTCGTTAGCGGATATTGTTGGATAAAAGTTTTCATTAAATTTTAAGCAAAACTCAATGGACTGAAAATGAACACAATTGTTAGAAAGGGAGACAGGGAAAGATACAGAGAATGATACCGAAAGAGAGAGGTAGAATGCCAGGGAGAAAGCTCAATTTCCGGGTACTAGAAAGAAACACTGAGCTGTGATTTCTTTTGTGGCAAAATAAATAGAAAAGCCAAGTAGTAAAATAAACAAAACAAAAAAAAAAAAAAACAGAAAATAGAAAAAAAGAAACCAACAAAACTCTTAGAGAACTTTTGCAGACTAGCAAAAATTTTGATTTACGACCACTTAACGGTTTTTTATGGCTTCGCACAACAGTATAAAATGCGTCCATGGCATTTGTATGTCTCTGTGTGTGTGTGTGTGTGTGAAACACTTACTGTTTTATTTATAAGAAGCTTGCTTTAGTTCGTTATACTTCAAGTAACTTCATTTATGCACTTGAAAGTAAACTTTCCAAATAGAAGTAAACCTCTGTCACCTGAAAAGTTGATCACGATAATTCCAGATTTCGCTACTCTTAAGCTCAAATAACCATCACTTACTTATATGGGTATAAGAGCTTCTCGTTTCATTCTAGATACTCTCCACGATCACTTTTGTTTGCAAATAAAAGCGGCTAGTCAGACCGTTCAAAAATCTATAGCATACATTTCAGCGCATTTGACATCATATACATATGTATGAATGGAATCCTTAGGTCCGCTTTAAATTCCAACATAAATAATAGACAATTGTTCGATTTACTTTTTTTTCTTATTATTTTTGTTTTTGTTCTTTCGATTTATTTTTATGGAAATGTGTGTGTATTCGTGTCCTTCTATTTGTATTCTCCGTATTCATCTTGATTTTACTTTATTGGATTTTATATATATGTATAAGTATATATACGTATGGATTAATATTATATATGTACGATATATACGAACATTATTTTTTGGGTTTTTGATTTTGCTTTTCTCTTTTTGTCATTGCCATTTTTGGTTTTTGTGTGTGTTTTCCTTCGTTTTATATTTCAACTAACCTAACACAGAAAAAAAAGACATTTAATTTGTTTTTATTCTTGTTTTCGTTCACATTTACGTTTTGTTTTTGTTCTGTTTTTGGTTTTGTGTTTGTTAATTGTATATTTTACTCTTGGTTGGTTTTGGTAGAGAGCTATATATGTAGGGATTTGCAGAGCTTAATTTTTACCATGTGTCCATGTGTGTTATTTATGATTAAATATAGTTGCCGTTTAATAACGATAATTAGTGTTAATCATTGATTTGCCTCATTATTTATTATACAGTTACAAACAAAAAGTACTTATATACGTACATATGTATACATACATACACGCACACATGCATACATATTTCGAGAGAGATTCTGGCTTGCGGTTCACCGAATGGTGACTGTGCATAAATTATGTCCAAACAAAAAATCAAATGGAAAATAGTAAGAATTAGAAACCGGATGATGATGAGCAAGAGTGAGAGGGGAAAGTATTCTAATTAGCTAACATGGGCATAAATCCATTTAGGATTATTTATTCATTAGCTTATCAATATGTATAAGCCATCATTGGTAGTCAATTTTCACAAATACACATACATATGTAATTTGTACAAATGAATAGATGTCGCATAAGTTGACTAAAATTTTTGTTTCCCCATTTTATTTATAGGATTCTGTAATTAATGAATGTGAAGAAATACCTTTCTTTTTGTGTATGGAGAAAGATCCTTCGTTCCAGGTCCAGAATATCTGCTGATATATATACTTATGTGTGTACATATTTGTATGCATGCATATATACATATACCTTAGTCTTGCTTGTAACCATTCTGTCACACACACACACATAAAAAAAAATGGTTTCACTTATTCATTAGACCTTATTTAATTTCCGCTTCACTGAAGTACTCCGCTGACTGTAAATGTTGTAGCCGCCGATGCTGCCATGATTAAACGATCTCGTTCAGTATCAGTGCGATTGGTAGCAGCAGTTTCACTTGAATCACCTGTCCTTCCCCAAATCTGTGAATCCGCTGTAAGCATGGCTGCCGTATGATTGAACGGCTGATCGCGTCGCGTTCTGACTTGCGTTTGCGCTTGCATTTGAGTTTGAATTTGCATTTGCATTTGCATTTGCTTTTGCATTTGCATCTGCATTTGGACTTGAGCCTGGGCCTGGGGTCACGATGACATATACGTGCATTGGGTCTTGGGTTGGGGTTCTGTTTGTTCAATCGGTTGAATAGCCGCTCGCTTCCAATAGTCTCGCACCGTTTCGACTGTCTCCATGATGCGCAAAAAGTTGCGTCCCGCCAACATGGCCACATCCTCTTCGCTCCAATTGTGATCCTCGAGCAAGGCGGCCAATAGTTCCGGATATTTGGAGACATCTTCCAGACCCAGTGGTGGCAATTCGATGCCATCGTAGCCAGCACCTAGGCCTATATGCTGTATGCCAGCGATTGTTCGCACATATTTGATATGCTCGATAACATCCTGTAGTCTGGCCTGCCGACCACAGGCCACGTCCTCCGAATCGAAGCTTAGCATGATCAGGCCACCATTCTCAGCCACCAGACGGAGTATATCGTCGGGCACATTCCGCGTTGAGTTGCATAATTGGCGTGCCGCCGAATGGGAGAATATGACGGGAGCTCGTGTCACTTGCAGGACATCTCGTGCCGTGGCATCCGAACTGTGTGACAGATCGATCATCATGCCTAGCCGATTCATTTCGCGTACAATGGCTTTGCCAAATGGCGTCAGACCCTGTTCCATGGGCGATGCACTCGATCCGGCCCACGACACATCACAGCGATGGGTGAGACTCAGATATCGTGCGCCCAGCGAATAGAAGGATCTCAACACACCCAGCGATGAACCGATTGTATGACCACCCTCGACTCCAATCAGTGAGGCCAGCAAGCCACGCCGATGAGCAGCCACAATGTCCTGGGAGGAGGTCGCCAGCACTGTTTCCCGGTTGTACATGTCGGATAGGCGCCGCACGATGTCAATTTGCTCCAGTGCCAATTGGACAGCATCCAAGCCCTGTGCTTCACATGGCACATACGCCGACCTGCAAAAAGGTTGAAAGGTGAAGGGTGAAAGGCAGTGACAAAAAGGTTAGTCGGTGATATATAGTTCTGACCGCTTTTATCAAATTGTAATTCGAATATGTATTTAAACCTAAAAAGGACATAAATAGGAAAACCTGATTGCTGATAAATTTTCTATGTATTCAAGGGCGTCTGCCCTTTGTAATCTAAGATAAAGACATAAATATTCAAGAAACTTTGAAAACGAATAAAAAAATATGATTTGTTCAAAACTGCCAATGGAAGGTATAAATATATGTACAGTGTAAATATGTACATATGTATGTATTCTGAATCCGATACTCTCTCCATATGTTTGTATGTAGGAGTGTTAACATCGTAATGTAAATGGAGCATGCTGAAACCGTCATGAAAATTGAAAAGTCCCATAAAAATGCAATCAAACCGTTGCCGCAACCCAAACCCTAGGCAGTCAAAGATCTTTGACCAACAGTCAGCCAGTCAGACACAAGTGCCACGCCCACGCCCACCCATTGCCTCCCAATCGAGTCAGACGGGTAATAAAAAACAAAAATAAAAAAAGAAAACAGAAGCTGCCAACAATTTGACTGCAAAATAAAATTTGGCAACTGGCAACGGGCCACAACAGAAACAGCAGCAGCATCAGCAGCAGCAGCCAACCTGTCTGAATCCGTTTAGAGTGAGGATGAATTTCAGAGGTGGACGTTGAAGGTGGAATGGTTGAAAATGGAGATGGAAGATGGAGTCTTGTAACAGAGTTCCATGCCGACTTTTGACAGCCAGCAGACAGCTGCAGTTGGGGAAAAACGCTGATAGGCAATCGACTTGACTTTATTTCAATACCCTCTCTCTTCCACTTGCCCCCCTCAAGCACAACACACCGGGTACAATTTCCTCTTTTTGCTAAACTTGTACAATCCAAAAGCGTAACTTTTACGCCAACTCCGCATTTAATTTTTAGTGGTCTTTATTGTTCGTTTCTGTCTGATTGCATTGCAGTGCAGTGCAGTGCAGAGGCACTCTAGATGAACCAATGTAGGAACTGCGGTTCTTATTCTTCTTCCACTTTTACTACTTTTCCTCTCTCTTTCTTGCTGTTGTTGTTGGTTATCGCTTATGGCCATATCATGGCATTTAAAATTCAAAGTTCATTGTGCTCAGCATCGCCCACACTGAAGCCCGTTTATAATGGCCAAACTAACTTTCAAATTGCATTTGGCATATTAACTTTGTATATGACTACGGAGAGGGATACACTAAGGGAAATTCGCACTTAAGCTGCTGTATATCAATATATTCTGCATTATCTAACTATGGTAATGTTTTTTAACAGTCGAAATGATCTCGATGATTGTAAAACTTTAGAGAATATCTAACTCCCTCTATTCATCTACAGCTGCTCTGTTGTTCTTTCGTTCTTGTTCTTTCCGTTAATGCATTATCCGGGATAAAGCCATGCCTTCTAAATAGGGTGAAACAAAAGCTATGCACAAGAATATATAGAGTGTTCTTTGTACAACACGGATGTTGGTTTGTTCAGGAGTTATCCTTACACACAAATGAGTAGAAGGATTTCATATCCATTAGCATTCAACCAAAGAGTTTGAAAACAAAGCAAATAATAGGAGTTCAGATGGTTAAATTATCTGGGATGGTTAACTGAAAAGTATTGATAGCGCTTAAAAATTTGAGGAAACAGAAAAGATATCCTATAAATTACAATTTGAAAGGGATATAACTCTTATCTTCAAAAAAGTATGTAAAATACTTACCACACTTGAACGCCAACAAGTCCCTGCTTTAAGCGCTCCATATCGGTTTGCGCCCATGCTGGTCTCGCCCACAGCGATTTGTGATCCAAATCATGACTCAGATGCAACTCCAGACTACTGTGGGCATATTTACGTACATTCCAGGCATAATTGTTATGGCCATCGACAAGGGGAACTTCACGCAGAATGCGTCGAACGATTCTCAGTCTTTGGGCATGGGAATTGCGGCTGGGCGACATTAAAAAATGCTGATAGGCCAATGTCGCTGCAATGGCCAGAAGACAAATGGCACTAACGAGAGTGAGGGCGACCAGCCAGGAGCCGCGTCTTGTTTTATGCCCAGCAGCGGCACCAACACCAACACCGCCGCCGACACCAGAGTTTTGTTTTGCTTTGCGACCAGATTTGCCCTTGACCTTGCCGCACGAAGAGGCAGCAACACCGGCCAATGCTGCCGGCGAGGTGGGTGACTTTGCATCAAGACCAACAACAATATCGCCACCAACAACCACAGCACCCCCGGCCAATGCTGTGCCGAAATTCACTTTGGATTTCTGTATGCTGGCTATCTCGCCGCCGGAGTCACTATTCGAGATGGAATTCTGGCGGGACAGTGTGCGGCGTATATTTGAGTGTTCGGTTACGTCTGGAAGGCCGCCAAAGCCGGTTGTCTGCAAAGAGTAGGAGAAAGAAGGTGAAAAAGTTGTTTCATTAAATGTGTACCAGAAAAGTTGCTTTACTACGGTTGGTATTCGGGTTGGGGTTGGGGTTGGGTAGGTTCTACTTCTTTGTTTGATTTTGCACGCTAATTAAAACTGCAGCCGAAAGATGATGGCAAGCCATCAGTTGAAAACTTTCCACGGGTCTTACAATATTCATAACAGGCTATACATGAAGGAAACATTGAAACTTTTTAATGAACCAAAAAAACGAGAAAGTTGTTTTTTAACACATTTCACGCGCCGAATCTCATATACACTAGGACAGGTCATGTAACATGTATGTAACTCAGCACAAGCTGACTGGGAAAATGGCTAACTTTCTTTAAAATGAATTGAGATTTTTAAAGTGTATTCAACGAAAGAGTAAAAAAAGGTCATTAGAAAAGAAAACCCAATGCCATTAGATGGCCACACATGTTGCTGCTGTTGTTCTTGTTGTTGTTGGGTGGGCCGGAGGGTGGTTTAAGTTAATCTTGTCATCATAGAAGTCCAACATAATTAAACCAGGATTTCTCCTACCCGCTCATTGTCAGTCATAATTCATGGGTCACATATGTGAGATGAATACATATGTACATATATGAATGTATGTATGTGTCCCCAAGGTCCAGAATCCGAAATGGGTAAGAAAGTTTGTCGTGCAAAAGTTTGAGCATAAAGTTTACTAACGGTATTGCTATGATTTGTTTATATTGCGACTACTGCCTTGAGGAATTATGACAAAAACTCATAAACTGTGGCAAAAGTGCAAAATACAAATCAAATCTAACTAAGCACGCACTTTTCCATGTACAAGCATATACTTATATATACACATGTGCATACATATATATATCTCTTAGTGTATATAGACAGAACGAAAATGAAGTTGAAACATTGTACGGCACCAAGGAAACAACTAACCAGAAAGGATGCCAAAATGATTTGTTCTGCATGTGCCCCCAAAAAATATTGTTTCAACCTCGTCCTCATAATGAACATCTTCATCATCATCATCATCATCTGTTTCTTTTCTCTTTTATTTGTAAAGTTCTTTTCCTAGTTGCTGTTGTTGTTTTTTCTGCAGTTTCCGTAGATGGAAAACATGTTGTATTGTTCAAGTGTGTATAACCTCTATATTCTTCTGTTCTAGTTAAGGAGGAGTTAAACATTGGGTAAATCGATAATTTTGCAATAAAAACAATTGCTTTTAACCACTTTCTAACGAACATTGCCGTTTTCACTGAGCGATTGATAAGGATACTAACAAAGCTACATATACGTACATATGTATATAAAATCACAAAAAAACTGAAAAGCTAAAGGTTCATTCAGTTATCATTTCACAAAATGTTCAGGTTCAAAATTCAATTTTTTTCTTGGTTTTCCATGCCTAGTTTTATCCGGTCTCATTCACTTGACTTGAATATGCGGCTAATTAGCTGGAAAATCGGCATCACATGGCGTATGAGCAATGTGCAGATGAAAGGGAGAGCGAAAATTGTTCAAGTTCTCTCTGTGTGTGTGTGTGTGTCTTTTTTGTTGCTCCTCTTCCTTTGGACTAAAAAAAAAAATTAATTAAATAAAATACATACACATACACACACACACTTACACTTACACATACCAACGGCGGAGGCTGCTAAAAATTTTTGCAACTATTTTTAATTATGAATTTCAAACATCAGACGTCAGCGGGGTAAAAACGGCAAAGGCAACGAACGAAATTAACTTTTATTAATGCTGGCAAAACTTTCCCCCAACGATGAAAGTTCACAACAAAAAAAAAAAACACACACACACAAAAATCACTTCATACAATATGCATTGTTATTGCAACGACTTCAAAATACCCTTTTGCTAAGGTGCTACTATACTTGAGAAATATTTTTAATTTTTTGTTTTGCATCCACAACACGTGTCAAATATCAAAGCAGACATCTGAGCAGGGTTGATTTAAAATTGATCGATATCAATTAACAGCTGCGAAAATTGTTTAACTTTTAATCGAAATGAATTCTGGCCAAAAATGTTAGAATTAAGAGCCATATATCCATATCAGGCTGCTCTGCAAAATTCAATTGAGTCGTCTTTTTAGTGTTGTATTACATTTGTTTTGGTAATTGGGCTTTTGAATGTGTCATAACATTGATTAAAACTATTGCTATTAGTTAGTTGTAATCGGAAACGGCTAATCTGTTATATCTGTTGAAGTTAATCCAATTGACAATGAGTTGGCCAAGACTTATTAGAAGAGAAGCAAATCAGTATTTAAATGTCTTTCGTTTTATTTTATATAATTTTGTTCTTCTCAACACTGTATTCTGTTTTCTAGTATTGCAAAACGGTGATGCCAGTTTAGCGTTATTTGGAAGTGACAACGTGTTAACTTAAATGTTTACATAAAAAAGCTAAAAACAAGGATGTTCAAATGGGATAAAATTACTTGGAATGTTATTTAGATTAGGGTAGTTCATGTATGTATAACTTTAATATACCCCTTTCACTTAGGTTATAGTTTACAGGGTGTAAGAATGATAACAAGAGGGAACTGCAGAAAATCATCTCAATTTATTCAATTTTTAATAAAAATGCAAATATTTTACGTGCTTCCGTTGCAGTTATCTTTTTTTATGCATTTTTTTCTAGTTCTTTTTTTTTTTTAAATAAAATTCGCGAAATTTATTTTATTTTTTATATATTTTTCTTTTATTTTTTTTTGGGAAGAGGAAAATGCTGTTTGGCTGCTTAAAAGGCGCTTCATTTTGTACGCTGCGCTTTTTTAGAGAAAAGTTTGCTGCTGTTGCCAGCGTGAGTGGGCGTAGCGTAGGGGCATAACGGCGGAAAGTGGAACAGAGGAGTCGCATTATCATCATTATCATCATCATCATTATGGGCATCGTCATGGGAGCCTGAGCTCAGGGCTGGGCTTTGGTAATCCAGGAAACAGCTTTGGCCACAGTTTGCGTTGACTTTGCTCGCATTTGACGGTTGGTAGATAAAACACCGTAAGGGATGGTGTGAGGTGGAGGAAAAACTATTCCAAAATTCATGGGCACCAGGTGACAACATTTTGGAGGTTTGTTCACCATAGTTTTATTTTAGTTTTATTTTATGGTCTTCTTTTTTGTTTTTTGTTCTCATTCCGAGGGCATTGAGTTTATAATTAGTTTAACTTGGGTCATGTCTGGCACTTGACATGCTTGGCAAAAAGTTTTTTTTTTTTTTTTTTGTTTGTAAAGCACCCTACCGAAATTTTAACATAACATTAAAGAGTACATTAACAGTAACATTAACATTAAAGAGTAACATTTCTATCGTCAAGTAACCTTTGCTTTTGCCTTTCGAAAATATTTGTTCACATGCTCAATATACTTTTGGAGTAATCACAAAAAAAAAAAATTATTAAAGAACAAAAAAAGAAAAGAAACAAACAAACAACCAAAAACACTCTCATATTGAAACTGCTGATAAATTCCTTGGATTCATTTGTCGATTTGGTGACCGAAAACATGTACAAAGATGTACCTCGGATAAGAGGCAACCCGGACAGCTTGCTCGATGCCCGTTATCATAATAATATTGTGGGACAGCAGATGAATGTGGTCTTTATCAGGGACATGGAGGGCGGCGGTGAGGATATAATTCCCTTTGCTCTTGGAATGTGGGATGAGCTGGACTTGATCGGAAATCCTATACAGCAAAATGAACAGAACGATGTCCGTCCAACTGAAGAACCGCCCAATAACAATAACAATAACAACCCTTCAACACGGAATTAACCATCAAGGACTTCTAAGTGTTCTACAGTTTATAGGCAATTAATAAATGCGTTAAACAATTTTCATATGCTTTTCTTTAATTGTCTGGTATAAAATGCAACACAAACTTCATTTCAAGGATAAAACGAGAATTAAAGAGGCGTAGAGTGACGGATCCATATTTCAAAGTGTATTTTCCCGTAAGTTTCAAATGTTTAATAAGCACTTTAAGCTTGAAAAATCGTAAAAACCCAACGGCCATTGTCCAGCCAATAGAGAAAAAGAGACGGAGACGTGCAAATAAACAGACAAACAGACAAATACCAAATGCTAACAGAGTCATAGCCGCCAATTCGCCAGCGGGTAAGTTTTTAGTTCCTCTTCGTCCACACGTTGGTATATTGTTGGCATCCTGATTCTGATGATGTCCATCAGCGTGAAATGCCCCAAAAATGACATTTGCAGGAACAGAGAAAAACTAAAACTTTTGGTGACTTCAATATACCCTGGTTTTTTTCATTCATCTCATAATTATTACTTGAGGATTAATTAAATACTAATTTTTGATTGCTTTCAGCTGTCAATTGCTGTCAAATCAATGCGTTTATTTTTTGCAATTTTTCTCAATCATTGTTTCGATGCTATTTTTGCTAACTTTCATAATGATCTCTAATCCACACTGAAATTGCAGGGTATGCATAACAAAAACTAAGTAGAAAGTTGCCAACGTTGACATGAACAACGGCATCCGCATCAGGCATCAAGCATCAGCCATCAGCCATCGGGCACAAGGCATTGGGCATTGGACATTGGACATTGGACATTGGGCACCGGGCACCATCAACAGCTGCCAACAACCGATGTCGACAACTCCTTCCAAAACCAAAGTCGTCCTGTGTGATGCTTCAAACTATATTTTCCGCTCTCTCTCTCTCTATCTCTCTATCTATCTATCTCTCAATATCTCAATCTCTGGGGTCGGTCTCCTCTGGACATTGGCTCCATCGCTTTCATACTACAATGGCAGCAAATTGAAAAAGTTCACCACAAAAATGTACTTCATATTTATATATACAAGTTTCTTTTTAGCTTTTTTGTTCAGCAAATCAATCATAATCAAAAGTTATGAACGCACTCTATAAATGCTTATGGAAAAGTTTATTGCATTATGTGTAGAAGCCAAGTTTAATCTAGGATATCAAATTAAAATGAAAATGAAATATTATCTCAGCATTGATGGCAAAGTGATGGACAAGAAAGAAACTAACTTTGTAATAATTGCTAAGCGAAAGCTTTTGCCAAACCCTTAAGGCTAGCGGATTCGTGATTGATTTTAGTAAGCACACAAAAGGTGAACTAGCTGTCCATATACATAGATAGTTTTTAAGACTTCTAAACTATAAATAAAACATAAACTTATCAGATATGAACCCAATTCTATCTTATTCTTTGATTTGTAAACTAAACTTAACCGTTTTGATATACATATGCTACAAGATTAGGTCTAAATCGAGAATGATATTTTATTTGAATATAGTTAAATCGCTGAACTTTTAACTAGCTTTATGTTAACCATTTCAAGTCCTTTACAATTTTATTTTGTTCTATAATTAGTTTCTCCTTTTCTACTTGGAAGTAGGTTTTTACCATACTCCTAGTTCAAGTTTTGTATGAACATCTTGTTACATGGGGGAAAAAAACCCTCGATCCAAAAGCACTTGTCATTTGTAATATTTTATTACCTAGTTTTTTCTTATATCTTTTGTCACATTTATTTATAACTTTATCCTGAGCTGTAAGCATTTATCAATTTCGCATGGAAATTTTGCACCGGCCAAGTCATAAAGCTGGAACAAAAACTATGAGGATGTTCATGTAGACAACTTCTTTTCAACATGGTGCCAGGAGTCACCCAACTGCCACATAATATTTTATCCTACTGTTGCATATATGTACATACATATACATATACATAGATAGTGCTCTGTATGCAGTCTGGCATAGTTTTTTTTTGGTTGTTTGGTCTAAAATTTGTTGGACAGAATTCGTGCAGTGCAAAATATACAAATCTCAGAGTTTTGTTTTGGGGTGCAACAACAAAAAAAGAGGGGAAAAACGTAGAAGAAGGAGCAAAAGGATTTTTAGTAAAAAAAACTGCAACTGCAAAAAGGGAAAATAATGGCGGAAACTATAAAGCATTCCGTTACAGTTTTTTTCTCTAACATTTTGCTTTTGAATCCCTGCCTCTTGGTTTTGTTTCTAGTTAGACAGGATTTTGTTGCCATTTTCATTGTTGGTGTTGTTGCTCCTGTTGCTGCTGCCGCCTGCCTTTTGTGTCATGCGAGAGTGACTCTTCTTTTCACTCTTCTCCTGTATTCTAAGCGACTTCAACAGTCTGATGTGTGGCAGGTAGCTGATGCTGCCACTGCTTCTGGTGGGTGGAGAGTTTCCTTTTCACATTGTAGCTGCTGTATCGCCTGCCTCATTTTTATTTAAAACTCAATTGTACGAATTTTTACCCCGGGACATGCAAGATAACAATGAAGCCAATTTGTACACCGTCCGCTTGACACATCAACAAAAAAAAAAAAAAAAGAAGAAAGAAACGAAAAAAAAACCTCCCACCCAAAAGAAGAGAAGGGCGGTGGCAGCAACATCCTTCTGTATGATCTGCTGTGTTCCTTTTTAGACTTCATGCTAGGGTCAGTGCGTGTCCTCACACAGCTTGCGTGAGTTGAATGAATGGCATCCAAGTGTTGTTATAATTTAAAAGCTAATCTACTTGATAGCTATTGAAGTTGGTAACAAAAAGCATAGCTAAGGAAAAACTCTAGTGCCACCTAGTTAATAGAAAGTCAATTAGACGAGATATGTACATAGATCCTAAGCTAAGTCTATACTATGAACTCATTCCATCATTGGATGGAAGAAGAATTTCATTAACAAATTGCTGATGGACATGTGTGATAAGTTTGTTAATTTTCTTAATCACAGCCTCTTTCTCCGATTCAGTTGTTCATCAATGAAAAATGGTTATTTCTCACTTCTTGCTCCTACTCAATTTGAACACAGATTCGGATTGTTTTTTTGTCCCAACCGAACTCATAACATGACAGGGAGACAGAGGCTGGACCAAGAGCAGAGAGGACACACAAAAAACAAAGTGCTTTTCATCATTTCAATGCCAGAAGTTGGCACTCAACGAAAACGATTCGAACAATAGACATGAAGGGAAGGACACGCATGGCGACATAATACATAATTCGATTTCTAGTAAAACAAAGGATTTCTCTGAAGATAACAAAATGTCTAATTTGAATGCGGACAACTTTCTTTTAAATAACAATCGAGGTCGACTTTAAACATACGAGCAAAATCAGTAGGCACCTCCAAAATTGCAGTGGCTAGAATTGCCTTTTGTTTTTTTTTTGATTGGGTTTGCTTTCTATTTGTTAATATTTAAGGGCTTTGGAAATAATATAAGGAGTTTTTTTTTTTTAGATAATTTCTAGAGATTTTTTAAGGCCAAAGTATAAAATTTTATTTTCAATTTAAGTTAAAGACATTTATTTGGTTAACAATTCTCCAAGATCCGCCCACGTAGACTGCTTGTCTATGGATGGTTTAATGTATGTATTCAATCAGGGTTTGGCAAACTATTGGCAAAGTTTAGGAGCACCAACACAAGGATAAGCCATGATAATCGTAGGAGTTGATGGTGGACAAAAGCGCAACAAAGCGTGGAAATAATAAGAAAAAAGAAGAAGCATTCATTTTTGTTTTCTATTCTTTTTTTGTTCGGTTTTTTTCTATGCTTTGCTTTTATGGCTTTGACTTTTGGCGGCGGCGAATGCACTGCAAAAACGATGAAGAGAATAAGAAGAAGCGTTGCGCATTGCAATCGCTGGAACCGAAGCTGAAGGCTACAGAGGAGAACTGAACAAAACTGGAGAAACGACATTTGCAACATTTAATTTATTATTCAAATGTGAATAAATGGCGCCAACGGCCAAAGATGACAGCGCATTCAACGCTGTGACTAATGGCCGCAAAGGACAATTGGCCCCAGTGTCCTGCTGGCAAACATTTTCGCATTCCGCTACACATCCTCCATATATCCGATAGTAGCATATACATATATACTCACACACACAGTTCAGTTGAATGCACATCTTTATTCTGGCTGGGTTTGAAATTTGCATTTGGATTTTGAAGATTCGATAAGAATCAAGCGTTGAATTTCATACGCTTATTTCTCTGTCTGTAAAGTCCTTACAAATTGAGTTACATGTAAATAAACGTTTATCAAATGATGTGGTAGGTCGGTCGGTCATTCGGTCGATAAAGTGTCTAGAACAAATTACAATGGAATCGTTTAGCATTTGTCATTCTCCCATTGTCTGATGTGTGGATTTAAATAACAAACCAGCAACAACGACAAAAAAAATGAATGAATCTTCTTATGTGGCTTATTCGATAAATAAATAAATGATGGTCTAGGCAAGATGTTAGAATATCCTACAGCAAATGAAATCTATTTTGACTTCAATCAAAAATTGGAGTTTCCGTTAAATTAACCATGAGATATTAAGATTATACCCAACATTTGGTATTAGAATAAGTTGTTTAGTTGCTCTAGTCTCCTAGAAGAGCAATGAATTTTCTTTTGTGAATTATAGGGCACCTAGATTTACATGCGATTTTCGATTCATTTGATGACTTTGCTCAGTTTTTCTTTAATGTAGTTTTTAATCCTTAATTATTTGACCCATCTGTAGAGATTACAGCTTTAGCGAATGGCAAATCAGGACTCGTTTAGCAAAGACTAATGCTAATGAAAGAACTTGAGTTATATTGTAGCTAGATTGTCTCTAACAAATTTCCAGAAAAGTTACTATAATATTTTCATTACATTGCATTGTGAGTGTAGCTATGCAATTAAGAATCAGCATTCTTCTCAAGGTTTAGATTTTTAATAACATTCGATAGATTTATAAAATCGAGTTTATAAACTTTCTGTGAATAGTAAACATAGACAAAATTACCGAATCACAAGTGATTTAACCTTGAGAATTGTTTTCCTTTGTGTTTACTACCCATACCCCCACGCCCACACAGAGTCACACATTCAACTGTCTTATTATATCTTCTTTCTGGGTTTTCTTAGAAAAACCATTGGTTGTTTTATCTGCCCTCCATCTATAAACAATAAAAGTAAAATGAGATTTCCAAGTCATTCGATTCTCTTATTCGGCTTGGCTCTAACTTTCTCGCACTTTAATCGCGGCACGTAGAGGCAAAAGACCTGGGTAATAATCGTAAATATTACGCCATTCCATCACAATGGCGGACTAAGGGCCATGAATGACAATTACCTGGTAGTCCATGTAGTTGTCAAAGTGCATGTAAGAGCAGCCACTGCCAATACCAACGCCACCGCCAACTCCCATGGCAGCAGGGCCGGGGCCAGAGGCATCACCAGCAGGTAGGGGAAAACCATTTTCGTCCAATTCCACGGCCGGTGGGGGCGGTGGTGACGGTGGCGGCAAATTGTCACCCTTAAAGGATACGCGTTTGGGTTTACTCTGTTGGCCACTCATAAGACGACGTCCGCGTCCCATTAAAGTGCCGGAACCCATCATATAAGAAAGTGAGCCACAACCTATGACAACATCTTGCTGCTGCTGCTGCTGCTGATGTTGTTGTTGCTGTTGTTGTTGTTGTTGTTGTTGGTGGTGCTGATGCTGCAAAGTGGATAGACCACAACCGCCAAAACGAAAATGTGGCATGCAGGTGGTCGTCACACTACCGGCTCCACATTCGCTGCCCTCGAAATCGCTCTCAACATCGGGTACAAAGGCAGCGGGTTGAAAGCCGCGTGGCAAAGTCGCCGCACCACTCGGTGGTGTTGGTGCTAGGGACGATGAAGCTGACGGCTGGACGCGACCCAAGGTGCCTGTACATAATATGTTAACGGGAGTATGTTGTGAGTGTGGATGCTGTTGAAGCTGGTGTAATGAGTGTGGAAGCTGTTCGCCGCCGCCGCTTTGCAGGAGGGCCAATTCGCCGCCATTTGTTACCGCCGCCGCCGTCGTTGGATCTGTAGTTAGTATGTGCGTGGGCTGCAGCTGATAGTAATGCTCTCCACCCACTACTGGTTCTGATGTTGATAAGCTGCCGCCGACGATTCCGCCACCGCCACCGCCGCTATCAATAATGCCGCCGGCTCCAGGAGCCAGCAATGCTGTGGGTATTACCATTATCGGCATCATGGTGGAGTTTTGAGCATTCGCTGCCTCACCAGGCTGAAGTATTTCCATTTGGCACATCTCCTCGTAGCTCAGAGGACGCAGGTGTTCCATATTTGGAGCTCCTGCGATGAGGGCGTGGCAATAGGATTTACTTTAATTCACTTTAATTTCCTTGTTGATGGTTAATCCTTCGTTTCACCTGCACACACACACACACACTGAAACTCAAACGCTTAAGTCTATCCTTCTTAACTTTGTCTCTCTCGTTTGTCTTCTCTCTATCTCTGTCTCTCTTTCTCTCTCCCTCTTTCACTCACTGTGCGTGTGTGTTTGGGTTGGGAGTTTTCGCGCGGGCTTCGGTTTTGTTTTATACGCGCGCAGACATTAGTCCTTCCCAAAAAGCCTTATTTTTTCGGACAACTTTATCTCGCGACAGTCTTGCAGCAACTGAAACTGTCTGGTCCAATCTCTGGAGATTTTTGGCAAATTTTCGCCCAATTCGCCCCGTGTGTGCAGAGCCAACGCATGCGCCTGCTCTTCGCCGTCGCCATCTTGGCCTGAGCCGCTTGACGTTTTTGTTTTGATTCCACTTCGTTGTCATTGTCGACGGGTCGGAGGGGCGTACAGGGTAATAGGCATATCGGGTTGGCCATTCCGTCGAAGCTCTGTTGGGAAATTAAAATACTTTCAAGCTGCTGCTGCCATCAAATGCGAATGCAAGATTTTAATTGCTGCGTCCCAAATTGGGTGGGCAGGCGTTCGCAATGCAGCTGGGGGAGCAAAACCAGGCAATGATGCCCAGATGGTGCAACCAACTGTTGGGCCAAATGCCCCCATTGGGATCTTGCTTGATGAGCAGCAGTGCTGCCTCAAGTGGAAATGACCTGGCTGAATGAGCGTTAATTACACGCAAATTGTGAGACCGAAAATGTTTATGTTTTTGTTCAGATATTTTGATACCCCAAGGTTTACATGTAAACTCAGATTTTAGTTTCAATGCTATAGAATATTGAAGGTAGAGGGTACATTTATACTATGAGAATATATTTTAAACTTCAGCTATTCTAAATACATAATTGCTCTGCCAACTGTTGTTACAATTTATGTATGTGTGTATGTATGTGTGAGCCACTTTGACTGGCTTTGCACAAATGACAGCAGGAAAGGACTTATTAAAATTCACTTGACTGATGACCAGACACTTTTCACAGTTGGTTACATTCGACTAGACAGAGCCTAGATTTTCATTTTTCATTTTTTATAAATTTTAAAATTTTTCTTCTCTGTTTGTGCTTTAAAGCCCTTTAGCGTGGTAAATCAACCATTTAATGATGGCATGAAAAAAATGTTAATAATAAGATAGATGTAAATAAATCAAATGTTCATTTTTTTTGTTGTTGTTGTTGTTTGTTTATGCTCTTCTAAAACCCTCAAGCATATTAATCCACACTGTTTTTGGGAACGAATGAGTTACTGGCGAGGGTTAGTCGATGATTAAAAACTTTTAATTGCTGGGCTCTGGAAAAATTGAATGAACATTAAAGTGAGCCATGGAATGGGAAGATCATGAATCATGAAAATTGTGGATGGATAGAGAGAGAGAGAGAGAGGGTTGCGGGTAGGTGAAACGATGCGAAGCGGTTTTTGGTGGTTTTAAATCCGATTCGCATATTTAAGTAAAATACCTTCAATCCCGTGGACTAAATCGACAACAACAGAGGCGGCAACAACAATGCCAAGAGAACATAGCGAACAATCGAAATGAGAGCAACAAATTTTAACGAGCGCCCCACAAAAACCCCAACGCGATGCTTTTTAAGCTGCCTTTTTCATTCGCACATCTCTTCATGCCCCTGTCCCTGCCCCCATCCGAGCCCCAGACCCTGGCCTAGCCTGTGCCCTATGCCTCTTCATCTGTTCGTATGTACTGTTGGCTGTGTAATTACAAAAAGGCCGTGAGAGAGAGAGCTGGGATTTGATGGGGCGACGGGGCGCAGAACTTTGACAAATGGCACGGTGGGTGGGCAGACACACACACACCCACACACACACAGACGGTTAACCAGGATAATAGGATGAAACAAATGTAAATGAAGCGGGCGGCAGAGCGCGGTTATAGCGGCAATTGTGTAAAAAAAATGAAAATAAAAATAAAAGACAAAAACCGAAACATCGCAGCACAGCCAAAAAACAAAATACAAAAACACGTTTATACAAAAATCTGTTGAAGACATTTCCAACAGTGTGCTTTTTGCCCCATTGCAAATGGAACAACGCCGCAGGCTCTGGACAGAAATCGCAATGTATGCCCATTGCCTTGTAGTTGTAATGGGGCAGGGACAAAAAGTTACCAAAAGAAATATGCTTGAAGACTTGTCTCGCCGAGGAGAGGGAAGCGTGAAACGCGAATTTACATTCCACATTCCCCAACAAAAGAAAAAAAAAACATATTAATTTACAAGAATATTTCCTTCAGGTACAGATACACTAACTAAAAAAAAAAGGAATTCCTATTTCAGAATATAGGCTTAAGCTTTCATATAAGTAACACTTTGTAAATTTTAACATATTTGAGTTAACAATTGAGAAAGTTACGACTAAACGTCCTTTTTTTCGACTTGATTCAGGTCCTGACGAAACGAATTGAAATCTCATTATATTGACGATCGAGTTCATTGTTACGGCATAGGAAATTTATTGTCCTTTTTATCAAAATTTTCCAACAAAAATTAAATAGTTGACATAAGACCGAGCAGAATCTTCCTAGGAAGTGTAATAAAAAATATGTATGTATGTTAAGCGACTGTTTTATGATGATTAAAAGACTCTAGAAAGGGCTTTTGTACCAAGTGGCCATATAATCAATCTAATCTTTTAAGTTAAAGCTATAAACTAAATGCTAATGTCCATCAATAACGTAAGCTCTGATTTATATTTCTTTTTTTTATGCCATTTCGATAAGGTTGTTAAAATTGAAATGTTTCTATTTCCTTGCTAAATTGAATTCCATAAAGACTTTAAAGTAATTTTTAAGATACTCAACCAGGATTTTGGCTACGTACCTAGACAACATATAAGGACGATGAGCTCTGCTTTTCTAACATTAAATGCCTGCGGTAAATCCTTGTCTATTTTCCCTATGCTGTAAGCCTATGGAAATAAGCTTTTCTTTTCTTTCAACAAATTTTTATCAACACGGAAACATTGACATTGAAATCGGTTGGTGAGGGGTCCCTGCTTTGAGGTTAGAACTTTTGAGTAACAATCTAAGATAAATCAAGTGGCATTATGTTACTGTTGCAACAAGATAAATAAATTAACTCCTTCAAGATGCCTGACAGATGGACATGTGTGTGTGTTAGTCCATTCAAATGTGTGAGTCTGTGTCTGTGGTGTCATCTCAAGGGTTTCGTTAAAAATGCGTGAATCCTAACTAATTTATGGTTAATTAAGTTAAAGCATACTCACTAGCATACACACACACACACATATGTACATACAACCATTTTTGTTGAGTCATTATGTGGCATATGCCACGTGCTCGGCAGGTTAGTTAGTTAGTTAGTAGAAACAAAAACCGAAACAAAGGACTTACATCTCCATGAATACCTCGTTAATTAAGAAGCCTGTTATGAGCAGCAGCGGCTTACCCAACGTAATACATTTTTATGGTCGCAAATGGAATTATAACTGCGGGCAGTAGCCCACATTCAGATAACGAGTACAGTTGTTCACCACCCCGTTTCGCCGTTTTCCCCGTTCTCTCCGCTCCATTCTACCCCCCATCCACCCATTGTTCACGTTGCTCCTCCTGTTCGTTTCCCCCTATCATTATCATGATGGAGCTGACTGGCTAGCTGACTCTGGTTCTGGTTCTGGATTCTGGTTTCTCTGGATTCTGGCTATGCTGACTCTTACACTCTTTATCCCTATAGAAATGTGTATGCTCCTGGTTCCTGGTATGTAGTTTGCTTTTGATTCTGTTACATCCCGTTGGGGTAATTTCGTAGACAAACATCATTGGCATTTCTGTTTGATGACTCTGAGTGCCAATTAAGTGTGTGTGTGTGTGTGTGAGAAAACAAGTCCCGGTGTCTGCCCTGCTTCATGGTATATGCCTCTCACCTGAATTGATAGAGTGAATATACAAAAAAGAAAGCATGTACATATTTCTATATTCGTCTCCATAGAGTTATCTATATGTACATCCATACATCCATACATACATATGTGCGGTTAAATTCATGTAATAACAAAATTTTCCTGATTGGCATTCGATAAATGATGATTGATTGACTTGGCAGAGCGTGAAAATCATATATATCAATATGCCTAGCGAAATATTTCACAAATAGCTGTCTCTTTACATCGATGGAATATAATTTTCCCACGGCCGCCATTGTTCCAAATCGCTGCCCATGAAGTTCCCCTAAAGCTGGAATAGGTACACACATATAAAGATAATTCTCAAATTCATTGATTGACTAGTCCTTTGGGTCGAAATCGAACTGATATTTCAATACTACAATCAAGTAAATTCTGATGGTTTGAATAATTTTCATTGAACTTATTTAAATGAAATTTGTAAATTAAATCTTATTTAAGAGAAGTGCACTTTGAATTTTCGCTGACTCTTTCATACCCTTTCGCTTTGTGTGTGGGTACAGGGTATAAAAAAGAGCAGATGACTGAATGTCATTGTAAACTTGAGAGACACTCGAGAAGCCTCTAAGCACTTTATGGCGAATTGTGTCAAGCATACAAAATATATACATATAAATTTATGTTGTATACATATATGTAAAGACATTGGGATGGATTGGTTGTTATTTTTAAAAAACTCAAGAGGTCAAAAGATCTACTCGCTTAGAAAAAACTACGAAAAATTCAATTTTGAAGTATTGTTAACTTGCCTAGAAATCAATTACTAAAATAGTTTAAAATTTATTACGAAATATTGCGTATACGTCATGTTGTCTTGAAGAACTTTTACAAAATGTTTAAAATGTTTGTAAAGAAACAGAAAAACCAATGACAAAATATATTACGCATACGACACGTGACCCTTACTAAAAATGGTTGTTTCACATCTATTTTATGCTTTTTTAGGCTCATTTTTTTTCAAAGTCTTCAATATACAAGGTTTATAAAAATTATATGCCTATAAATAGTATTTAGTTTATTCCTTAAAAATTGGGAAAAAATCAAGGATATCAACAAATGCAATGAAAAACAACCAGCCTAATGTATACATATACATACATACATATATATATATATATATATACGAGAAACAAAACAAACAATAGACCAAAATAAAAGTCAGTGCACCGATGTCTTGATACCCTTAACATTGAATATATTAAATCTACTCACTGATGTTTCTTAGCATCAGTTATTAGATCTAGGCGTCTGAATAGGTATGTAGGGAAATTTACATTCAAGTAATGCCAAGTTTTGATTCAGTCCATTATGCTTTCTATTTTGAAAGGATATAAAAATCAAGAGAGAAAAAATTGATGTCAAGACGAGCGTTTGTCGACCGTGCCAACGCGGCTTCACACCCTTTGATGCACACACACACACACACACATAGGGAGACACATCAACACCCAGTCCAACACACATAGACACATAGACACACACACACACACGTCAACTAATCCAATTTAAATCTCTTAACATGATTTGCCGCTTTCTTTTCATTTTGCTGGATTTTATGCCATTATCCCTTTTTTCGGTTGTAGGGCGACTGTTGACTACTACCACTACTACGACTACTACTACTCCTACTAAAGTTGACTTCCTGTCTTTACTCTTATCTTCTGTCCCAACAAAAAAAGAATAAAGAAAATAAGAAAGAAAAGGAGAAGACCAAGGACTGCGGCTAAAGGGTTTATTTATTTGGTTTAGTCGCCGTTGCCATCGACATTGCTTTTGCCTTTGCCGTTGCCGTTGCTTCTTTTTTGGCTCCCCCTATATATGTATCTCCATTTTGTGATTTAATTTAAAAGCTCACCGGGCGAGGGGAAAGTTTTTTGAGGCACGTGGCCAAGTATAAGCTAACTGGGGCATTCACTGCGTGTAAGAATCTCTATATGTGTGTGTGTGTCTGTATGTGTTTGTGGTGTGTAGGTGTTGCTGTTGCTTTGTATATGGTTAATGTGCTCTATATGCATCAAATGAGAATACGTGCTAGTGACTATGTGTATTTGCTTTTCTAGTAATGTGGATAACAACAAAGTTTAATGGCAAAAATATTCAGTTCAAGTCCACTTAAATTTATACGCGGTCTATCTCAATGGAAGAAACCCTAGTTTTTATGCTGCATGAACCAAGGCAACACTAAAAAAAACCAATTTGAGTAAACTTTTCCACTATACACACATACATATGTATGTACAGAAAATGAAAAGAGCTAAAATATTTAGATTATACGCATTTAGCAAAAGTTGAAATTTGAAGTCTTGTACTTAATTTTATTTCCGTGGTGTATGATATGAAACTTTTCACTTGAATGCTATTACACGAATGTTACATTGGCAATGTTATATCGACAAACGGTTATGTGGTCATTATTTTCTTCCAGTGTAATATTTGTAAAAGTCATCCTTTTGAAAAATTCACACCAGATACTTTTTTGGGGGGTCGGCTAAAACGAGGGAAAAAGATATTCATTGTTGACTTTTGGCACATTTCTGTTGTCATTGGGCCATTTCGATTTCTTTTGATGTTGCCTTTTTCCTTCCAGCCATATCCTTTGACAATTTAAACTTGATTATAGAGAAAAAAGGACAGCATTCCATTCTGTCTGTATGCTGAATTTTGTTCCATTTACAGTATTTGGCAAGAGAACAAAATTTTGAGAATTTTCTTTCCCTTTTTTCTCGAAGTAATAGTTGTTGCTTAATTAATTTTCTATTCATCCTTCTTTTTTTGACTTTGCTATATTTCACTTTCGATATATAGACATCATAGCCCAAACTGATGCTATTATCATAAAGAACACGATATTTTGGTTTGATGAAAAAGAAATTAACGAGCTGGGCAAGTGGCCACACAGTCCATTCGGCCTTGTAGAGTATCAATGCTTTATCTGCAATTTCCTCTTTAAGCTCTGTCCAGTTTTTATTCTCTAGCAAACCCATGGTGACAAAGAATACCACCAAATAAAAGGGTGAGCACACGAATTCATCTAGCAATATTTTACGTAAAACCACACCAATTGTACGCTTTGGATAAACATAATCTAAGTATTTGTACCAAAAATGACATACAAAGCCCACGGTAAATCCAGATATACCCATTCGCACAGTACGTGTGCGATCCCATTTATCAATTTCGTGAGTGTAACGTTCATATGATTGCTCCAAGGCATCACCGGCCATACTCAGTGCCACGGACATACCCATATTAGTGTAGACCAGATATTTTGAACTGAATGCATAGCACTTCCATCGATTTAATGATAGCGCCAGATTTCTCCACATTAATACTTGATATGACATTGCCCAAGAGAATAGTTTCTAAGAAAATTTTGTGAATTTAATTTCCGTGTAAAGCCAAAAACAAAAACAACAAAAAATTTACTAATAAATTTCGATGACAATAACAAAGAAATACTATTAAATACGAAAAATAAAGCAAAGGATGTTCTAAAAAAAAAAAAAAAAAACCAAAAAAAAAATAATAATGGATAACTGTGGCGGAAGATGGGATCACGACACGACTCTCATTTTAACTTCAAAAACAAACAAGCAGCGAAATCAATTTGACGCCATCAAAAGCAAAATGAGTTTTAAGGGGATTTGTGCAAAGGTACCGAACGACATTACAAATTCACATACAGAGTCATTTAACGCCCAGGGCGAGGGACAAAAACATAACACACAACAAACAAACAAACAAAAAAAAGGGTTTACTAGACCAAAGCCAAACAAACGCTTCACGCGGCATTCAAATGAAGGCCAACGCACATGTTGCTCTGCTCCAATTCATATATCCACCCATACATTTACATACATATATCCTTACTCCTCCAGTGCCCTCTCCTTTTCCATTTGGCGCGCATTTCGGGGAGTTAATTCTACTACCAAATCATTTGCACACGATTCTCAACATTTTGGCAACCGCAAGTAACCAAAACCCATAGCCCTTTCGTTTAGACCCCTTTGGGAAATCACATTGTGCTATATACCTCATGGAAATAAGTATATGTGCACAATGTTTTTTGTTCATATTTTAATTAAAACTAATCAAACAATTATTTTTGGAACGCACATTTTTTCTATTTGGGCCTACTGCAAGAATGTTCTTGCAAAATTCTTCTTTCGCCACCGTTCGCGGTACCGTTATCACCGTTTTGTATGGCAGCATATTACTTTTCATAGGAAAGATGTATATGTGCAATATGACATTAGTCGGTATTTGGCAGCGATTGCGGTCACATAAAAAAGTTTGGCAGGTCTTTTTTATTTTTTTTATAATTAAAAACGTAAGTAAACAAAAAAAACACGTGGGCAACTAGAAATTATTATATTGTTGTGAAATTGCCTTTAGGATGCCACGTGGGACACATTTAAGCGCTGAGGAGCGTGGCTTGATTCTAGGCATGAAAGAAAGTGGTAAAACAATTGCAGAAATTGCTTCCCGAGTGAATCGTCATAAAAACACCATAGCAAACTTTTGCAAAAATGTCACCAATTATGGTAAAATCAAGCGTACCGGCCGACCGACGAGCATCCAAGAACGCTGTAAAAGGGAAATTTGGCGTCTTGCTGCCAAAAAGGAGATGTCCTGCAGCGAAATTTGCAGTCATCTGAATCTCAACGTGTCCAGGAGACGGATCAACCAAATAATTTCCGAAAATAAAAACATTTCATATGCTTTGCGAGAGCCTGTCCCGAAGCTACTACCACGCCACCTTAAGGCCCGTTTGGCGTTTGCCGAAAAATACAAATTTTGGACTCACGAGTTCCGAAATGTAATTTTTTCAGACGAGAAAAAATTTAATTTAGACGGTCCAGATGGGTGCCACAAGTATTGGCGAGATAATCGACTGCCACGGCAAACGCGTCACAAACGCAACTTCGGAGGAGGGTCTTTAATGGTATGGGCTGCCTTTGGATACGCCGGAAAGTCCCGAATATGCTTTATTCAGACAAAAACAAATGCGGAAATGCATATTCAACTTCTAGATATAGAGCTCGTTGCTTTTTCGGAAAAATTTTATCCTGACGATATGATTTTTCAACAGGACAATGCTCCAACACACACGGCAAAGTCTACAAAAGAGTTTTTTCCTCACGTAATATTGATGTTTTAGAGTGGCCAGCTTTAAGCCCAGACCTTAATCCAATTGAAGACATTTGGGGCATTTTAACGGCCAAGGTTTACAAAAATGGACGTCAATTTGACTCAATAGTGCACCTTAAGCAAGCTGTGCTCGCTGAGTGGGAAACAATTAGCAAATCCACTCTGGAGAAATTGGTAGACTCAATGCACAGTCGCCTAAACAAGGTTATTCAAGTAAAAGGCCATCATATTAATTACTAATCATAAATAGATTAGTTGAAATCATTCAAATCGGCTAAAATTTCGCCAAAAGTGAAATATGCACATATAATTTTTTCCTATGAAGATTTTTTTTTTCTTTCAATATTTTCATGAGTTTAAAAAAAAAAATGAATTTTTGTTATTGTTTTTTGTTTCTTTTAATTATAATTACAAGCTACAATAAAGTTATTATTTTTCTTTCATTTGAAATATAATTTTTTTCCAAAAATTGTCTTGCACATATACTTATTTCCATGAGGTATATTGCTGCGACCTTCGCAGCAGCGAATTGAAATATATTTACGGCTTTCTACATTTTACGCTAAAAATCCAATTTTATTTTTATATGTATGTTAGGGGTTTTCGTTTTTTTGCATTGTTGTTGTAGTTGTTTTGCTTTCTTTGCCGAAAATTCGCCATAAAACAAGGCAACGAACCCCAAACCTGCCCGCAGGGGACTTCCGGTCTTCGAATCGCAGGCTTTAGGCACTCCTGTACGGTACTTGGGCATTGAAATCTGTTTCATTAGCGCTCAATGTTAAGCAAATGAATTTGTTTTCGGCCTTTTTCGCATTGTTATTGTTGCTTGCATGGAAGGAAAAAATATTTAAATCCATGAAAAAAAAAAAAACAAAAAGAAAGAAATAACCCAACCATTTACTGAAATGTTTACCAATGCCGAGCAAACACACACAAAAAAGGGAAAAGCGCAAATTTACAATAACTAAAATAAATGGGAATGAATTTTTCAGTTAATTATCTATTGACTTGAGCCCCAAACACCTGGTCAATTTTATTAAGGACCAAAAGGCACACCTCTATATAAAGATCTATTTGTGAAATATTAACATTGTGATTGTTTTAATAAAAAACGATTATTTCAAACTTTTGTAGGAATAAGGAAAACACGATTCAGTTGTTATCCTAACAGAATATTAGATATATACAGTGTGCCACTTAAGTCACCGTACTCTTGTTATATTTTCACAAATCACCAGGTAACTTGGCCAAATCTTTGTTAAATTTAAAAAACTTTGAAGTAGGCAAACAATACAATGATTTTTGATAAAGCCGCAAAAGAAAATTAATTACTTTTAACTTAAGTTTGATAATATTGCAACCAATGTAAACATATTCAAATATTCGCCTCAACAAAAGTCTACGTACTCTTAATTTCTTGAACTGTCTGGCGCCAGCGTTCTTCTTAGAAATAACGGTGATTTTCGAAACATGTGTGCAGAAATACATAAGTAAATTCATTTTCAATTCACAAAATTTTCGATTTTAATAGAAAAAATGCCTCGCAAAGAGTTATCACTTAATGATCGTGGAAGAATCCTGGCACTCCACACAAAGCAGCGGAAATCGTATGCAGAGATAGCTAAGATAATGGGTAGAAGCAAATCCACTATTCAAACTGTCATTGGGCGATTCAAATACGAGGGACGCATTAAAAATAACAAAAGATCCGGCCGGCCACCTGTTCTTTCTGATCGTGACAAGCGCACAATTAAGCATTTGGTGGACAAAGATCCGTTTCGTAGCGCAGTGAAGATTGCCTCAGAGTTAGATCGCAACATTGACAAGGAGGCGCACCCGGAAACAGTCCGTAGAGTGATCAATTTCAGGTCCTACACTCCTCGCAAGAAGCCACTCGTAAATTTGACAAATAGGAGAAAGCGCTTAAAGTTTGCCAAAGCGTATGTGGACAAGCCAATTGACTTCTGGCGGAAGGTCATTTTCTCAGATGAGTCAAAGTATAATATATTTGGCTCAGACGGGCGTTTCAGCGTATGGAGGAGACCAGGAGAAGCCCTTAATCCAAAAAATACGATTAAAACTGTAAAACACGGCGGCGGTGGTATTATGGTTTGTACATGGTTATATGTAAGTCTTTAATTAACTTATAAAACTTTGCATATTAAAAGACTTTTAATGAATGTGTGTACATTGCAAATGCCTTTTATTAGAATCCTTACAGTAGAGTTCCAACTAAATTGAACATGTTTATATATTATGTATTATATTTGAAATTCTATTATTGAAATTCTGCAACGCACATTTTTCTTTTGGTGTTGCTAAATTTATTTATTTTTTGTTTATATTTTACCATTTCAGTGTTGCATTCGGAAAATATCGATAAAAAGGTCAATCGAACCGCCGGAGATGGGAACGTTTATGGATGGTCGAATTTCGGCATAATTATCGATAGCTATGTATGTCAGTGTTGCATAATACTTAAAATCATTTTCATCAAGTTGCCATGGAGAAATTTGTTTCAGAAACCCTATAAATACCGGCAGAACTCGCAGGTTTTCTCATTCAGTTACTTCCTTCTGTTCGGACAACAACTGAATCAAATTTTCCTTATCTTAAACCTTAAATCTTAAATTTATGACTTTAAAGATTTTTCCTTAATATTAATAATGCCTAACCACAATTAATAATAATAATTTTCCTTCTGAACGGTGCTTGTTCTGAAACCTACTTCGAATCCTTTTGTAATTAATTAAGAAGTGAAATATCTTAAAATGAACTCAAATTTTTTCGTTAACATTTTGTTGCTGGCAGTCAGAATTGCCTCATTGTTGAATGTTAGTGCAGGGCAGGTGCCAAGCACCAGCATGATTTCGATTTGGATAGCGACGCTGGGGTTTCCTACGTAGTTTACGGGTAAACCGGCAGATTTGGTACTCTGATCCGTCTGCCGAGTGTTACAGTCTTTTCTCAAGATTGTTTACATTGTGAATATGCAGATTTGTTTATAATGGGGCTCGAGTGGCTAACTCCGTAGAATAGGCGAAAAAATTCAGTTGTTTGATTGTGGCGTTTTAATCTTGGTGCCAAGCACCAGCATGATTTCGAGTTGGATGGCGACGCTGGGGTTTCCTACGTAGTTTACGGGTAAACCGGCAGATTTGGTACTCTGATCCGTCTGCCGAGTGTTAGTCTTTTCTCAAGATTGTTTACATTGTGAATATGCAGATTTGTTTATAATGGGGCTCGAGTGGCTAACTCCGTAGAATAGGCGAAAAAATTCAGTTGTTTGATTGTGGCGTTTTAATCTTGGTGCCAAGCACCAGCATGATTTCGATTTGGATAGCGACGCTGGGGTTTCCTACGTAGTTTACGGGTAAACCGGCAGATTTGGTACTCTGATCCGTCTGCCGAGTGTTACAGTCTTTTCTCAAGATTGTTTATATTGTGAATATGCAGATTTGTTTATAATGGGGCTCGAGTGGCTAACTCCGTAGAATAGGCGAAAAAATTCAGTTGTTTGATTGTGGCGTTTTAATCTTGGTTTTACTTGGCCATAAAAATTCGTTTCTTTTAAAATCAAATTTGTTAATTTTGAGGAAGAGAATAGAAAAGCTTGGTTGTCTTGAAGCAAGCCAACAATTTTTAAATGACTATTTAACATCAAAGCCCAGATTGGACATTAATTTTTGGACCGCGCGTTGGTCCGAAATTTCGGCACGACAAAACCTTATTAACATCCCTTAAAGAGGTGGTCGCCAGTGGAAATCGCACTTTAGCTATTAGCACAAATACTGATATATGCAAAGAAAGAAGTTGGCTCATTTGTATCAATTTTATTTGCCCAAAATTGACTTAACTGTTATAAACAAAATTTTTGGAGCGTGAAATGAACGTCCATACTTTTCGTCAGTTGTTGAACTATTTTAAGTTTTTATAATTTTAATCACGGTTTTATTGTTTTGTCTTATTGCCATTTGCTTTAACAAATTTGTTTGCGTTTGTGTTTAGTAATCCCTAAAACTCTTTTTCTTGGGCATTATTTACAATTCACAATCCTTTATTTATTGTTGCCACTTTTGTTCTAGCATCATATCGTCTTCTTTTCTCTTTCTCTCTCTTCGCGTCTCATGGCATGGAAGAGATATTGTGTCGCCTGTCCTGTGGCAGGACAGGACATACCTCGCTGGATGTTCGCCAGACCCATAGAGCATGACAAGAAAAATACAAAAAAAAAAAACATAATAAAAGGGGAAAAGTGAAAACAGGCACGGGCAACAAATGCATTTTCATAGTTTTCTCTACTTTGTTATGCTGATTTTTCACATTTTTCGTTTCATTTTTGTTCCTTTCTTGTTTCTTTTGCTGTGCTCTGGTCTGTTCTTTTTTTCGTTTTTGGCACTGGATACACAGAGTTTGGGGTTTGGGCTTATGGGAATGGGTTTGGGTATGAGTACGGGTATGGGTATGGGAATTGGGTTGGAGTGACGACCATGTGCGCATTTTAATTGAATTTTTATTTCGCTCAATGAAAGCAAAAGCTATATATGTATACATATATGTATATATTGTAGTACATACATATGTAAGGGAGCAGCCAAGCGCAAAAAGTGTCATAATCCCTTACTGCCCTACGTCCAGGCCCAATTCGACGCGCCGCGGCGGAGGGAGGTTAAATTCAATTCGATTAAATGAGCAACTGAAGACCGAAATCAATTGAATGATTTACTTACTCAAATAAAAGAACAGTAAAGAGAAGCGGGATAGAGTGTGTTTATGTGTGTGTGTGTGTGTGTGTGTGAGCGAGAGGGAGCCAGAGCAAAAGATAGAGATACATACATATATATTTTGCAAATCATTCTCTAATTGATTTCAAATCGATTTTTGTATAACATTTTGAATCCATCAAACGTTTGCTTCATCTTCAATTTATGCAAATTGAATTGAAATGTGCTCTTAATGAGATTCCTGATGAGACCACACAAAATGCATTCAATGACAGTCGCAAAAATCTTCATGAATCGAGTATAGCGACCTCCCTGATTGATGAGACGAATTTAAACCAAAATCAATGGCCAAAATAAGAACAAAACGAAAAATGGAAAAACCGTTGACTACTGGTTGAAAAAACCAAGCGAAAGGAAAAATGAATTAAACTGCAGGACAACCTTAATAGAAATCAAGAAGGTAAGTGAAATGGTTTACATAAATCTTTAAACATTTTTGTTTTTGTCTATGTAGATTGGACCAAGAACATTATTAATCAGAAGGAAATCATACCCATTATTAAAGGGAATTCTTATATCAAGTTTGTGTATATGTATTTTGTCATATATGTACATACATGTACAACAACATTAACATGGCCAAATGATGACAGGTTGGGGGGTCAAAAGGTATGTACATTTGCTGGAGCTGCTGCGTATCGTTTGGGGTAAAGGAACTTTTGGCTCAATTTGAATTGTACCATTGGGCCGAAAACCAAGTCAGCAACAGCATCAGTATCAGCAGTTAATGTCAACGTCAACGCCAACGTAAACGAGCAAATTGTCAACATGACGGCAGCAATGCCAGTCGACGCCAGTCGTGCCAATTTCGTTTAAGCAAACAAACAACACCGGTCTACAGACAGCCACCGTATTCACGCCCCGTCGAGCTAACCAAAACAAACCAAGTAACACCCACTAGTCCTCCCATCGGGACTTTTTGGCGAGTGCACAGAAACAAAAACAAATGCTGAAAAAAGAGCAACAAACTGGCGGCATGGAAGAGGGACAGGGACATCTCCACCTGATTACCAAAAGGATCGCGTCATAAGCATGGCGTTTGGTTATGAGGCGCAAAAATCTCATACATCAAGGCGACACTGCCACTGATGAGAGAACGATGAAGAGAAGGGTGAAGGGTGACGGTTGATATACGGTTGGCTTGGCTTGGCTTGGCTTGGTTTGGATTTCAGATTTCAGCACGTCTGAATCAGAGATACCTTTTCCTTTGGTCATGCACCGTGACATAGCCCAGGCATCAGGACATGCAGCAAATAGCATCGCGATGTTGGAAAATGAAACGCGTCGTTGTCTGATGTGAAAATTGAGCACGTGTCGTCCAGTGGCTGTAAACTGAAGTAACATCATTATCATCAGCATCATCATAACCATTATCCCTGCCAGCATGCAGAGTGAATTGAGTTTAGAATGAGGTGTGATGTAAGTGGGCTCCGTGTATGTATGTATGTATGCATTTAGGTACATACATACGTATGTACACCCGGATACTCTAACTCTAAGTGGCACATGAAGCGTTAAACTATTAAGCAGATGCTGCCATCGCCATCGTATCTGACACAAAAAGCTGCCAACACACATCCTTATCCGTAGGTAGAAGTTCATGGTTCTCACACATCTACATGGCTGATAATAAATCATTCCCATGATGCCCACTACCTAGAATGCCATATTATGGTACATAAATTCAGTTGCCTTTATATTTCAAAATGGTAAATTTAATTTTATCATCAAAATGAGGCATGAAATAATCTAAGAATGCAAATGCAAAATAAATTTCAAAAATGTTAAAAAAGGTTTCCTTGTTTCTTAAGGAATCAGAATTTGCGCGTTTGTCCTGATCATTAATCGTTTTGGCAATCCTTCGTGTAGGAAAGTCGAATTAGTTGGCAAATGCAAGTACATTTATTGGTATAAAATGTATTTAATACATGGCACAAACTTTAGCATTTTCACATGTTTTATAAAATATTATTTAATATTTAAGTATACAAATATGAATAGATGTTTGTAGGTGTGTATGCAAGACATCTTTGAAAGGTTAAATGGATGGTGGAGTGACGGCTGAACATTACAGTGCTGGATCCAGGCAAAAGCAACTGGTAAATAGTTCTTCTGCCACCAAAAAGGATTGGATTGGTGGATCTGCTACAATGAAATACATATATATTACAAATACAAGCATTATATTTAAGCTCCCTTTCTCTGGATCCGCCTCTGGCTAAAGGGTATTACAAGGGGCATAGAGGAAAAGGTTTGTTTCCTAATTAGAATAATTTCGCGCTGCGTTGCGCTTGGCAACGTTGCAAATGTTTTGCCAGCTGCTGCTCGAGCAGGTGGCGGAGGTACACACACACACACACACACACACACAAATGCAAACATATAAAAACACACATATACATGTATATACAAACACATACACACCAATGAACAGAACAAACAAAACCTGGCTTTGCCTGGGCATCGTGACGAGGATAAAAGCAAATGTCAGACCAAAAGGTCAGCGAACCTGACTCTCACTACACACAAACAGACACACACACACACACAGACACACACAACCACATGCATTCAGAGTGACATGGCATAATCAGCATAAAACCACCCACAACGGTACATATAATATAGCCCATCTCACTTTCTATTATCATTTCTTTCATTCGTTATCTGTTTCTATCTCTGTTGCTCTCGTTCGACTCTCTCTCTCTCCTCGGCTTTCGTCTTCTTTGCTTTCTCCTTCTTATTAAATCAGAAAAATTTAATTAATTTTACAGAGATTTACCATTTGTTATACATTCTGTTAAATTTGACTTTGTACTTTTTGATTTTTCCATTTCTCATACACACACACAACACCCTCGCACACATACACAGACATAAGAAACATACATACACTAATTTCCCCATCATTTGCGGTTGAGTCATTTTCAAAATTTGAATTCTTGCCACATGTGGCTTAATTTTAATTAATTTCAATGTGTGCCAAGAAGCTCACAGGCTCCTCACAGTTAGGCGGCTGAGTACTCAGTCCCTAGATTCAGTTGCCAGCACTTGCCGCCAAAATGATTATGAGTAATTAGTTTTAATGCTCTGCAAGCATATCCTGGCAACAGCTGGCAGCTAACAGCAGCAGCAGTAGCATCAGCAGCTGTCCTTGCGCCTCTACACATCCGTATCCTTGAATGGGAGCTACTGCTGCCAGGTGAAAGCTCTGAGAGATGAAAGCAAAAATTCAGATAACAAATGTTATCTTCATAAATTTAGTCAAGTGCGGCCTAATGAAAAATAATAACTCAATGCTAAAAGCGAAACATTTATAATAAACATTTCAGATGAAACAAATTCCCAATTAGTTGGCAATTTAATTTAATTACTCGAGGCGAACATCTTACAGTTAGCTAGGGATCCCTGATTCTGTGGCATTAAAAGTATAATAACAAACTATATTTTTGATCCTTTAAACTTTAAATTCTGTAAACTATTTATTACTCATACGTCCTGTGGTCGTTTGATCATAAATTCAATTTGAATTTTTCACATCTCTATTTTTTATTTTTATAGCAGGCACTGTTAGATGCACTACGTATAAAATATTTACTGACAAAAGTTGTGCACACATGTTTTTAAAAAATGCATAAATCAATAATTGTTAATCTCTTATTTGTTTTGAGTTTAATTCCTCTAACGAACTGTATGGAAGAGCATATTCGAGGAATCGATGTCCATCAAATGACCAGACAAAGTTATTAGAATTTATTCTTTGAGAGAGAAAAGTATCTCATGGTAGTCTCATTCTAATTACAGATGCTAATTTTCAACCCGGAAATTTATTTTATACTTTAGAATTCATTTGTGATCCAAAAATAAGAAGAAATTCATTCAAAATTCAGATTTTTAGTTAACTCCTTTTTACTCTGTATGATAAACGTCGAATTTATGGCGACTTTAATGTATCCTTTATTATGAAAGGATATTCTGTAGTCGAGACACTCACCTAATGTGCGAAGAACTAATATTTTCAATGCTAGTCATATTTGAACATGTCGCTAGGTTTGCTTCTAAATCTGTTAGGTAAATAATAGAGTGAGAACCCATGTGTAGACTGGGAGACTGAGAGAGAGAGAGAGAGTAAAGAAAGTGTCAACAAAGAGGGTAACAAGGGGTTAAGTGAGCTACTTGCCAATTCCAGCAGAAGAAGAAAAAAGAAGAAGGTAAATCTAAAGGTATAAACAGTGCAACAAAAAAAGTCAATGTAGAGCACTGACACAAACACACACTTATATCAGAGCACACACTTACACACAAACAGACCAGTCCAGACAAACACACACACACACACACGCATGAAACCCTGGCAAAGGAAAACGGAATACCATACAAATTTAATGGTGCGCAAATTTTGATTGTTTTACTTTTAAAAATTTTCTTTTCATTTTAGTTGCTTTCTTTTTATTGTTTTTTTTTTTCTTTGCTTGTCTGTTTGTCTGTGTGTGTTTTTCACCGTTTTCCCCATTTGGTTTGCATTTGCTATTTATTTACTTTAGCAGCGCTTTGAATTCATTTACTCTAGTACCAACACACACACACACATTTTATCCATATTTGAGATTCAAATATTTTTACATACTTTGCCATTAACTTTTGGCTGGCGGCTAACTTCCCCCTCGCTCTCTCTATCACTCCCTTCGTTGATTCATCCATCCAGCAGAAACTTTGCATTATTTTTATACCCTGCAAAAGGACTTAATGGGCTTCTAAGTGCCGCTGGTGAGAGACGAAAGCGAAAGGCAATTGAAGTGTATCACAATTTCGGCTACCCATAGAAGATTTTGTTATGTCATCTATGTTTTTTCCTATTGAAAAGCCCCTGGAGTAAAAACTTGTTGTCAATGTAATTTGAAGCCCACTCCAAAGCATATTTATCCATTGTCTCCACCTTGTTCTTTCTTTTCTTTTGCTCATCGTTCTCATATAATTTTCGTTTATTTTTTCCTTTTTTATTTTTTGCTCAGGTTGTTGTTGGCTTTCTCTGGGCATTACTTTTTCACTTTTCGGCACGCTCTGTTTAGCAAAGCGCAAATTGTAATTAGAGGAAATAGTAGTTGCCATGTGGACAATGGGAAACTTTTCGAACGATGGCCAACATCCGTGTGAGTGAGTAAGGATATGTGACTAAAGAAAGCAATAAGTTCAGGATGTGCTCAAGCAGGTCAAGCATAGTAATGTAGATAAGTAATTGTACATATGTACATATACATAAGTATGTACATAAATATGTACATACGTAGATGCCATGTAGATATATATTTACATACATACGACTGACATTTGAGATAAAAAATATACTAAATCAAGAACCCATAGACTTTTCATTTGGAAGTTTAGATGTATTGGGACATCTCTCACTTACTCAGTACACTTTTGGTAGTCATCGTAGAACTGTTTATATTTTTCCAGTTCTATTCTATTTTTGCTTTTAAATATCCTCTCAAAGTACATATATCATGTCGGACGATAAGAATATTTCAACTTTTGGACTTCTTAAACACGACAGTGAGCCATCAAAACGCGATTCCCTACTAAAAATTGAGTATCTAATCAAAGGCTTTGGATTTATGATGAATGATGAAATTAAACCGAAATTGGTCACACGTTTGACTTTTGCAGATCATTCGGACTCGGCTGGTGCCAGAGAAATGAATATAACGGAGTGGTCTCGTCAACAATCCGATGCAATGGATGACCGTCGCATACAATATTTTCGTCTATCTGATATGGAGATGCCTGGCCAAGCAACCAACGAGACCGATTTCGATTCAAGCATCTCCAATTTGCCCGAAAGTACTCAAAACAAATCATTGATATTGGCTAATAATATCGCTGGCTCTGGGTTTATACAAGGTTTTATGGGGATACCAGTTCACAATTTGAAATTTAGATCTACTTTTCGTGACAAGGAAAAATTACCAAAACCCAAAGAAATTTTTTATAAGGATGCAAAGATAGTTATTGTACCACTTTCAAAATCGATTGGCCGGAAGGTTACCCAAGCTTTGTTAGGTAAGTATTTTAAATTAGTGTCGTTGTATTTAAATGTATGTATTATGTCGAGGACCTATGAATAGTTGTAGAGAAACATTGACTGCTAGACCCTTGGTTATTAGTCGGCTCGATGTCAAACTATGAGGTGAACAAATTGCTTGAATAGCTGTTGCAAGAAATTACAAGGTCAACTTTTTTGTGTCATCTATCTCGTAAGATTGACCTCGATATGGCTAATACCTAAATAATATTGATCTTTAGTATTTAAGAGTGTATTTATAAAATTATCTGATCTCCTGTTTTCCCTTATTGATTATCAGATTTTGTAAAGGTATTCAAAAGACATCCTCATGACAGCACGGGTGAAACAATCATCTCATTAAATCGATTAAGTGCTATTCAACCAAAATATGATACCCTAAGTGACGAACACATTGAAGAACTCGAATCAAAAAATTGGTTAGAGGACTTACTTTTCGAAATTGACTGTAAACGATATAATCCCTTATTGCAAATTGATGAAGTGATCATTCAAGATTATCAGAGTGAAGAACACTCATCTTCAGATAAAAATAATGTGGACGAAACCGATTCTAAAATCTCAAGGATTGATCAATTTTTCGATATTGATTCGAGGCCTTATAAGTCTTGGTTAGAAATCGACGAAGAGAAGCTTACCAGCAACATACCACAAGATGTTGCTCAAAACGGCAAAGATAATAAACAGCCAGATATTGCTCAAATGATAACAGCACCCAAAGGCTATGAGATTGTTGATCCCTGGAATATAGTTAATTCGGGCGTAAACTTTTTTGGTGAACCCACAAAAATTTATTCAATGGAAAACTACAAGGACTGGAAACCTTATGGTATTACATAAATATTTTCATTTCACACCATTTTGCATCATAAAACTCAAATTCTATATTTTAGGCGAGGGTGAAATTGAAATTTGGGCAAAACCTGGACCCATTGTTAGCTACTACTTGCTCCTCTGGGACAGTGCGAGCAACGAATTGTTGATTCATATGAAACTGACTGCCAATTTGAAAATTGAATATTTTCCCAATAGAAAGGACACTTGCCGCTGGATGAACTATAACTATGCGAACTCTCCAAAGGGTAAACTAGAACTATTGAGCTGTCGTTTCCAAGAAACCAAATCAGCCGAGCAATTCATGTTGCTGGTGTGCGATTGTGTCAAACAATTGTGGCCTGCATTTTAGTCCTCTTTTTTTGTTTCCATTTATGTGTTAACAAAAAAAGCGGCGGCTTTACCGAACCCCCTTCTGTTTGTTTGTGTTTTTAAATAATAAAATAGAAAGACAAATTTTTGTGGTAACTCAAATTGCAGTCGGCATGTGTTTGTTATTCACCTGCAACTCATTAGAGTTGTACAGTTATATACATGTATATATATAACCACCTGTTTGGCAGAATCAGCTTAAATTTTCAAATTTTCCGGATACATATTAGCATAATTGTAGTCCTTCCGTCATCACTTTAAATAAGAAGTTATTTCCCTTTTAGAATGGGGTAACAAAAATTGAATGTGCTGAAATGAAATGGACCCCTGGGTTGCCATTGTTGTTAGCAACCAAATTGTGGTAACATACTTTCAATTGATCAAACAAATAATCAACCAACTTGTTTGCCATGTAAATTTGTTCTCACTTACAGTTCAGTTAACGTTATGGAATCCGAGAAGCTAAACGAATTGAATAAACAAATCAATGAAATTAAAAAACGTATTTTATTGGCTGGTAAGATTTTCATTTTTATATTTTGTAGAAGCAATTAATTATTTACCATTTTTTTTTTTTTAAGAGGGCCAAAAGACGGCCAATGCAGCCGAATGGCAGAAACAGAATCGCATTAATTGTGATACGATAACCACATTGAAAAAGGATATTAAGGAGCTGACAGTGAAAGTGAGTCGCTTGCGTAATCCTCTACAACGACCAGTGGTCATTAAGGAGCCTAGCAGCGAGCCAAGAAGAACACAAAGTGCCACGCCCACCATTATTGTAGGCAAAGCCACATATCCGGTAGGTGCTAAAAATGCCGAAGATGCCATTTTTCTCACCGATCTCAAGATCACAGAGGGTCGCAAGCAAATGGATCTAATGCGCCATCGTTTCAAAATGCGTCAACAATATTTCACACGTTTGGTGGAGAAATATCGCGAACTGTTGGCCAACAAAGAGGCCCAGAATCAAAATCTTGGTGAAAAACCACCAGAAACTCTTGAAGAGGACGCTAATAGGAAGCTTGTTTGCCAACTGGAGAACGAGATTCATCGCACAAATGTCCAATGGATGGAAGCAGAGCATATACGTAAGAAATATCGTTCCATTGAGGCATCTCTCATGAACGATGCCGAGCGATTTGAGCGAAGTCTCAGGGAGTTGGAGCATTCGTTGAGCGAACAAAAGGCCGAAATTGAGCGGTTGCAGCAAGTGCATAATGAGGCTATCGAAATGCGAGATGCAGCCAAGGTGATACTCCAGCGGCAGGAGCAACAGGCAAATTTATCGCAAAAGACACGAGAACGTCAAGCTCTTGATTTCCGCAAACAAGTGGAGGCACGTAAACTGGAATTGGAGCGCATTGGACGCAAACTGTTTGCGGAGACCAAAACTTTAGTCCATCAGGATAGCGTTGGATCCAGTTCGGGGGATCAGCATACGGCCAAGACTGAGAATGGTGATGTGGATGGGGAGCCCGTGTCTCAGCTTGAGAGTGTGACCGGCGATATGGAGACTTTGTTCAAACAATTAATGGAGGCATCTGGTGCCACCTCACCACTTGAGGTATTTGAACGTTTCAGCGCCCAAAAAGAATCGGCTGCCCGTTTGAATTATTTGCGCAAGGCTGCCGAAGCGGAAAAGGCAAACTTGGAGGCGGAACGTGAGGCTCTTACCAGCGAATTGGAGGCTTCGAAATTCTCCGATGTCAAGGAGAGTGAAGTAAATCAAGAGGTTATTGAACAAATTAAAAATAATATTGCTTCCATGGAAGTTGAGCGGAAAAAGGATGTAGATGCAGCCGATAAGTCCATGGGGGTCCTTAAATATCTAAAAGAGCGCATTTGTGAGATGATTTTCAAAGTCCAGGAGGTAGATGAGAGCAATATTGACATGCCAGAGCGTAAACTGCATGTGAGTGTTGCCGAATTGCCCAACTTTCTCACCCACACGGCTGAGGATGAGGATCTGATTGAGGTAAAAAAGGGAAAGACACATCTATATTACAATATATTTTAAGTTTTCTCTCTCTCCATCTGTGTATAGATACTAAAGTTGAAGATCAAACGTTGTCAAGAGCTTAGCAAGCCTGAGGAGGTGCCTCCATTGGAGATACCCAAGCTCGATCTGGAGGAAGAAGAGGAGGAGGCATTTAAGACCGAGCCACCAAAGTCACCATCAGTGCATGACGGTGAAAAACCTCAACCGATGCCAATGTGCTATTACAATCTTTTTGCTGGACGAGCCCAAAGGGCAGCTGGTACTTCCTCATCCTCGCCAGAACAAGCCCCGGCGGCAGGTAAAATTTCAAACACTTTCATTCGAATTATTTGACAACTACTCTATTCTCTTATAAAGTGGCCACAGCGGATGATGATAATGAAGTGCCTTCACGAAACTTTCTCAAACGTCAGTCTGTACTAATTGTGGACTCGAAATCTAGAAGAAAACCATTTAGGCCCACTCCCGGTGGCAGGCGAAAATAGTAACTTGAATGGAAATGGAAAATTAACTGCCACTTAATGTAGTTGTCTCATGGGACAAAATCGAAGAAAACCATATTTATACCCTTGCAAAGAGGATATATTTGCTAATCAGCACGATGTGTTCATATAGCCATCTTCGTCCGTCTGTCGGTCTGCCAGTTCGCGTGATCTACAGAGTTGAAATAGCACCTACGTACATATATACTGCTTGCAGTGCCCCTTCGCTATGTATCTCGGATTCATCTTGTCATCTTGTCCTCTCGGATCACTATTTCAAATAGCTCCCATAGGAACAATCGGTCGAAAACAGTAAATTATTTTCAATAACTTTGTTACTTTCGATAAAAATGTTAAAGGCTATGCCAAATTTCATCTATATACATCGTTTATATGACATATACAAAGTTGCAAGGGTATACAAACTTCGGCGCGGACGAAGTTAGTCCCGGCCCTCTGGTTTATGTTATCCTCAGACAATCCTTCTCGTTTCAAATGAGAACTTTAGGGTGTGAGAGAAGGAAGGCTCCACAAAATTATGTAAATTTTGAAAACATAAAATTGGGTTAACCATTTAAATCCAGGTATCAGTATTTATAAAGTCCAACAACGAATATTAATATTTAAGGTTTAAGTCTGAGCTGTTTAAGTGAACTATATAAGCATCGCAGAAAGATTTCTATCATTTCGTCATTATTAATGAGTATATTTTCAAATATTTAATAACTAATAGCATTCAATAAATATATTTGATCTGCAATCTATATATGATTGAATATTTTCTCAATCTTAATGTAAATTTCTATAAAATTCTTGCAATTCTTATATGCGAATAAATTAAACTGTTGCCTCAATAAATCCACTCTGCAAGTTAATGAACAGGCATTCATGTTTGCCCTTTGTCTTTTGAGTTGAGTTGACCCTTTGAATTGCTATTCACGAAAGCATAAATAAAGGCATTCAAGACTAAGCAACAAATCGAAATCCCCTTTGGAGCGATTTAATATCTCAAAGCCAGAGTTGAGCAGCTAACCAAACTATATTTGCAGCTTGGCTAGATCTGGATGTCTGGTTGTCTGGATATCTGGTGGTGATGCTGTTGCTGGATAAATGTCAACGGTTTCAGTCAGTCAAATGACATAACAAATAGCTGTCCGGGCGATGCAACAACGACAACGAACAGAGTAAACAGAATTTACTGCTACGAAGGACTCTGTCGGGCAAATGAAGTGCAAAACGGAACAAAGTGCAGACCGCGGCTGTTGCAAGAGAAATAACCTTTCAAAAAATTGTTTACACCACAGCAAGTGCATGGTAGTAGAGCAGAACGGAGACCTACAAGACGCAACATCAGGGGCGTTACCATAAAGGGGGTGAATGGCCCATTCCCCTAACCCCAAAAGATTTTGTGAAAATGGCAGTAAAATATTTTAAATTTCTAAAATTAATAACAAGTTTTGAATTAGGCATCTTCTCAAATTGTTATTAATTCGCCTTAATACACAATCCTGTTGAAAACTATCGCGTTTTGGTATTTAAACCGATTATTTTTACGATCACGATAGCCATCGATTGCCAGCAGGTCGTAGTGTATCAATGTTGGAAATAATATTTACCCCTTTAGAGGAAAAATGTCTGGTTTCGCTCATGGCTAACATAGAACAAACAAGGATGCCTGTGTTATGTGTGTGTTTGTGTGTGGGTGTGCGTGTTTGTGTGTATGTCAACTAAATGTCAACAACGAAGGACATAAACCACAGCAGATGAACGAACACAAGTAACCAACCAAGGCAGTCAGAAGAGGGCGAAAGAGGGCAGGCGGACAAGGACAATAAGGGTGTGGTTTGTGCACAGGATGGCTAAGAAAAGCGAAACTCCGAAAGGAGTCAACCTCTTCTGACAAGCTAGAAGATAAAAGCTAGAACGAGAAGAATCGGCCGAGATAGAGAAACAGAGAGGGGAAAGATTCAACAACTGGCCTGCAGGGCGATGGTAGACAAAGGCTAGATTCTGGCCTTGGGTACTTGGGTCGTTGCTGCTATTGCATTGTGTATGTGGGAGCCCGCAGAATGAAAGTCAAGGATAATAATTGCTTGGTAAGGCCGCTCCCTACCGCTGCCCCACCTACAGGACCGAGACCTGCTAGCCAACCGGTTGCACTGTCATCAAAAGAAGTCCTTAACACTGGAATGCGGCAGCGCGGTCTGCGGTTGATGGCCAACGCCGCACGCTATCCAGGATTCCTCACAGTTCGCACCCCATTACCCGACTCTAGCCCATCAGTAAATACCAAGGCTGTGTGCGGATGGACTGGATTCAGATAGAAAGAGAGAGATAGAGCGAGAGAAAGAGTGAGAAAGAGATATGCAGATGGAGTATATGCACCGCTTAAATGAAATTTTAATTATTTTCCTGTATTTTTTTGTTCTGTTCCTTTATAATGAGAAAATAAAGGAAACAGAAAGCCAATGACTTTAACAGAAGTTGATTAAAGTTGACGAGATTAAGCCGAGGTTCAATCCTTGTCGCGAGTCATTTAAGCCAGTTCATTCTCAATTTGATTGATAATTAAAAAAGAATAAAAAAGGGGAAGGACATAAAGCCGACAGGATATTGAGCATGTTAATGATGGCATTTTCAATTTACGAAAATTTCATCAGATTAAACTATGAAAAAAAAGGGAAAGCACTTGAGAGTTGAAAAATAAACACAAGAGTGCCCTGCGTTAACTACGACAGTGCTGAAGATTGTATACCCTTGCAATTTTGTGTCAAAATGTTTAATTTTCCTACCAAATAAAGTATATGTATTTAACTCTGGGCCATATTTGATATGTCACATTACATTACAAGTTGCACAGCAAACATATATTACAAAGTCTATTCATACAGAGAGATATAGAGAAATAGTCGAACTAAGCTGTATCAACTCGTCTATCGGCTATGATCAAGAGTATACCTTATCAGGTTCAAAAGGTTCGATCGATCATTCTATATGATGAAGTTTTCATGCCAACCAGAAGTACGGAAAGACACACTCTTAACCTAAGTGAATATATTCATTTTGCAAGGGATGGGTACCCAAATTTAATTACTTTTTATTGTAATTAAAAAGTAGGTTAATCGAATCTCTAAATGATTTGTATAGCTCTAATTCTTTAGCTATGACTTTGCATTGGAAGAAGATGAAATTCTAAAGCTTTCGCAGTCTTTCTCTCTCCATCTATCTGTCTCTTTTGCTCGCATTCTATTATTTCTTTTATCATCTTTGCTTATCTCACCATTGTCAGATCCAATTCCACAAATATTTGTATAATTTTGCATGACAGACAAAATCGGTCCAGCTGCTGCTTCTCTTTGCTTGCCATGGCTTATTCAACAATACAACACGCCATTTGCCATTGAATTATGATGATTGACTTTTATTACATGAAATTGCAATTTATTTTACTTAACAACAAGCAGAAGCAGCCGCAGTAGCAGCCGCAGCAGCAGCAGCAGAAGCAGCAGAAGCAGCGCAACAAGAGCAGTTGAAAGTAGCGAGCATTTTTGAATGAAAAGTTATAAAGAAATTACGTTATTTATCATCGGGAACGCCTTCCCATCAGCCTACCACTAGCAGGAGGAGCAGCCACCAAACCGTTTCCGTTTCCGTTCATTTATTTGCGTGACTGTCAAACACACACACACACACACTCAGACAGTCCTTTGGTTGTAGTTTGCAGCACACAGTTAAAAAGTTTTTTGTGGCGGCAGCAGAAAATTTAAATTTATTGTTTTGCGGTTTTTTGAACGGTCACCCACGGCAAAGCCTTCGGCGAGCACCCAAAAAGTGCCACGCCCACCCTTCCTCCCTCTCTCTCTTTTTCCTTCGAGGGAGGTGTACTTTTAGTCAATGGGCTTAAAATTAGTTTGTATCGATGGGCGTTTGATTTACGGCCAAATGGAAAATTGCTTAATTGCCTTAAAAATGGGCGTGTTCAAGTGGCAAGTGGTAAACGGGAAAGAGCCAAAAAAAAAAAAAACCTAAAAGCAGAAATTAATGGCAAGTTACAGTTGGCAAATCCAATCCAATTACACCGAGTTAAGACCAAAGTAAATCGTTTAAGTTTACCATTTGATACCTTATAATTTACCTTTACTTAGTCTTAAGCCAAGTTTGCCGCCCTTTACTTGCACGAGGCAAATTTTTGGGTTCTCATTTTTGCTCACAACGAAGTTAAAACGAACAAATTTTTGAGTCAGCGCTAGAAAATATTGGCTAAGCATAAATCTTGTCTCCGACGCAGACTTGTTTTTTGTTATTTTTTTTTTTGTTTCAGTCTCATCGTTTGCCATCATCCATCCTTGAGTTGCTGTTCGAGATGGCGCAGAGATGCCTGGTAAACAGAAAGAAGGAGGACGCCAAAAAGGGGCCGTGGCGTTTGGGCTTACCGAGGTGGGTCCGGGTCTGGTTTCGGGCATACTTGTGTTGTTACAGGCAGACAGCTGATGCATAAACCATTAATTTATGGGCATATCGATTCGGAAAACAAACAAGAAAGTTACATTGTAAGTCAACAGAAAGAACGACCTTTAAATACCCTAAGCCAAATGAAAGCATGTACCATGTTAGTTAAAATGGGCTCAAAACTGAGCGCAACTATGTATGAAACATATATCTAGGTGCAATAGTTATACTCAGGCATGTCTATTATATTTAGATATTCATCTTATCCATAACTATGTATCTGTATTAGTTTGCCCATCTTTTAATCTATATTTTATGCATCAATTTCTCTCTGTCTGTTATTCCAACTTCTTTATTTTACAAGCGATCAATGTCTTTGGTATATTTTGTATCTTTATTCGAATTTATTACAACACATTTTCAAAAAGCCATCAAACACTGATGGATAATTAACGTATTTTTATTTGATTAACTATTTTTTAGTCTTGACTTAACCATTCATATAGCAAACTGCATAATTCGGAAATTCATTTCCACAATATCCAGTGACTTCATTGAAATATGGATAATCCGTGGGACATTTTTCTAAATGCGTCGATTGATCATTATAGCATAAAGTATATTCTGTGCACCCTGTGTTAATGAGACTAACGATGGATATATTCAGATTAGCGCAACGATCATAGGGGCAACTGTAAGTATGGGCTGGGGCACACTTTTGGCTCCACCATTGAAAATGTAAGCCCGAGGGACAACTATGCCATACGCCCACATCAAACTGAGACTTACATATGTAGTACCCGTAACAAGTAAGGGCATCAGAGAAAAGTTGTGGCCCCGGAAAACGATCGTTGCGATAGTATTTCGAGCAGACATAGACATCAGTCTCTGGTGGAGGATAAGAAATGTACTCATTGTCAAAGTCGAAGCAGTGCTCTGGACGGATTGATTGACAACGTGCTGTATGGGGATTAAAGTATCGTCCAGCTGAACAACGCTTTTGCTGTCCAATGCCATTTATACACAGACGATAATTCCTGCAATCCATGGCATCTCGCATACGACTTCCATTCTGAATCTTTGAGCAAATATCTGGAGCCTGGGGACACCTTTTGTTGTCTGTAACATTAACACATTTCTGCAGCTGATTGCTAAAGAGTTCACCTGCCTGACACTGAAAGTGTTTTCTCTCATCATTCCAATCTTCGTTACACCTTCTATATATGCTACAATTCGAAAAATCAGCCACATAATCATCTGGCTGCAAATGAAGGCAAATATCCTCTTGTTTGGCTTCGCAATTCACTTCACTTGCCTTTCTACAGGTCCCATCTCGAAAATTATAGAGTTGATTAGCAGAACAATGGCCATGAGCCAGAAGATGATTATCCTGACAGTAACCCCACTTCCGACAGTCGGTGGGATCGCCTATATATCCAGGGCCAGGCCAATAGTAACATAAATCTTGCATCGTGTAGCAACTTATGCCAGAGATGATTAGTGTGAGAAAAGCAAGTAATTTTGTGTCCATGGAAGCTGCAGTCAATGGATTTTAGAATCATGCATCTGTCAGTTTCAGACTGCTTTACCTATCAATATGACTTTGAGTACCATCTCCACCCAGAAGCCAATGCAGACTAAAAACAGTTTTGATAACATGAAACATTTCATGCCACATTTTCATTGCTTCATTTAAAGAAACTTAAGATAAGGTGACCCACAAAAAACAAAAACAAAAAATAGACACTGCTTTATAACAAAGATTGAATATGTAACAGCAATTAAAGAGATAGTGAGAACATGAAACAAATTTCCTTAAAGATTGGAGAACTTAAGTTCTCCTACAGTGCTAAGTAAGATCTTCTCACAGCTTAGTTTTCATTGGAATTTTAGGTAAAGGTTTTTGTTGATATTCTCAAAGGAAACAATTTATCTATTAAGATAAAAGAAAAAAATACTTTCTGGGAATGTTTTAAAATCAAGTATTACTTCATATTTAGAACTCTGTGGAAATAATTTGTGTTCCAAAACGTGTTGGAAATTTTATTCATAAGTAATAGTTTTGAATTCGCTTCCACAGAAACGATCGATCAAATAGAGTAACTTTTATCAATAACTTTATTATTATTTATTATATGTATGTTAGTTCAAACTTAAGCAGATGACAATATCAGATAGCTGTCAAATTGGTTACTAAAAGGGCCGCTTTACTCTGGCTTGTGCAAATATTCAAATTTTTAGTCTATAACTTTGACACCAATAGGCAGGGAAAGAGTAAGGCCAGGACCTGCAAGATTAGGTAAATGAATTTTGCCGGCATCGCCAAAGAAGGCTGTCGGCCTTTTGGTTTCTATATAGGAAAATGAATTTCCCCTTTTGAATATGCTTCCACCATTTATTATTCTAAGTCCTTAAAGTTGTATCCCTTTTTTTTTTGTTATTTGCTTTAAGTGCAAGTTTGTTCTTTTGAAGACAGTTAATATATGTCCTATCATCCATTTTACTAAAGGTTCATCACATTATCCTTAGCACATTTGCTGTCAGTTGATACGTTGCTTTTTTTACATTAGTTAAACGACAAAGAATTGCATTTTGTTGGCTCACAACGACTAAGCGACTTGAAAATCCAGTTAGCCCGCCCGCACACACACACACACACACACACACATACACACACGTACAAAAAAGGTTGAGAGAAAGTGAAAAAGAGAGGGAGAGAGAGATATATATATAATAAAATGGCGACTGGCTTCAAATGTCAAAAAATCGCTTATCTATGTAGGTATATCAAAAAATATGAGATGCATACATCCTTTTTCTGCATTGTTCGCGATGTCCTTATGCAAGAAACTGAGCTGAATTGTGCTGAGGAACTGGAACCAAAGCAAGACTAGGAATAGAAAACAGAAAAAGAAGAAGATAAAAAACATGTCTGAGGAAGTGGGTCTTGGGGGTTCACTTTGAGTGGCTTGTCGCCATCATGTTGGCAGGCAATGTAAACTGCTTAGCATCGGTTGGATGCATTTATTGACATTTTATGCTTAAGGACATACTTAATATCCTTAACGTGCTATCTGCCAGAACAGATAGCGTAGAGTTATCTCAAGAGGTTGTGCTCTAATACAATGGGCCACGCGATTGCATGGGGACAAATCGTTGTTAACATTTAAGGAACGCAATAGACAAAATATTATTGGAGAACCTTTTAGATTCCATTCAATTACTAACACATACATATAATATGAACAATTCGATTTTATAATTGCTGAGTAAAGTTATTAATTAGTTCCACGGTAGCTAGCTAACCTACAGAAGCTTGCTGAAGCAGAAAAACAGTTGCCAGCCTTTGAGCGAGTGAGTGGGTGGGTAGGTGGTTGAATGGATGGGTGGATTGCCTGAAGGGATGTGTCTATGTGGTGGTGGTGATTGTAGAGGTGGCGGCCATGCAAATGGCATGCCATGTCAGGCCATGCCATAGACTGGGCCACTTTGGGTCTCGCTTTGTTGCTTTTACCACTTCCGCAGCGGCGCCGTGCGCTTCCGTTTCCCTTAACCTTTCCCGCACCGACATTTATGGCCGCTTCTCTCATCAGCATCAGCATCAACATCAGCAACGTCGTCGTTGTAGTCGTCAACGTTTTCGTTGTCGTCGAGACCATCTGGCGACCAAACCCGGCCAACTACTTGCCCGTAATTTTCTTTTCAATCAGTGACTGGATCTGCTACCATTCTCTGGCTGCCTGCTCTGTTCCCAACCCTGTACCCGTATCTGCGCCAGGGCTCTGCCTGTTGGCCTATTCCCCAGGCCCACAACACGCAACGGCAATGGCAAATTGTGCGACTCAACTGACTGACTATTCCTGGTCTCCTCTCCTCTTCACTTTTCTCACTTCTCTTGTATTTGTATCATGTTTGCGTGTCCTTGCCTGGACTGCCATTTCTTTATTTTTTCTTTTGTAATTTTTTCCACATGTTCACGGCTTGAATATTTTATGGGCTTAAGTGCTTTCAGTTAGAGTCTTTTTGCATTTGCCTCTTTCACTCTCTGTGCTCTTCCTTTCCGTAGTTTGTGTGTCTGGGCTCCGTTTTGCACCTTCTTGCACCAAGGACGCACATAAATTCATTAGATTACATACATATCTGGGCCATTGTTTGTTTTTACCACTGGTTCTCCACTTGTTGAGTATGTATCTTCCTGGCCTGTCCGACCCCAAAATATCTGCTATCCGATCTCACATCTGAGATCTAAGTAAGTAGGTATGTCCAAGCCTTCAGCTTTTTCATTTGAATGGGCTAATTTCCTTATTCGAATGCCAAGAAACAGAATTACGAAAGATGTCGATTGTGAGTGCGAAAATAGTTTAGTGTTGATACCCACAATTAAGTGTTGATAAACGCTATTAGTGTTAGTAAACGATACTAAGTGTTGGTAAACGCTATTAGTGCTAGTAAACGATATTAAGTGTTGGTAAACGCTATTAGTGTTATTAAACGATATTAAGTGTTGGTAAACGCTATTTTTTGGATCATAGTCTTGCCTGTCTGTGGTTTTCATTTTGGCGTTCAAGTTTGAACAAGATGGACACATGCATGGTGAAACAAGTACAAGGTGGTCCCGTCGGCAAATCATACGGTCGTATGAATGATGAAATAAGTAAACCGACAACTGACAGCTGACGACAAAGTCGAACGACAACTGAAATAAGACCTCGTCGTGAGCAGCGCCACCTTGTACTTATTTCATCATGGACATATGTACATACATATGTATGTAAGTCAGATTATTTTTGTACAGAACTTGGTTCCGTAAAATCGAGGAATGTTCGCCTGCTTTGCCCTGGCAGCGGCATATTGCATCCTGAACCGTACTCGATTATGAACTCGAGGAATATGTGCGAACAAATGGTTCAAACAGCCGACGTATTTGTTAATCAGCTGTATCCGAAAAGTGGCATTTGAAAGCCCATATTAAGATTATGTATGTAATATTCACCAACATTTAAAACGAAATTGAAATTGAAGCATCATTTCTGTACAATTCTAATCATGAAGCACTAACAGAACGTGTTGCTATTGTTCAGCTTTTCATTTAAAGCAACCTGGAAGTCTAAACAAACGTGCGTTCAGACCCCGAAGAAATTCTCCGCCGTCATCATCGACGATCCAGATGCCATCTGCCTGCCGGTCGAATCATTAATCACCGAGGCTGGAGTATGCGTGAGGATTACGGGTATATTCGGATCGATTTACCTGATCTCACTGTACTGCCATGTGCATGCTGAGTTGACAAGCGTCTTTCAGTACATGGATACCATACTGCTACTGGCGAGCAGTACTCCGGTCATCCTCTGCCTAGATTCGAATGCTATATCTCCGATGTGGTTCAGTAAACGCTACGATAGCTATCGTGGCCAGCTGAACTACAGATGGGGTGAGCAGCTAGAGGATTGGATTCGGGGATCACCGTTGTGGTGACACCTTCCCCAGACACAGTTGAGAGCACACTTGCTCCTGTGCCGTCCTGAAAGCTCAGAAATGCTAACTGGCGTTTGTTTGACTCCGTACTGGTAGAGGAAGTCGCGAGCCGCTGGAAAGGTGAAGTGGTGGACCACTGAACTGAGTACAAAACGTCATGAAGTCAGGAGACTTAGGCGGAGGCTCCAGGATGCAGAGGGAACGAATCTACGCAGTTTTTGGCAACTCATCTGCGGACGGCTGTCCGCGAGTTTGAGAATCTCATCCTGAAGACGAAGGAGGATCATTGGCGGAACTTCGTTGGAGACCACAGGGATGACCCATGGCATGCATACAAGATTTGCCGAGGACGAAAGCGGTCCACAGAGTTGGGATGCCTTCGCGAGGATGACAGGCCGGTCGTAACCTGGCACGACTGCGCGAGTCTTCTCCTCCGTAAATTCTTTCCAGTTGCGGCAGCGAGTGACGACATTGCCATTCCAAGCGGAGCTACACCGGCTCTCGAAGCCTTCGAGATCGGAGTATGCGTCGCCCGGTTGAAGAGCAGGCGCTCTCCCGGACTGGACGGCATCACAGGTGGTATCTGCAAGGCAGTATGGCGTGCTATCCCCGGGCACATAACAGCGTTGTTATCTCGCTGTGTGGCAGAGGGATATTTTCCCCTTGAGTGGAAATGCCCGAGAGTAGTGGCGATCGTCAAGGGCCCCGACAAGGAATGGAGTGATCCAGCTTCCTATCGGGGCATCTGCTTGCTGCCAGTGTTTGGCAAGGTGCTAGAAGGGATCATGGTGAATCGAATGTAAGAGGTGCTTCCGGAAGGAAATAGATGGCAATTCGGCTTTCGACCTGGACGCTGTGTTGAGGATGCCTGGCACCTGGCACCAGGGTTGCCGCCAACCAGGCGGTATACGTGTTGGGTCTTTTCGTGGACTTTAAGGGTGCCTTCGACAACGTTGAGTGGAGCGCGGTATTGTCAGCAATACCTTCCAGCCGATTTTCAAAATTTCTTTGTTGGAAAAACAAACAATATCTGAAACTTTATACACGTTTATTTTATAAGTATTTTTATTTGACTCGTACATGAACCCGTCACAATCACAACGGAAAACCCCAAAACAAAAGAGGTTTTCACACTCAGAAATTTCGATAAACAGGGAAAATGTATGTAGCTTAAGCTGAAAATTTTAAATATGTAAATAGCTTTCAATTTAAAGCAACTCTAAGTCATTTACAAATCGCAGTTCACATTTTGCAAAAATTATCAACTTCAATTTTAGTTTTGAAAACCAATTTTAAGGATAATTTGCCACATGGTTAAAAAAGTAATTGTCAATCGTGAGCGATTCTTTGGAGTTAACGTCGACCCATGTGGTCGGCCAACATCCGTTCCAAGACTGTCCTGAAGAGCTGCGGTGCCGTGTCGAGCTCTACACATCACTAAAAAGGTTATGAATTTACTAATCGATGGCAACAAACCGGAAAACAGACTGACAAAGGCAGGGCTACCCATTGAAAACATTAAAAACGTTCCAATCTCAATTTTAGTTTTGAAAACCAATTTTAAGGATAATTTGCCACATGGTTAAAAAAGTAATTGTCAATCGTGAGCGATTCTTTGGAGTTAACGTCGACCCATGTGGTCGGCCAACATCCGTTCCAAGACTGTCCTGAAGAGCTGCGGTGCCGTGTCGAGCTCTACACATCACTAAAAAGGTTATGAATTTACTAATCGATGGCAACAAACCGGAAAACAGACTGACAAAGGCAGGGCTACCCATTGAAAACATTAAAAACGTTCCAATCTCAATTTTAGTTTTGAAAACCAATTTTAAGGATAATTTGCCACATGGTTAAAAAAGTAATTGTCAATCGTGAGCGATTCTTTGGAGTTAACGTCGACCCATGTGGTCGGCCAACATCCGTTCCAAGACTGTCCTGAAGAGCTGCGGTGCCGTGTCGAGCTCTACACATCACTAAAAAGGTTATGAATTTACTAATCGATGGCAACGAACCTGAAAACAGACTGACAAAGGCAGAGCTACCCATTGAAAACATTAAAAACGTTCCAATCTCCCTAGCTTCGCTATCAAGTAAACTTGAAATCGCTTCTAGCAATGCAACAAAAGAACGGGGGAAAACCATTACCACCTGCCGTGCAGCCAAAGCAATGTGCAGCATGTGAAAGGAGAGACTGCTGGCGATGCTGATGGATCTGAACCGCACGGATTGTATGATGCTTACAGGCCTTTACATTAAGAATTACAATTTACGACTAAGGAAAATTATTTTACTCAAAAGTAGTCCCAATGGTTCAAGGTAAAAATATTTTAAAATAGGAAAACAATCAATTTTAATCTTTGTAAAAATAAGGAAAATTTGATTCAGTTGTTGTCCGAACAGAAGGAAGTAACCGAATGAGAAAATCTGTGAGTTGTCCCAGTATTTATACAATTTTCGATCAAATTTCTCAATGGCTACTTGATAAACAATCGATGGTTGAGTAGTATCGAGCATAGGAACTATCGATGGTTGTGCATGTCCGATAGTTTCGGGTGTTTGGTTTACATATGTATGTATTACTAAAATAATTCACGCATTTTTACTTGCTGCTTGAGCGGCCTGATTCAAACAAAAACAGACTGTATCGATCCATAAAAATACATATGTACATGTACAGAAAATAAATAAAACAACTCAAGAACAAGGTCTAAATGTTCGGAAATTGGATATTCTTACCAATGAACGAAAAATTAAAGTAATAATTTTAATAACCTAGATGGAGAGAATTAAGCTAGGGGAATACATATCTTAAGTGACCGTCGATAGTCTTTAAAAAAATTCTTTGACAATGAGAAATACCGCTTAGAAATTTTAAATAAAAGCCCAATTAGGTGATTAGCGCATTTTTTGTGTGAATTAATACATCGCCATGTATGTAAGTAGTCAAGCGATTAGATTAACCTAAAAAGAGAGAAAGTCCTCTTTGGTTATTATGACCGTATGGAATGCCTCAAGAACGCTGTCATTAAGATAACATTCATATGTATTTAAATTCTTTTTAAACTTATATGGGAAATGTGGTCGTGCGACAGGGTGTTAGTTCGCAGAACGTCGCGAGCCGCTGGAAAGGTGAAGTGGTGGACCACTGAACTGAGTACAAAACGTCATGAAGTCAGGAGACTTAGGCGGAGGCTCCAGGATGCAGAGGGAACGAATCTACGCAGTTTTTGGCAACTCATCTGCGGACGGCTGTCCGCGAGTTTGAGAATCTCATCCTGAAGACGAAGGAGGATCATTGGCGGAACTTCGTTGGAGACCACAGGGATGACCCATGGCATGCATACAAGATTTGCCGAGGACGAAAGCGGTCCACAGAGTTGGGATGCCTTCGCGAGGATGACAGGCCGGTCGTAACCTGGCACGACTGCGCGAGTCTTCTCCTCCGTAAATTCTTTCCAGTTGCGGCAGCGAGTGACGACATTGCCATTCCAAGCGGAGCTACACCGGCTCTCGAAGCCTTCGAGATCGGAGTATGCGTCGCCCGGTTGAAGAGCAGGCGCTCTCCCGGACTGGACGGCATCACAGGTGGTATCTGCAAGGCAGTATGGCGTGCTATCCCCGGGCACATAACAGCGTTGTTATCTCGCTGTGTGGCAGAGGGATATTTTCCCCTTGAGTGGAAATGCCCGAGAGTAGTGGCGATCGTCAAGGGCCCCGACAAGGAATGGAGTGATCCAGCTTCCTATCGGGGCATCTGCTTGCTGCCAGTGTTTGGCAAGGTGCTAGAAGGGATCATGGTGAATCGAATGTAAGAGGTGCTTCCGGAAGGAAATAGATGGCAATTCGGCTTTCGACCTGGACGCTGTGTTGAGGATGCCTGGCACCTGGCACCAGGGTTGCCGCCAACCAGGCGGTATACGTGTTGGGTCTTTTCGTGGACTTTAAGGGTGCCTTCGACAACGTTGAGTGGAGCGCGGTATTGTCAGCAATACCTTCCAGCCGATTTTCAAAATTTCTTTGTTGGAAAAACAAACAATATCTAAAACTTTCTTTATAAACGTTTATTTTATAAGTATTTTTATTTGACTCGTACATGAACCCGTCACAATCACAACGGAAAACCCCAAAACAAAAGAGGTTTTCACACTCAGAAATTTCGATAAACAGGGAAAATGTATGTAGCTTAAGCTGAAAATTTTAAATATGTAAATAGCTTTCAATTTAAAGCAACTCTAAGTCATTTACAAATCGCAGTTCACATTTTGCAAAAATTATCAACTTCAATTTTAGTTTTGAAAACCAATTTTAAGGATAATTTGCCACATGGTTAAAAAAGTAATTGTCAATCGTGAGCGATTCTTTGGAGTTAACGTCGACCCATGTGGTCGGCCAACATCCGTTCCAAGACTGTCCTGAAGAGCTGCGGTGCCGTGTCGAGCTCTACACATCACTAAAAAGGTTATGAATTTACTAATCGATGGCAACAAACCGGAAAACAGACTGACAAAGGCAGGGCTACCCATTGAAAACATTAAAAACGTTCCAATCTCAATTTTAGTTTTGAAAACCAATTTTAAGGATAATTTGCCACATGCACATTGGGTAAAATTCCCAAAATTTTGGCATAAATTAAAAATTTTTTTTTTTGAAAAATCTGATTTTTTTTATTTGTTTCTAATTAAAAACATTCCAATAAGTGTAAAAATTATTTTTAAAAATTTTTAGGGAGTTCCCTTAATGTTTTACGCTTATTCAAAGTCAGCTGTTTGAGGGTTGCATTGGTTATCGAAAAAAACGCGGGAAAGCTTCTTTGACTTTCAAAGTAAACAAAACAAAAGTATTTGCATTTGTGAAAAAGTTTTATCATGGAAAAAATCAACGAAGGTATGTAAAATGAGATGTTTGTGTAGATTTTGTAGTTTTTGTTATTTATTGTCCAATTGTCCAATGTGTTGCTATGTGTATTTATAGATCAAAACTAAAACTTGTTTGTGTGTTTCGTCAGACCTAACTTTTGAAGCGAGAAAAGGTTAGAAAATGTATAAATAACAGGTTGTACACTAATCTTCGACTAATCCAATACTGAAAAGACAATACTTCTCATATTTGCCCCTTTTCGAAATAATCGACATGTTGCAGTTACACACGAGTTCTGCCATTCCATTTTGTTGGAAGTGTGGAACAGCAACAGTCGCGAAGAAAACGCTGTTCAAAACTATATTGTGCAGCAAATAGGTCAGGAAAATCTATCGGTGGATCAACAAAATGTAATTAAGCTTAAAGTAAAACAATTCGTCAAATTCATCAAATATAATTTGCCAAAATGCAATCGGATGGTGGAACGCTTTAAAACAAAGCACACACGTTGGCTGGAGTCAAGTATCAAAGTTACTTCGAGTGATAGAAAACTTGAAAGAGCAGGTCGAAAGCATTTAAACTATAACGATGCAGGTCCTCGTTTAAAACGGAAATTAGCATCTGAACTTGCTTCACAGAACGACAACTCGACTCCTCTTTTAATACATGCCGCATTGCTTTCGTCAAAAAAATTAAAAGAGACAGATACATCCTTTGTTCTGAAAAAAGCCATAAGCAACAAGAATTTAAGTGAGATTAAAAAAAACTGGAGAAACGTGACCCATTGCCACTAAGTGTTGATAAAGCATTAGCTTTTCTGATTGAAAACGGATTGACTAAACAGCAATACCTGAGCATCAAGGCCCTTAACAAACAGCAAGGATGTGACATTTATCCACCTTACGCAAAAGTGAGAGAAAGTAAGCTGAAATGTAGACCCGAAGAAATCATGTACTCAGAAACTAAAGTGGAAGTCCCGTTTCAAAATTTATTAAACCACACAGTGGATCGTATTCTGGAGATGCAGCAAGACGTTCTTGAAATATCCAATTCTTCACGTTGTACATTGATGTTAAGCTACGGCTTCGATGGTTCTACTGGACAAGGCATTTACAAACAGAAATTTCAGGAAAATGACCTTATCGGATTAGACCATTCACTATTTGTTACAACGATGATCCCATTACAATTGGTTGATGAGTTCAATGAAGTCATTTGGCGTAATTCTACTCCACAATCTGTAAGATTTTGTCGGCCATTAAAACTTCAGTTTATTAAGGAAACAACCGAACTCATACTACAAGAAAAATCTAATTTGGATGAACAGATAAAAAATCTTCAAAGTCATTTGTATATTTTCAAAGAAAAAGGATCCTCGTTGATTATAAGCCCCACATGACGTTAATTGACGGAAAAGTTTTAAACGTGTTAACTGGTACGAATTCATGCCAAGTATGCCCATTATGTGGAGCAAAGCCAAGTCAAGTGCTAAAGACCTTTGACTTCAAATCAGGAATATTTGCTGTTAATTCCAAAAGTCTGCAATATGGAATTAGCCCTCTACATGCATGGATTAGATTTCTGGAGTTTGTATTGAAAATATCATACCGATTAGAAATAAAAAAATGGCGTGTTAAGGGATCTGAAAAGGAAGAAATAAGTCAACGAAAACAGTACATCCAAAAAGGCTTTGGAATGAAATGGGTCTTAATGTGGACAGTCCCAAACAAAATGGAAGTGGGAATACAAATGATGGCAATACAGCACGAAGAGCTTTTGAAAATGTTAATACTTTCTCAAGCATTTTAAGTTTTGATAAGGAAATTCTTAAAAACTTTTATATAATATTAATTGCTATCTCTTGCGAGTATAAAGTGAACTCCAGAAAGTTTAAGGATCTATGTGAGAAGACATTTAACATGTATTTAGGCAAATATTTTTGGTATCCAATGCCTCCAACTATACACAAAATTTTGGTGCATGGTCATCAAATAATGGACACCTGTATACTTCCGGTTGGAGTTTTGGGAGAAAACGCTTCTGAAGCTCGAAATAAAATTTATAAAAACGATCGAAAATCACATGCTAGAAAGTGCAGCCGGTTGGAAAATATAAGTGATGTATTCAACAGAGCACTTGACTCATCTGACCCACTTATTTCAAGCCTTAATTTAAAAGCACGAGCTAAAGCAAATAGGAAGAAGAAAATACCCACAGAAGTTCTTGAACTTTTAGAGGAACATTCTTACGAATCTTCTAAGACACTTGGAAAGAATGCTGTTTCAACAGAAAGCCAAGAAGAGGAATATGATTCCCAGGATGATGAAGACATTGAAGTTAATTGTATTGAGTTGGAAGAAGAAGAATCAGAAGAAGAAGATAATGAATAAGTTGAAGCATTTGCCCAGGTAAGAAAAGCAAATTGAAAAAATATTTCATTGACCTCTGCTAATCTATTTTGTTTTTTCTAGCAATCTAAATGAATCAAAACTAGCCTTAAACATCTAAGTACATAAATATATTTAATGTTTAATAAAATATATATATAATATATATATAGGTTATAATATAATTAACATAGCATATACACAACGAATATGTAAGCAACAATATTAATTTTAATATTAAAATAAATTTTTAAAAAAGGGCGGAGGTGTGGGCGTGGCCAATTTCAAAATCCGAAATTACTAAAAACTCATACTAATATACATAATAAATTTCAGGCTTCTATCTCTTCAGGGACAATTAATGCCGAAAATTCGGCATTTTTACCCATAGTGACATGGTTAAAAAAGTAATTGTCAATCGTGAGCGATTCTTTGGAGTTAACGTCGACCCATGTGGTCGGCCAACATCCGTTCCAAGACTGTCCTGAAGAGCTGCGGTGCCGTGTCGAGCTCTACACATCACTAAAAAGGTTATGAATTTACTAATCGATGGCAACGAACCTGAAAACAGACTGACAAAGGCAGAGCTACCCATTGAAAACATTAAAAACGTTCCAATCTCCCTAGCTTCGCTATCAAGTAAACTTGAAATCGCTTCTAGCAATGCAACAAAAGAACGGGGGAAAACCATTACCACCTGCCGTGCAGCCAAAGCAATGTGCAGCATGTGAAAGGAGAGACTGCTGGCGATGCTGATGGATCTGAACCGCACGGATTGTATGATGCTTACAGGCCTTTACATTAAGAATTACAATTTACGACTAAGGAAAATTATTTTACTCAAAAGTAGTCCCAATGGTTCAAGGTAAAAATATTTTAAAATAGGAAAACAATCAATTTTAAAAGAGATCATTTTAAATCTTTGTAAAAATAAGGAAAATTTGATTCAGTTGTTGTCCGAACAGAAGGAAGTAACCGAATGAGAAAATCTGTGAGTTGTCCCAGTATTTATACAATTTTCGATCAAATTTCTCAATGGCTACTTGATAAACAATCGATGGTTGAGTAGTATCGAGCATAGGAACTATCGATGGTTGTGCATGTCCGATAGTTTCGGGTGTTTGGTTTACATATGTATGTATTACTAAAATAATTCACGCATTTTTACTTGCTGCTTGAGCGGCCTGATTCAAACAAAAACAGACTGTATCGATCCATAAAAATACATATGTACATGTACAGAAAATAAATAAAACAACTCAAGAACAAGGTCTAAATGTTCGGAAATTGGATATTCTTACCAATGAACGAAAAATTAAAGTAATAATTTTAATAACCTAGATGGAGAGAATTAAGCTAGGGGAATACATATCTTAAGTGACCGTCGATAGTCTTTAAAAAAATTCTTTGACAATGAGAAATACCGCTTAGAAATTTTAAATAAAAGCCCAATTAGGTGATTAGCGCATTTTTTGTGTGAATTAATACATCGCCATGTATGTAAGTAGTCAAGCGATTAGATTAACCTAAAAAGAGAGAAAGTCCTCTTTGGTTATTATGACCGTATGGAATGCTTCAAGAACGCTGTCATTAAGATAACATTCATATGTATTTAAATTCTTTTTAAACTTATATGGGAAATGTGGTCAATTAAATCGAAGCTCTCTTTTGCGCCTTGTGGCGAAAGCAAATATAGACCCGCAAAGAAGTCAAGCAGGTCAAGGATTAACTTGGTCTCTTCACCTGGCTCGTATAACTCATTTTAATTAGGTTAAATATGCAATGGAAAAATAAAACTCGGGAAAAAGGAAGTCAAAAGAAGGAAAGCAAAATGTTTAAGAAGCAAAAAAGGAACAAAGAAAAAATGAAATGCAAAAGGCAAAGGCGGATCCATGTCCATGTAGACGACCCGAGCCAAACGGGTGGATGGGTGGGTTGATGCCTGGCTCGGGGCATGGAGCAAGCTCAATGAGATGCAAAGAACGATAAACAACCCGCAAGCTCGGCGTTCCGCTGATGGCTCCGCTGGCAGAAATAAGCTTACCACTTGCAGAAAAAAGGTTGCCAAGACGGAAAACTGCAAAAGCAAAGTCGGAGGCTGAGGTAGCGGCAATGGCCAAAGTCATATTTCTCGCCAACAACAATTGGCTGGAAGAGCAGACTGCACGAAGCAGGGGGTGAGGGAAACAGGAAGAATTATGGTAGCTTCGCTTCAAGTTGAATGGTAAAGTCTCTGCCTCGCCCCGCTATTCCTTTGTCGCCGTCTTAGTCTCTGTCCCACTGACACTGGCCTCTGGGGTGGGCAGAGCACGTACTTGGAGTATTTTGGCAAAATTAAAATTTATGAACAGATAAAAAAGCGTTAATGGCCACTCGCTGCTATAGGGCCATGCCAAGTGGAGACTAAAGAGGGAGCATGGAGCCATGCTTGGAGGTGGAATGTGTAACAGTTTGCACTCGGTGTGTGCCAATTTCGCTCTTACACGTAAAGAAGTGGACCAAGACGAGAAGGACAAGGACAAAGGACGAGTGCGCGGCGTAGTAGTCCAAGGTATCTAACATCGACAACGTTCGCATCTAGCGTCATAAATGCTGCTCATGAAATTTTGTGTGGAACCACGTTCGGTCGGGAGTTTTTTGTTGCAAACATTAGAAATTGTAGACTAAGAGGCCAGAAAGGTTTCTTTTTGAGTATACGTTGAAGATGGGGCACTTCTAGGGCTGGTGGAAAACTTATCATGCTTCTGGCCTACACATTAAACAATTTCGAGTGCGAACTCGACACTTATCAGTGTTAAAAAGCATATTATTTAATTATAAAATTGCCTTAAAGTCTATCTCTCAACACTTAATTTCACAGCCCCGTAATTGAATGCTGCTTGCTGATTTCTTAAACCGGAATATTTGTTTAAAACCACAGATCATGGTTTGTGGCGTTTAAAGGAAAAAAAAGAAAACTTCAACTATGACATTGCCAATCCTTTTAATTACTGTGTGTTGTTGGTAATATTAAAACATCGGCAAACCAATAAACTTCAAATAATTATTAAGGAAAATTATTTAACAAGCATTTCTATTTTTTTTTTTTTTTTTATTGTCACTTTAAGGTCGCAATCATCTAAAAGACCAATCAAAGCGGTATTATATGGTATTATATTCTTATCTTTAATGAGACACAAAACGGATATCAAGCGAACGGCTTTAAAATGTAGGCAAACTGCCGCCTAGATGGGCCAAATGTAGAGTCATTTTTGTTTATGGCGCTTAAAGGAAAAAAAAACGAAAACTTCAACTATGAAAATGCCAATCCTTTTAATTACTGTGTGTTGTTGGTAATATTAAAACATCGGCAAACCAATAAACTTCAAATAATTATTAAGGAAAATTATTTAACAAGCAAAGCTCTATTTTTTTCTTTTTTTATTGTCACTTTAAGGTCACAATTATCTAAAAGACCAACCAAAGCGGTATTATTATATTCTTATCTTTAATGAGACACAAAACGGAAATTAAGCGAACGAATATGGTCGATATGAATTGTTGTGCAGCGGCTTTAAAATGTAGGCAAACTGCCGCCTAGATGGGCCAAATGTAGAGTCATTTTTGTTTATGGCGCTTAAAGGAAAAAAAAAAGAAAACTTCAACTATGAAAATGCCAATCCTTTTAATTACTGTGTGTTGTTGGTAATATTAAAACATCGGCAAACCAATAAACTTCAAATAATTATTAAGTAAAATAATTTAAGACAGCACGTCTTAATGCTCGAAAGAGAAAAAAATGTAATGCTCTAGAGCTCTAGAGCCCCATCGAAGTATCGATTTCAAATTTTCTAAGCCACAATCGATAGTTTTTGTCGTTATCGTTAGTGCTGAGCGCTGATAGTATCAAATATATCGAATGGGTCCACAATTCTTGTTGGGGCTGCAGGATTATATATGTAGATAGCAATCCTAAGGCCAAAATGTTACCGTTAAAATGAATTTCGAACATTAAAAAAAAAAAAAAATTCCCTTGTCGATAGAATAATAAAATTTCTACTTAATGGCATGTCATGGAAAATGCAATTTATTTGGTAGAAGGGGAAAAGGTAAATATATACTTAAGCTACTCGATATTCCAGTGTTGAAAAGTGGAAAAATCGGCTAAAGCTAGATTTCCGTGTTGTCAAACGCAATTTTTTATTTGGCGCGATATTTGGCCGTCCTGGTAGCCAAATAATCGCTATATTCTTCTATAAAATCAAGAAATATTGTAAACTTAACAATATTTTCGTTTCTTGAAAATAGTGCGAACAAAGATTTAAAGAGCAAGCAATTTCTAGTATCCGAAATTTGGCCTCTGGCAACACTATCTGACTGTATGTTTCAGTATTTATTACAGATCAATCGCAGAGACGTTTTCGTACACAAGAGTGAAAGGGTTAACAAGCAAAGCTCTATTTTTTCCTCTTTTAACCATCCGAAAGAGTCATCACTCACGACCAATTCCACAACAATTGTAAAACAGATAATACCTACATAAAATGTAAATAATTATAGATAAGGTATTATATTTTTATCTTTTATAAGAAACAAAACAGAAATCAAGCGAACGAATATGGCCGATAAGAATTGTTGTGCAGCGGCTTTAAAATGTAGGCAAACTGCCGCCTAGATGTGCCAAAAGGACTTATGTATGTACATGTATTTGATTCATCATTTAAAATGAGGTAATACTTCGATGTAGAGTCATTTTAATGACTACTACATACAACTAGGGAATGGCTTGTCCCTGGTCTTATATGTATGTATGTTTGTAACTTGTTTGCAGAGCTCACGTAGACAGCTTGCTAACTAGTAACTGCTGTGTCTTTGGGCCATTATTTCTACATATACCCCAGTTAGCTGCAAAGTCATATTTTTCTTTGCGCTCTTGAAACAACAATGTCAAGTCGTTGACAACATTTTTAAGTGCACCTTAGCTTAGCCGCCCAGTTGCCATTTTCCCCATTTTGCCTTTACCATTTTAGCATTCTCCACTTCTACACCCCACTTCTGGACAAGATATAGAGACAGCTAATGGTATTTACATGTTGGTCGTCCTTTGTCCTTCGTAGGACACTTTGCCAGTGTCATGCAAGCAGACGGCACACAAAGTCAGGGGACAGATGCAAATACGCGTAAGTTGTTGCTGTATCTCGGGGTTAGAAAGAAGATGGGAGGTTGGTTGGCTGGTTGGTAGGTAGGTAGATTGGAAGGGTCCCATTGTTTGCGGCGTTTAACGACCTTTTAAATGTGCCTCTAATTATGTTTACGTGCCACATTCTCTCCCAAAAAAGACCTCTAGACCAGAATGGCTAAATTGTAAGGTCCAGGCCGGGCCTTGGTGGCAAAAGCTTTACTTTAATCCATATGCTGACTGTTTGTTAATTATGCCAGTTTGGTTCGTGTATCCCACACAACCAACGTGACATGCCTCAGGATGGGTGGAAGTGCCCGGCGATACCGAGAAGGGACTAACTAGCCCGGAACCAAAATATTGCATTAATTTTTAATGGTGTAACGTAAGATGGAAACGGTTTTCTACATCTTCGTTATAAATTCTGCGACACAAGAAACTTTTATTTCGGTGAGGGCGACAACTTTTAAGCGTTGCTATTGGGGCAGAATGGGACAAAGATCTGCAAAAACTTTTCAATGTTCACGCCAACCAAGGTTGGGGTTAGGCAAACCCCTCAGACATGAAAGTGTCTTAATTGGGGCGCTGGCCCTGAATATATTTAGTGGCCATGAATTATGTATACTTGTACCACCAACTAAGGTCAAACCAAAAATCTTAACTGGAAGTTTTCAACGTCCTCCCGTAACCATTCCCCTTTTTCTAACCAACTTTACTCATCATGATCGTTTAATTACGTTTATGGTGTGTTAAGTACTTGATCAAGATTATTAAAATGATTATAGATAATGTTTTAATTTGCTTCTATTTTGTATATCTCATTTTAGACCGTTCTGACCGTTCTCCTTAATTAAAGAATAAGAAAAAGTAATTGAAGAGAGAGAGAAACAGAGACAGACAGACCAGAAAAAAGAATCCTTATGCTTGCACCTTTATCAAACATTTTGCAGCAGAAATTCTAAACGCATAACGACAATAAAAGTTCAAAGAGGAGCTCAAAAATTTGACCAAAATATTAAATTTCCTTTTGCAGACATCTTAAGTAAGAACTTTCTAGCACAAGAGGTCGAAAATTTTGACCTGACATTAAATTCTTGAATTTTCAATATTCACCTTAACATAATTATGCATTATTGCCTCTAGAGAGAGAGAGAGAGGGGAGATATAGGAAGCGGCAAAGGTCCTTTAGCCTGGTTGTAGCAATATTAATTACTTAAAAAGCTTTCCCATTTGCCACTTCCTGCCGCAGTTGATTTCCCCCCAAAACCTCTGAGCGACCATTTTCGTCTCTCGTGTGTGTGTGTGTGAGTGTGCGAGTGTGTATGTGTATATGCCAATGCATTTTTAAAATAATTTCTCCATATGTACGTACTTACATATCATGGCCATATCAAGTAAATTAATAATTCTTCATATATACACACATATGTATACACATGTACATACATATAAAGGAAGAAAAAGCCATTAAATTATTCATTAAACGCAACGTCTTGTATTCAATTTGAATTGAATCGTATCGAATGCCATTGTCGAATAAAAAACAAACTTTTCTACTTTTACTTTTAATGGCTCGAAAAATCTTTTGTCTCGCTTCGTATCTTTATTGCTGCAACAAAATGTTGCAAACAGAATGTATGTATGTTGAATGGCTGAGTGATTATACTTGATTGCGTCTGGTTAACGATTATATAATTAGGTTTCACCAATTCAATGAACCATATTAACTTAATGGGCTAATTCACACAACTCAGATGAAGAGAGATGGCAAATGTTGAATGCAAATTCAAAATGGAATTTCCTGTTTAAAACATTTCACACAAATCTCATGCATTTCCGCACAAGAGAGAGTAAGAGGAGCGATGGCTGAAAGGAAACTCTAATGAGGGAAACTCATTTGGTTAAAAGCAAAGCGTTTTAAGCATTAAAAGGCATAATAATAAATACTTATCACTGGCGGAGCAGTGGCAAACGGTAGCATATTGTCGCCACGCCCCCGAAAAATGGCATACCTTGCCTTGCCATTTGCCGTAAAACAAATGTAAAACGAAATTGCTTTCTGCCAGCAAATGCTGCGACCTGCCCGAAAAATGTCTGAATATGTATGTTTGTATGTGTGCGTGTCGACAGACGGATGCGGAAACGGATGTGAAAAGTGCAGTCATAAATGCGCCATTGCTGATGCCGCCGACGCCGCCGACGCCGCCATCCTTTATGTAAGACGTTAATAATTGTGGAGCATGGAGCATGAAGCAAGAGTTTCTGTGTGGCATGTGTGTGTGTGTGTCTGTTTGTGTTTGTGTGGGCGGGCGATGAAATTTTCAAATTCGCGCATTTTCTTTTATTTTATGGTCGTCGTCGTGTTTGCCTCCCATGGGCTTCGCGCTTTGTAATTATGACAAATGCTAAAATATTGCATGTGTGTGAATATGCGTGGGTATTACTACTCGTCGCTGTGTGTGTGTGTGTGTGCGTGCGTGGGTGTTACTGTGTGGGTGTGTGTGCATATGTCGCTTGGGGATCTCTGATTTTGTTCTTTGTTTGTTTCCTTTTACTTATTTGTTGTTTCTTTCTCTGTAGGTTTTTCTGTCTTTTTTCGCCGGCGGATTTAAGTTAAATCCGAAAAAAAACACATGAAAAAATGCACATGTTAGTCACAAAGTCGGCTAGAGATATATCCTGTAGAATCTGACATATACATAAACCATATGCAGGCAAATATTTGAAGCTTAGTTTCAAGATTCCTAAATTACAGCTCTTAATTAATTGTAAATGTTTTTTGTTTGTTTTCCTTGTGCCTTTTTATTTATTTTTTCTGAATGGTAATTCGAATAAGCCATGCGTTACTTTATTTCTTAGTACAGGGTATGAAAATCCCTTTGAGAACAAAAAAAAAAAAAAAAAAACGAAAAATTTCACACCAAACGCCATAACTACTAAATCAAAATGCCAGCATGAAATGGTTTATTTGCTTTTTTTGGCTGTTTTTTTGTTACTTAAAATAATGGTGATTGGGCATAACCGGTGGAAAATTGAGATTAAAGTATTCATTTAAAGTTGAAAGTCAAGAAAATTCTAATATAGGAATATTCTCAATATTCGCAAATGAAATATGCAAATGTTTATATTAACTACCTGTAACAATTTATTGAGAATTGATCTAACTGTAGATTGACATAACTTTCATTTGCCTGGGGGGAGCCATAACAATTTCTACATCTTTGTCTAGCATAATAAATAAGGCCATTCTGGCATCGTTTCTTGGCAAACTTGTTCACAGTTCACAGTTCAATATTTTCCAATTACATGCACGTATCCTACCCGCCCAGCCTCCTACGTGCTTTACGCTCTGCTCTTCTCACCAAACCATATCCTTACATACGCATATCGAAGAGTTTACGAGTTTTCCCTTTTCTGCTTTTTTCTCTGCTTCATTTTTTTTTTTTTTTTTTTTGGTTTGTACTCGTTGTGGGTGTTGTTTGTGGGGCATTGAAATACAAACTTTAAATTGAATTTTTGCGGTTTGTCATTGTTCGCATCCGGCAGCATTTCACACACACTATACGTATACATATAGGCACCCTTCGAGCCACTCCCATACTCACCAATCGACTTGTTCATCCACCTCTACCCTCCAGTCCTCCCCCATATTCCTATCCTCCTGTCAGAGCGTCATGTGCCTTTCCCTGCGGTCACTTTTGTTCAACAAAAATGCGTTTCTAATTCAATTTGCTGTCAACGCGTTGCGGAGTAGAAAATGGACAGTGGGGAGGAGTGGGAGTCGAAAAAAAGCAGAAAAATGGAAAATGTCGCCAGTTGCATTTCCACTGGCAAAAAAAAAAAAAAAAACAAACAAAATTGTATGGGCGTATCCATGTTGCGGCATTGCGAAAACCCTACGCCCCTGCTCCCCATATTTGATACTCTGCTGACAAACTTTTTGCGGTAGTGGAAATTATTTTATGCTGTAAGTGATATCTTTTAATTGCATTACAAATTTCATGGAAGGGAAAAGCGAATTTAGAACTCTAATTTCATTAGTTGAATATTTTTGTAAACACTGCAAAAAAATAAAAACAAACAAAATGCACCACAATAAATAAATTTTTCATTAAACTGATCAAAACTAAATAAAATTACTGAAAAAGAAACATTTATGTTTTAAAAGTGCTTGAAACTTGAGACAAAATAGTTTATTTACCACATTTAGCAGCATTTTAAAGTGCATATTGGTATTGATGTATATTCCCACACACACACACACACACACACACACACACACACACACACACACATTGTTATTATGCTATTTCGTTTATGTACATTTGATTTGCTGCTTAGTGTATACTCCAAAAATAGAAGCTTAAATGTTCACACTGACAAACGAAACACAAATGAGTCAATTGAGAATTGAAAATAGCAAATTGAAAATTTCAATTTGTAATTTAGTTTGCCATATACAATTAACTTTACAGATTTACCCATACCCATTAATGTGGAATGGCAGCCGGCAAAAAGCCATTTAGTGGCAGCCAAATTTTAAATGCCTATGGTAAATATTTTTGAATTGGCAAACTAACCGTAAAGAAATACTTCAATTAAATAGAACAAAAATTGTTGGATGCAAAACTTGATTTACTCGCTGGTGAAAGTTAAAATTGAATAATTGTGCAGAACAAGCTGCGTTTACAGAGTGATTCATTTTCTTTTTCGTTTTTGAATTTTGCTCTTTGTTTGGTTTTAGCTTTGGGTTTGGTTTTGTTTGCCAGTTACCAAGTATTTACAAAGTGCTTAACACATATTAAGCTTCATTTTTATCTCTTATGGTTTTTGGCCGTTGGCTTATGCTACGTATGCGCAATTTTTGTAGTCAGTTAACTCTCAAGTTTTTGGAGAGTTTACAAAGCAATTTGCATGGCCCATAAGCCCATGATAAACCAAAAATTCGAATTTAATGCCTGAAAAATTAAATAGAGAGAGAGACAGAGAGAGAGAGACTTAGAGGCAAAACTATTTTGGTTAGTTTTTGGGCAATTTTCTCGACAGCTTATTTTCAATTGGAGTGCATAATTGGCTTTCTTTAAGAAATGCAAATGATTTCATTTCATTTTTTTTAAGAGTCAACGAAAAACAGACAGAAAGCCACTTCTCAATTTCCAAAGCTTGAATGTGAATGTGAATTTGAATTTCTAATTATTTGGCACTTTGAATGCCAAAAGCTGACCTCAAGCAGCGTTGATGCTCTGCCAATTAAGAAAAAGAAAGCCGCAAAGAAAGTCCATCACAAGGCAGGAGGCAGCTGACATCAAGCAGAATGCAGGAGGCGGGAGGCATGAAGCACTTGGCACCATGTCGGTAGCCTTTTGTGTATGCCACCGCTCATCAATTTAAATGCAAAAAAGGCTTTTCGGCCAAGTCTGTTTCGACTAAAATGTGCCAATGTGGCAGTTTCACTAATTAAGCATCAGCGAACTAAAGGGAGGAGCCGCAAATCGCCTTACTTATGCACACACAGACATACATACATATACATACAAAGGCAAGTTGACTGCAGGCTACTGCGAACAAAGCTAAGCGGCTCGGCACCCAAAAAAGTATGCTACGTTAATTTTACGGGGCTTGTAGCAAAGTGATTTTAATGACGAGGGCAAAACCCAATTCAGACTCGAACTGATTCTCAAACTTCTCATTCGGTCTCGATGTCAGAACGGACCGTACCGAACCGTACCGGACTCTCCACTTGACATTGCAGCTGGGGACTTGTGTGGAATTTTGTAATTAAAACGACGTGGCTTACATTTAGCACGTTGATGCCTGGAGGCAAGGAGACAGCAACTAGTGGCCGGTGGTTAATTAAAGCGAGAGTGGTACAGGGGCCATGGAGACCGTTGCCTTGGGTAGCTGAACAAACAATGAAACTGCCTCTGCCTCTTCCTCACACTCACACTCACACACACACACACACACACACACAACCGTTTGTTGGGTATGCGTGTGCGGTCACCACAGGGCGAAAGTTGTTTTCAATATGAAATATTCGCACTGACAGCCGCTTTGCCACAGGACACGATAAACATGGGTTCCAAGGCCTTTGTACAAAATTTTCCCTGATGAAAATTAAAAATGGCAATACCACTTTTCGTTTTCTGTGTTTTTTGCTTTTCTTACCCCGACAGTCATTTTTTCTTTTTTGTTTTAAATAAATTTATTCCCTGTAAGTTGAAAATGAAACCAATTAGCCGCGAAATTTTTCAGTAATGGTTTTATTTTTGTGATGCAGCTGCCTGCCATTTGGTCAGATAATTGTTCTTGTCAAAAAAGTAACAAAACGAAAACAAAAAAGGCAAACGAAACAATGCGAATGCAGCTTATACACACACGTACATACATACGTATATTTGTGTGTGCGAATGTACTCCGTGCACACAAGTTAAACTTATTCCAGCTGTCATCAGACATGCCATGCGATTTTCCAGCTGCAATTGCTGATATGCAACAGATAAAAATGTCACTGCCAGGCAAGTTTTGATACCCTTGCAGTGGGTATTATGTATATGCAAATGATCAGAAATACATATATCAAAGGTATAAACGTACAATAAATAAAATGTCCTCTTCTCGTGCTGCATGATTAAAAGGTATTCCAAGAGCATGTAAACTATAATCTTATATTCATTCGTTTTTTTATTAAGTTAGTAAAAACTCTTAATGTGTTACTTTATAGCGTTAGGTTGGCCAATCTATTGAGATGATGCACCGTCAATTTTGTGGGCACATCTTTTACGGTTATTTTTTGATGAAAAGCCCCAAAATTTGGACTCGGCAAAAAAAAGACACATTTTGAAGTTTACTCTGGTCACTTTTGGACCAAAAGTTTTAATCTACTAAAACCAAAATAAACTATATATCACAAATTTTCAATTTGGCCCCAGGATATACATACATAATTGAAAAACTCAATTTTGTATGTTTTTTTTTTTTTGTCTACCTGTTCGGCCTCATTTTACGACATTTATTTATTATAAAGTACTTAACATTGAAAACAAAGTAATACTTTACAAAGCAATATAAAGCCTGTTTGGACTTATGCGCTACAACTTTGGGGAACCGCGAGCCAATCAAATATTGAAATTATGCAACGTTATTTATCGAAAACTCTAAGCACAATTGTTAACGCACCTTGGTATGTTTCCAATGCTGAAATTCATAAGGACCTTAATATACCATTTGTAAAGGATGAAATAGCAGAGTTTAGTGTTAGACTCATAAGCTGTAAGTCTACTTGATAATATACCAACAAGAAGACTAAAAAGATTACATATACATATTAGATCTTCCAAATAGAATTTAACTTTTGTTTTATACATATATGTACATATACATAAATTTAAAAATATAAACCAAATAGAATGAAACCCTTGCACAGAGATTTGTATAAATACTTAAGTAGATATAATTACTCATTATGTACAACTTAGAGTTTATATGGAGTTGACTCAGTGGAGCCGACTATTCCTGTTATGTTTTATGTATCTCCAAATTATATAAATAATTTCGTGAAATAAATTTCACGATTATTCGTCAAAATCGGATAAATAATATTATTATTATTTATTTCACAAATTAAATCTAGTAATAATTACTAAACCTAATGAATGCTAGAGCACTAGCTGCAAGGGCCTTCGACTCGTAAATTGGTTCTCATATTTTGACAGGATATTGTCTACAGAAGGATTATTTAAAAGGTTGGAGGGTGTTATGGTACCGAAATGGGAGACCTAATGCTCTACAAGGAACGGCAGGAGTTCCGGATGTGTTCTGCTGTTAGGTTTTCCTGGCATAGTGGGCAGGGGGGTCGAGTCGTGCCCTTGATAAGGTGTACGTGACTGCACTCTGTGTGCCCGATGCACAGGCGGATGAAGGTTCCGCAAGCTCGACGATGGCGGTTGGCAAAGAACACGATTTTGAGTATCTTTGGTTGATCGTTTGGGAACTCTGATTGAAAAGGCTCCACAAAGACTGATTTTTTTCGTCCAGGTGTCCCCGAAAATGGTTTCTTGGTCCTTGGTGTTAATTGGAGTAAAAAGGGGAGTAACAGCGAGCCTCATTTCGCCCGGAATCCCCGTGTGGCTGAGGGTCCAGAATATGGCTATCTTTTTTTTTGGTGCATAATGGCTAGGCTCCGTATTTCTTCGGTTGTAGAATCGCGTTGTTCCCAGTTCCGTATGGCTGATATTGTAGAGACTGTCAACGACGGCGAAGAAGGTTGCATCAGTTGTTTTGGACCCCTCTGTGTAAAGCCAAGCTTTATTCCCGAGTTTGTCTTTTTCGCATAGAAATCGAGACAGGAATTTTGGACTGCCGCAGTTATGTAGACTAAAGTTGACAGTGGGTTTATTGTAGGACCAATATTTTTTTTTTCACATTTTCTTACTTAGTTTTTTTTATTTAAACTTAAAAAAAACGATGACAAATTGTTATCCAGGTGAATGCTTAGAAACGCAGC